>NC_138864.1:94835404-95435404 GCF_965194805.1 Balaenoptera borealis | reverse complement strand
AGTGTGCTGTTTTATAATCACCTATGCTACCTCTCCACCTCCATCCCAGACTAATTCTCCTGAGACTATTTTTCTCATGGATTGTGTTTGCTACCAGGAATAACTAACTAAAATCTGAATTAGTTTATGTGATTCCTTTCCCAACTAATGCAGTTAATTGTAGTGAATCTCCATAAGAAAATGGCCAGTGTTTCCAGTTTTAGTTTTCATTGGAAAAATAATTTGGAGCAAGACCAAAACTTGAGAAGTAAAGTCTTTAATATACCAAATCCACCATCCCCTAGATTCAGTCAGTTCTTTAATAAGACACAGGTGATGTTTCTTCCCTATGATCCCCATATCTTCTGTTGTAGAAAAATCAGTGGGCTATCTATTTCTCTTGCCTACTACCCACCTTAAATACAACCAGTGGTCTATGAAAGTGTCAGCTGGAAAAAGGGTGAGCAGTCAAATATTGAAGTCATGACAAGGAGGCATAAGGTTGTATTTGGGGTTTGTCTTCAAGGATCATTTAGGTACATGTAGTGTTTGAAGGCTTTAGGAGGGACTAAATGATTTGTAACTTTATGCTTTCTCCTTATGGAAATACAACCCTAAAAACACTCATCTGAAAAAATTGCTGTTTTTTCTCCAGGTGAGCCATAGTTATCCCTGTCAACTCATGAAAAGAATCAGATCAATTCGGTTACCTGAATAAAGATTACTTACTTTATGTCATGAATTTTTACCATTAACCAAGATGTTTGTCCCTTAGCACTTTAGTCCATTAAGAATTTATTCTACCAATTTTCTTCTACGGGGGAGAAAAAGTGAACAGCTGTTTCCTAAGAACCATCTCTTTCTGTTGCACTTCCAAGGAATTGATACCTATTGTTGAAATATCTGTATAATTTATCAGAGGAGACTGAAAAAGAGGAGATATGGAAGTTGCTTCTAAAAATAGAGTTATAGCTTGTCTGCTACATTCACTATCACTTTTAAAAGTAGAGCCAAGTTTAAAATAGAATAAACATTAGAATCAGATAGACCTGGACTTAATACATTGTCTACTTAGTAACTGTGTGACCTTGGAGAAGTTACTTTTAATTTTTGTGCCTCTCAGTTTCCACATCTTTAAAATGGAAATATAAATCACTATTTCTCAGGAGTTCCAAGAGGCACTGAAGTCAATAATGTGCCTGGCATGTAGTAAGCAATTTGTAAATGTCACGTTTCTTCCGTTCTCACCACCCCACCCCATCCCACCCCGGCTGCCCTGAGTCTAATGTTAATTAATTGACAACAACTAAGTACACTTAATGTTTATATTTGCAAAGGAGTCTAGTGATTTTCAGTTACAAGTTGAAATCACAAATTATTTTATAACCAATTTAGTGTCAATCATAATATTTCTAACAATTAGTGTCCCATGTTCACAAGATTTTATTTTAGATGTCTTCTAAACTATTCTACAGGATATGTATGGAAAAATATTCTGAACTTTGTTAGCTCAGTTCAGATGGATTTATGCTGCAACTGCCTCCATTTTGGCTTTTTCTCTGGATCACTGCAATGACCTTCTGGAAGGGTTCATTGATGACAGTCAATACCATCATTTTCATCCTGTCCACTAGAACCATCCTCTGTATTAATTATCTAAGACATGTGATCATCTTTCTATTTTGCCCAAAACCCTTCCATGGCTTCCCACTAGAAGAAGATTAAAGTCTGAACACTCTTGGCATTCTAAAATGTGGTTTTTCAGCCTTCCTTTTCTATCTAACTGACCCAATACTCACATTCTCCCATATAGCCACATAAATAACCAAACACCTACACTAACCTACTCACAGTGCTGCAAACTCAAAACATGCTTTTATTCTCACTACCACTGTACACACAGTTCCTTTGGTATAAAAGTCCACTTTTGCATTCCTTCCCTGGTCCCATTTCTGTTCAGTGCAACCAAGTTAATTGTCTGCAAAAACAGATAAAAATATGTCAATACTCTTCAGGGGAGTATAATCAAATCCAGAGTCTCCAAAACATAATGTTATAGTATCCAGGATATAATCCAAAAATAGGAAGAACAGGAAAATAGGACCCATCCTCAAAAGAAAAGATATTCCACGAAGACTGAATCTGAGATAACTCATATATGGGAATTAGCAGATAGGATTTTAAATCAGTAGTCATAGTACTGTTCAATAACATAAAAACTATGTCTACAATGAATTAAATATATAAAGAAGCTCTGCAGTATATAGAAATTATTTTAAAAGAACCAAAAGGAAAAACTATATAAAATATGTGAAATCAATCAGGCTTTTCCAGAAATCTTACCTAGATTCCCATCTTTTAATTAAAATTAACCTCCTATTCATAGATTGATATTTGTACTTCTATTGTAGCAATTTGTGGTCAGTTTTCTATGATTTCTTTATATACATCTCTATCTCTCTGATTGTACATTCCTGGCATCATTCATTCAAGACCACCTTCCAGGGCTTCCCTGGTGGTGCAGTAGTTAAAAATCCGCCTGCTAATGCAGGGGACACGGGTTCGATACCTGGTCCGGGAAGATCCCACATGCCGCGGAGCAACAAAGCCTGTGAGCCGCAACTACTGAGCCTGTGCTCTAGAGCCCATGAGCCACAACTACTGAGCCCACGTGCCACAGCTACTGAAGCCCGCGCACCTAGAGCCCGTGCTCGGCAGCAAGAGAAGCCACCGCAATGAGAAGCCCACGCACCTCAACGAAGGGTAGCCCCTGCTCGCTGCAACTAGAGAAAGCCCGTGTGCACAGCAACGAAGACCCAACACAGCCCAGAAAAAAAAAAAAAAGACCACCTTCCAGCAAGAGAAACCTAGTATGAACTCTGAATTGACAACATTGTGAAATTGGGCACTAGAGTCAGACAGACCTGTGTTTGAATTATGTCTCCAACAAGCTTAACCCATCTAAGGCTCAGTTTCCACATCTGTAAAACTACAAAAATAAAATGGACTTGTGAAAATTAGTTGAGATAATGCATAGAAAGCACTTGGCACATTTATTAATTTATTCTACAAGGTGTTATTGACCATCCACTGTGGATCAAGCATTCTGTGAGGTATTAGAGCAGTCATGAGGACATGTAAGATCCCTACCTTTCTTTTTTTTAATTTATTTTATTGAACTATAGTTGATTTACAATGTTGTGTTAATTTCTACTGTACAGCAGTGATTCAGTCATATATATATACATATATTTATATATATATACACACACATATACACATTCATTTTCATATTCTTTTCATTATGGTTTATCTCAGGATACTGAATATAGTTCCCTGCGCTATACAGTAGGACTTCGTCATTTATGCATCCCCTGTACAGTAGTTGGAATCTGCCAAACTACCTACCTTCTTAAAATTTAGAAGTGGGAGAGGGGAGAGAGACATTAAACAAGTAAAAAAAATAAAATTACTCTGTATTTCATAAATCCTATGAAGAAAATAAACAGATACTAACTGGATGAAAGGAGCAAATTCAAAAACAGTTCACTGAATGGTGGTTTTTGTGCTATTATTATATCTTTCGGTTGTTCCCCACAGCGCTATACCTATGCTTTGCAGAAAGTATATGCTTAGTGAGCATTTTTAAAATTTACTTTCTTGAGGCTTAACTTGCATCAGGCACATCTTCTAATAATGTGAGAAAGAAAGGGCTGTGGGTTACATGATATGTCCATAGCCAAGCCCTCACTACTACCCTCAGCCCACAGCATATGCCATATGCTACTCTTTCCCTTCTGAAGGTCTAGACCACTTTAGAAGGAGAAAGTATTTGTTTAAATGCAATGTAATAAATTCAGTAATTAAATCTAAAAGAACTGAGATGTGGTGCTCCAGGGAATGACAAATTTGAATTTGACTAGCCAGACTGTCCTTGGGGGAGGCTTCAGCAGCTAATCTAGGGAGGGAAATTTGTTGTTAAAAGCAAACATTAGAATATAATAACTAAACAAGTGGTTTGGCATGCAGTTCATCAATTGTGCTAATTGTAGGTTAAGAAGAGGTAGATCTCACACTGCTAAATGTTGATTACAAACTGGAAATCGCTGCATAGAAATTGCATTTCTGTGCTTTAGCCAAGGAGATTTGCTTTTGTTTAAATCTGTTTGGGTGCCAGGTGGAGAAGCATTGCTAGAAAAACAATTAAGTTCGTTTGTGACACTAGACCCCTTAGGGAGAGTTTTAGGAGGACTGCTGTGATTAAGCCCTTAGGACGCAATTTCAAAAAAACCTCTCTCCAGTTGAGGTCTCAAACACTCATCCCCACCCCACCCCCGAAACACAGCACACATGTACACTCAGACTCACAAACACAAACAGGGACTTCTTTTTTTAATAACCTGCCCAAAGCCTCTGCATTGTTGGGAATAAAAGCAACCACACATGAAGAAACATAACAAACAGTGCTAATGTTTGTTTTCTTCTGAAAAGCAACAAATTAGGAACACCACTGAATTTTCTCTGTCTTATTTTTAAGGTCACTATGACTCACTAGGTCTAAAAAGGATTTTTGTTTGTTTGTTGCTTCTTGTTTGCTTTCTCTTTAGTGGCTAGATGATATTCAGAAAACTTACAGTCAGTCTCTGTGACTAGAGACTAAAACTTTTAAATGGGCTGTAAGTTTCTTCCAAGTTTTCAAGCGTCCCTTTATGCTCTCTGGTTCACATACATTTCTATTGTTCTAAGGGTTAAAAACTGCACTATCACAATGACAAGCCTTATTACTCAGTCAAAGTAAATGGATCACCACATCACCTTTCAGAAATGTTCTTCCTTAAGCTATTAAAACATTCCATGCCCTTAGATGACAACAATTTCTCTGCCTTTTGAAATTTCCTTTCTATCCTGCAGAGTTCATAGAGATATGCTTGGTTAAAATCAACTTATATAAAACTATGCACTGTAAATTCTGACACTTCTGTTTGAATCTCTTTTCAAACACTTGTCTTTGCTCACCATAATAGATGTCAGTTCTTCTGATGTAGTTCAAGCATGAGCTTCGTATGAAGACTCAGCTATGTCTATTGCATTTCTGAAGCTACTACTCACTGAAGTTTTGTGCTGTTTGACATCAAAGATAGGCAAGAATCACCTGCTGAGTTCACATGCATGGAGCAAAACATCTTCAAATCACTTTTGCTAGACAAAAGTTTTTTTTTTTTTTTTTTTAATATTAAGCTTTCACTATTATGTGGACTTAAAGGCAAATGCAGTCCTTGTTAAAGTTGCAACATTGTATTATTAAAATATGCATCGGAAACTGTGAATTTAGCTAACTTTTAAACTGAAGGTGATTTCTGTCGTTGCTTCACATTTGAATTTAGCTGCAAAAAATTCAGCATTATTCAGACATTTAAAATGTGACTTTTATTCAAGGCATAGTTATTTTTGCTCAAAGGTAAAAGTGCTTCAAATATTCTCAAACCAAAAGAGAATCTTCTAATATTTCTAACTTTAATAGATGCCCTTGATGTCAATTTAAGAGATAATCCCATTCAAAATAAATACTGTATACAGAGTAGTTGAAAACTGTAGATTTTTATTTTGAAAAACTCTAATTTCAGAGTTACTTTAATAATATGTCTATATCTTTTGGAGGGAAACAATAGTAGCAATATTTCTGAATGTTTACTAAGCAATGTAATTTGGTATGACTCTTGCTAAACATCAGTATTGTCTTATGACAGGATGAAAACAATGTTATTAAGGAGATGTGAACATGAAAATTATGATTTTTTCATGTCTGTGGTATTCTGGATGAAAGTTTTAAAATCTGGACTTCAAATTACCCAGTAATTAAACTCAGCAGAAAGCTAAGTGAATGATGTTAAAAATGGGGCAAAGACCCAAGCTTGCCCAGGGACAGGTCCTTTCAGTAATTTGCTTTTTATGTGCTACGAGTTTTCAAAGTTTGGCTTTCAAAGGACAACAATATTTCAAAGCTTTGGGAGGATATCATAACATCTATGAATTTTTGTTTGCCATATTTAGAATATATTTAAATGCATATAGTTTAAAAGCATACAGTTTACCATTAATACAAAAAAACTAAAATAATATAACTTTAAAAAGAAGTCACTAGATTGTTTTACTTTGCTGTAGATCAGTATTTGGAAATTCCTGTTTATTTTTTCATTTTCTTGTTTTGTGTTTTTCATGTTTGTTTGTTGGTTTTTTGTACTTTTTTAAAAAATACAACCCAGGTATGCTCTGTGCTGATTGATCGTGGTCACGCATATCATTCAGCCCAAAACAGTGGTAAAGAGTTTGAATACAGCACAAGGACAAAAAAGAAATATGTAGAGAATTTTTTCCAGTCTGCAAAGAGAATGCAGTGGAGAAAGATAGAGATTAAATGTCATGTAAGTGTAATCCCTTAGCTAACTAGTCAACCAGAGAGTGGCCACTCAAGTCCAGAGTACCTGTGCTTTTCTTTATTGCAATCACATTTTGAATTATCTTTCTCTGCTATGAAAGAGAGAGACTCTGATTAGAGAAATGTTCTCAGTGTTAAATCCTGAAAAGGGTATGGTTAGGAGTAGAAATCGGTTCAGACTTTAACCAAGGTTATTACAGTAGAGTAAATACAGGAAAGAAAACAACAGGAGCATTGCCAAATGGCACTTAAATTCTATTTAAATTTTCTAAACAGTCACGGTCAGTAAATACACTGAAATTAATTTGTGTTTGTGACAAACTGCTGCTCACCAAAATCCAAGTTCATTGCTTCTTCCTGGGCACACATCTATACTAGAGTTTCTCTTGCAGTTGCGCACGCTCATATTACTGAGTTCTAACCAATGGAGTGTGACCAAAAGTAACATGTGCTGCTTTCAGACCCATGTCTGGCCCATTTGGATTCCTCCCCATAATCTTCTCTGCTTCCAGCTTGAGAGCCACTTGTTGATAATTGTAGAGCCTCTGGCAGTCTGGGTCCCTGAATGACCACATAGAAGAGAACCACCCCTTTGATGTATTTACCCATTGGAATAGTTACATGAGCCTGAAATAGACTTCTACTGTGTTTGCACCAGTGTACGTTTTGATTTTTGCTTGTTATAAGAGGTAGTCTACTATCAACATACAGGTTGGGGTCTACTAGTGACAAGAATTAGCCTACATATAACATATAGTACTGAATTTTATATTTAAATTATCTAACACACTTTTATTTCTTTAATTAATAAAAGTGTGTGTTTTTTAAAAATTTATTTTATTTATTTATTTTTGGCTGCGTTGGGTCTCCGTTGCTGTGCGTGGGCTTTCTCTAGCTGCAGCGAGCAGGGGCTACTCTTCATTGCAGTGCACGGGCTTCTCATTGAGGTGGCTTCTCTTGTTGCGGAGCACGGGCTCTAGGCGTGCGGGCTCAGTAGTTGTGGCTCGTGGGCTCTAGAGCGCATGCTCAGTAGTTGTGGCACATGGGCTTAGCTGCTCCGCGGCATGTGGGATCTTCCTGGATCAGGGCTCAAACCCATGTCCCCTGAATTGGCAGGTGGATTCTTAACCACTGCACCACGAGGGAAGCCCTGAAAGTGTGTGTTTTGTACTGCACTGTCCGTGAAAGTTTAGCTGTCTGTCAGATACGTATTCCCCCAGTCCTCTCCTGAGAAAAATGGCATCTAAGATAAGATGACACTCCAATGGCCATCTGTCACTAAACATCTCCTCTGGCAAACTTGCAGATGAATGAGAGAGAAGAACAGGTGGAAATACAGGAATAAAATGAACATATATCTAAAAATTAGTCAAATTTGGTAACCATGATATACAGATAGATTCTCCCTCAGTACTTCTAAGTGCAAGTCATTAGAGAAAGGTTCTCCTTCTGTTACTATTGCTGTGTAAAAACCACCCCAAAAATTAGTTTCATAAGACAGCCATTTTATTATGCTAGATTAGATTATGTGGATCTGGAATTTGAACAGTCACAGAAGGAATGAATTTTCTGTGCTCCACAATGCCTAGGGTTCCAGACAGGAAGATCTGAAGGCTGAGAGTGACTTAACAGATATGGGTTAGAGCCATCTAGAGGCAGCTTCACTCTCACATCTGCTGGTCATGCTGACTGTCAACTGAGACCTCAGTTGGGCTGTCACCTAGACCACTGTCATGTGGACTCTCCGTGTGGTCTCTCAGCATGGGGTTGTTTGGACATCCTTACAGAATGGTGGCTAGAGTTCAAGAGCAACATCCCAAGAGAAACAGATAAAACCTATGTTGTCTTTCATGACTTAGCCTTGGAAGTTACACAGCATCACTTCTACCATAGTCATGAGTCTTCCGGGTTCAAGGGGAGAAAATGAAGATTGTACTTCTCAGTGAGCAGAGAGGTAAAGTCGCATTATAAGAAGACTGTTGGAATGGGAGAGATTGTAACAGCTATCTTTGGAAACTGCAATCTGCCACAGAGTCATTAAATGGAGGACATTGTATACATTACATGTAGGATAATAATAGATAGGGAAGGTAACAGAGAAGAAATTATGCAGAAAGCTAAGTCAGAAAAATGGAGTAGGAATTCTACTTCTGTCTATAATGGAGGAGCTGCTATAAATGGAGTTTGTTCATAAAATCCTTGCATAGTGAGAATATATACATGTGTTTATGCATACAAACATATATGTGTATATATAAGCCCATGTATATGTGTATTCAAATACATGTGCATGTGTGCAGTTGTATTCACAAAGGATTTTTATTAAGGATAAAGGACTCCTACAAATCAATAATAAAAAAGACAGTCAATTCATTTTATTAAATGTACGAAAGGCATAAGCGGGCACTTTTAAAGAAAAGGTATCTAAATGGCAAACAAGTTTAATTTCATTAACTATCAGGGAAATACAAAATAAAACCAAAATGAGATACCACTGTACGACCACCTGGATGGCTAATATATTTTAAAATGACAATGTAAACATTGACGAAGATGTGGAACAACCAAGGGGAATATACATTGGTAACACTTCTTAAGAACAGCCTTTCGTAGTATCTACTAAAGAACATATGCACGTTCTATGATTTGGAAATTCCACTCCTTGAGATATACTAACTGAAATGTATGCATATGTCCATTAAAGGCATGTACAAAAATAATTACAGAAGTATTATTCATAATAGGCCAAATCTGGAAACCACCTAAACGTCCATCAATAATAAGGTGGATAAATGAATTATGGTATATTCATACAATGGAATATTATACAGAAATAAAAATGCCAGTTATTCTCTATGGCTACACAAAACAACATGGATGAATTTCATAAACATAATGTTGACTGAAAAAGGCTGATCACTAAAGATTACGTATGATTTGATTCTAATTATATAAAGTTCAAAAGCAGGTGAAATTAATTTATGGTTATGCCTGAAAAGGATGAATTTTGGGTCTGTAGCTTATATCTTAATCAATCTGACTATAAGGAATTAATCTGTATTGATAGAGCTAGAAATTTGTTCACCTTAGAAGGATGTTTGCTGGGTTGAAGCAAAGTGACGCTTCTAGAGTGCTTATACTGTTCCATATTTCTATACGGATGGTGGTTTTATGGGCGTGTTTACTTGTCAACTGCCTCAACATTTGTTTACTTAACTGCATTATATTAGACATCAATAGAAATAAAGTTTAAAAAAAGTAAATGGAGGTATCACCCAGAGGAAAGATTCTGAAAGGAAAGCAAGATGACTGGATCAGGGAACCTCTGTTGCTCTCTGACAGATGTGAAGACCTCCAGGGGGCCTTCTGTGTCTGCCAGTATGGTGTCTGGTCCTTCTAAGAGGTGAGCTAACCACAACACCCCATGCCTAGGCTAACTGGAACACCGCTCCCTTTCTCGCAACTTGAAAAAAGCCTAGCCAAAAAAGGAAAAACATTAAGGAAAATATAAGAAATTTCAAGATAAGAAAAAGAAAGAAATAACGTGATGTTGTATAAGTAACAACTTAGAGACACAGCTTGAAATATTAAGTCATAACTGTGATTCTTGGTAGAAGTGTATGTACAGGACTTTCTGATGATTTGATTTGACTTCATATAAGGATAATGCTTACCAATGGTGAGCAATATTTTAATCAACATTAATAATAGCAATGAAGTAGAAGAGTGTACTGTGCTCTATCATTCTCTGAGGCATTAGTTATCTACATATGAATGAGCCAATCCACTGGACTTTGTAGAAAATGCAATAAAGAAAAAGAATACAAATCCAGTTTTCAGGGAATTAACTACAAACCAGATTTAAAATACCATCCATCAAAAATAAACAATTTTTGAGGAGTATTTAGTTGTGCTCAATTCGTGTTGACTCATTCGTTCATTCCTTCATTGTTTACTATGTACCAAGCACTGTTCTAGCTACTGGAGATATACAGCAGTGAACAAAGCAGAGAGAATTTTCTGCTCTCAGAGGGGTTACATTTTAGTGGTGGAAAGAGTTGATGCACATTAAAAACATCAATTAGTAAAACATACTAATGAGAGAATAAGATTTATGGAAAAAATATGAACATGGAAAGGGGATAAGGAGTGATAGAGTACGGGTAAAGTTGCAATGTTTGTTGCAGTGGTCAGGAAAAGATTTCACTGACCAGGTGGCATTGGAATAAAGAACTGAAAGACAGTAAGGGAGCAAGGCATGCATGCACATCCTACGCTTCCTTTAGTGGTAAGCATTCATCACACACAAGTCTAGGCACTGGGGATACACAGAAGTGTATGGGCTTTGGGGCAAGAGTCCTGCATCTGCTTGACCCCTAGCTTGTGCTGCTCATTTTCCCATTGCTCCTACAGACCCATCCTCCAAATTCTCTGCTCTGCTCTGTGCTCCGAGGACAGACCACTGAGAACTCCGTTAAGGGACTCCTTGTCTTGGATTCACTTGCCCTCTGGCTTCTGGTTAATTTGGGAAGATGGATGCCACTGGCTGGAGGCTAATGGAAGAAAAAAGAACAGAGTCTTTATTCTTGTTGTTTGCTGGCATTTCTGCGCTGAAAGCCTCGACTCCTGCCAGGCGGTCGTCTCCTCCATCTGCAGCACACACTGGAGCTTCCTGTAAACACCCGGGCCCTTTGCAGCCCCAGGCCTGTGGTGCTCGCTCTTCCCACACTGCTAACCTCAGTGTGCTTCAGCATCTTTGTTTCCCTTAACCCTGCCCACTCTTCATAAATAGTCTCTTTATTCAACTCTCCTCAGTTACCCCCTTTGAGTGTGCCATCTGTTTCTTGCCAGTTTATTGCTCTGACTGATACAGATGCCTCTATTTGTTGTCTTAAATTTGCTGAAACTCAATTTCCTCATGGAAAAAAAAATGGACAAAACATACCTACTTAATCTCTTAATGTTATCACAAGGAATCGTTGAGATGACATTTTTTAAGTCCTTTAACACGTTGTCTAGAAAATAGAATGCAATTATTTGAATGGTAGTCATCATTACTCATAAAGATGAGTGAAGCAGTCTCCCTCAGGGAGATCAGTCTAGAAAGAGATGGATAAACTCATAACCAATATATTTAATAAAAATAAGATTGCTATCAGTTTACCCAGATTATCAGTCACTTTCAACTACGTAATAGCATTATAAAGAAAATACTACAAATTCACGAATCTGTCTCTCACCCATAATCTGTTTTCCATGTGCCTGCTACAGGAATCTATTCTGTATGCCATCCCGTGCCTAAAATCTATTATGATAAATTCAAAATTGCTTAGCAAACAAGGTCTTTGGTGATCTGATTTTCGGTCTTCTGCTTCATCTCTTACTGGTCCCCTCTCCCTTTCATTTCATGTTGCAACCTTGCAGAACCATTGTCCAGCTGTATTCTCTACTCCTGTCCTTCTCTCTCTTTTCCTTTTCTCAACCTCTTTTCTAACAAGTCTTCTGCTCTGTACCACTCAGGCAGGCTTATATTTATATATTTTCACCATCTCTATTCTCATGACACCTTGTGATATTTCTACCAGAGCAGTCCTCACACAGTATAGAAATCTTATCTTCCATTCTAGACCATAAGCTTCCAAGGGCAAGGTACTATTCTTTTATTCCTTTATGTTCAGAAAAGAAATGTTTACAATCTTTACAATCAGGGAGGGAGAGTGAAGAAATGTTATACATGTACACTTTTCTAGGTGCAAGACAGTTTGTAATTTAACTTGAGTTAATGGAACTAGGTACTACTGAAGCATGTCTAAGAAAGCTGAACTCACTAAATATATACTTCAGTATTTTTCTTAGGAGATTTGCTTTGGAAATGTTAGCATAAAGATAGTCTATGTTTAGAAATATGACTATGCAGAACATTTGGGAAACTTTTGAAAGCTTGGTGAAATTGAATTAAGTGATCTTAAAGAGTTCTTTAGTAAACCGGACGCTTCCCAGATTCCTGATGTTTAATAATAATTATTAATATATGCATATTTTAATATGTGTTATTTTATTGTACTAATTTAATTGACCATTTAGCACTGTGTTCTGAAAAATCTCTTAGATATGTACAATTTAAACTTCAGTGAACAGTAGACTTTTTAAATGGTGCATATTCCTAATGATGATGAGAATAATAGAAGCTTAAACTGTTGAGTGATTATTTTGTTGCAGACAGAGTAAGTAACTCTATTCTTATGTAATATTTGTTTCTGTATCACAAAGTAGCTCAAGGGTGGACCAGTAAATAGGACAATGATAACTAGTATAAAGAATAAATCCCATTAGTTCATATGTGATTATTTGGCACATTAACATTTACACTACAGATAACCTTAGCAAAATATAAGGGAATCTAAATGGAACTGCCAGCAAAATGAGTCCTGAGTGCTATGTTATTTCTTTAGTTTATTGGAAATTACTAGATCTTTAGGGTGTATTAGTGTCTTATCAGGGCTTTTATTGTGTCTGTCAGCCACCTGGAACCAGAGTTGCCTGGATTTTGAGTGACTCACTCCTACCCCTCTTTTTCTATAAGCGTAATTTTGCGAATGCAAGGTTTTCCCAGAATGCCTAATTCACTTTTAGTGAAAATCCCTAAACTTTGCATCCACTGTTTTATTTTCACATGACAGATAAATAAATATAAAGAGCATGATCTACAAAAGTGAATATCCACAACTATATTAAGAACTTTGTAATGTTTTGTTTTTAAAAACAATACATTCTGTTTTAAGTAGATATTCAGTATTCCTTGAAATGATTATCACTGAAGGGTCAATTAAAACATGTCTGGATATTTTATTTTAGATTTCACAGGAGAGATTTAGCTGAAGTAGTTATTTCCATAATCAAATACCTATGAAAAAGGCATTGTATTCCAAATCACTCTAACAGAGAGTCATCATTTACAATAAAAATATAAATAAAAACACACAGATACCATTTTAATTCGTCACCTCGCTTTGGTCAGTCTTTACATTATATATACTTGCTTGGTTTCCATGCAGTTCAAATTTACTGGGGAATGTGATACTCAACAATAATTTGCTTATTGCATAATTCTTTTTGATGATACAAGAAGGGGAGGTAATGATTTTGTTCCCATGTGACAAAGAATATAATTCTAGTCGAATGCAAGAGAAGCACAATGCTGTTCCAGACCTGATTTTATTGGCTCCAAACATGCCAAGTGACCATCTCTGAACCAATCATTGCAGCAAAGGGAATAGGATATACAGATTCACTCAATCTAATGCGGTCCTCCCCTACCAAATGGGCTCAGAATGAAAGGGTGGTTGCCAAAAGATATGAACTGTTAAATAGATAAAAGTATAATCATCCTCATTTGTAATAAGAGAAACACCAATTAAAACTACAATGAGATATAATTTCTCACCTATCAGATTGGCAGAACTCCAAAAGTCTGACAGTGAGGCTGCAGAGAATCAGGAACTGTCATACGTTGCTGGTCAGAGTACAACCAGTTACAACTTTGTGGAGTTGGCAATATCTTAAGTAATTATATGTGTCATTAGACCAAAAAATTTCACCCTAAGAAATCTACCGCGGCTATTTCTACAAATATAAAACAAAATAGGAAATAATACAAATGTCCATTAGTATTATAGTTGTCTGGTTAAATAAACTATGGTCTGTGTATTATAGTTGTCTGGTTAAATAAACTATGGTCTGTGGGAACAATGTAGTATTATGTGACCATTAAAAAGAATGAAGAAGATTTCTATGTACTGATATTTGGTAGTATAGTTAGAGGGAAAAATCAAAGTGAAGAGCAATGAATATTCTATAACACTTTTGGAATATGTATATATATATATATATATATATATATATATATATATATATATATATATACATTTATATATATGCCTTTGCTTTTTTGTAACAAACAACTGAATGGTAAATCAGAAAGTAATAAAAATGGTCACTTACAGGGAAGGGAGTTGACAAGGTAGAGAGGATAGCAATGGCCTCAGACTTCATGAATTTATTGGTTTACATTGTTTTGCCTTTTAAACCATACACAAGCCTAAACATTGAAAACAAGCTGAGGCAAATAAACCTAATTGTGTTTCAAACTGGTAACATGACCACAAAGAGAAAAAACCCAAGATTCTTTAAAGTGTCATTTAAATAGAATGCTCTTACCCTATTACTTAATGAGATATATTCTAAAGAGAAAAAGGGGTTCTAAGAAATCTTCAGTTTTACTCGGTAGTGAAAATGTAGGTATAGTTAAAGCAGATATGACAAAAATGTCTACAATTATTGAACATAGGCTGTGAGTATTATGGATACACATTGTAATATTTCTTCACTTTTTATGTATATTTGAAATTTTTCATAATAAAATGTTGGAAGCAAATTATGACCATTAACTAGGTCAAGAACTTTTGAGACATCTTGTGGGTTATCATTTTGTTCCAAAGTAGATATTTTTACAAAGTAGAATAAAACATTATCATACCACATACCTCAAAACCTGGAAGAAAACCTAAGCAACTAGTTTTTGTCCTGAAAATGTGGAAAGACTTAAAACTACAAAACTGTAAATAACAGAGTTTAAAAAGAATTCATTATTTGAATATACAAAAATTAAAGATTTCTCTTCAATGAAGGGCATAGTAAAAGGAGAGATGATAAAGAAGATAGCCCATTTCTTTTTAGCCCCGAATAATATTCCATGATCTGGATGCACCAGTTTATCCATCACCCACTGAAGGACATCTTGGCTACTTCTAAGTTTCAACAATTAAAAATAAAGCTGCTGTAACATCCATGTGCAGGTTTTTGTGTGGACATGTTTTCATTTCTTTTGGGCAAATACCAAGGTGTGTGACTGCTAGATCGATCTTGTGGTAAGAGTGTTTTATTTTGTAAGAAACTGCCAAACGTCTCCCAAAGTGGCTGTAAGATTTGCATTCCAACCAGCAGCGAATGAGAGTTTCTATTGTTCCACATCCTCCAGCATTTGTGTTGTCTGTCGGTGGTCCAGATTTGGGGCATTCTAATAGGTGTGTAGTAGTATCTCACTGTTGTTTTAACTTACATTTCCTTGATGACATATGATGTGAACCATCTTTTTACGTGCTTATTTTCCATCACTATGTCTTGTTAGTGAAGTGTCTGTTGAGGTCATTTGACCATTTTTTTAACTGGGTTGTTTGTTTTCTTATTGTTAAGTTTTAAGCGTTCTTTTTATGTTTTGGATAACAGTCTTTTATCAGATGTGTCTTTTGCAAATATTTACTCCTAGTCTGTGGCTTGTTTCTAACTCTCTTGACATTAACTTTTGCAGAGTAGTAGTTTTTAATTTTAATAAAGTCCAGCTTATCGATTATTTCTTTCATAGACTCTGCTTTTGGTATTGTATCCAAAAAATCATCACCAGACCCAAGGTCATCTAGGTTTTCTCCTGTGTTATCTTCTGGGAGTTTTATAGTTTTGCATTTTACATTTAGGTCTGTGATCCATTTTGAGTTAATTTTTGTGAATGTGTAAGGTCTGTGTCTAGAGTCACCCTTTTTGTGTATGTGGATGTCCACTTGTTCCACCACCATTTGTTGAAGAGACTATCTTTGCTCCACTGTATTGCCTCTGCTCCTTTGTCAAAGATCGGTTGACTATAGTTACATGGGTATCTTTCTGGGCTCTCTTTCTGTTCTATTGATCTATTTATGTTTTCACCAATACCACAATGTCCTGATTACTGCAGCTTTGTAGTAAGTCTTGAAGTCTGACAGAGTCAGCCCTCCAACTTTATTCTTCCCCTTCAACTTTATTCTTCTGTACACTGTGAAGTAAACAAGGGTTTCTCAGGGTTTTTTTGTTTGTACACTGTGAAGTAAACAAGGGTTTCTCAGGGTTTTTTTGTTTTGTTTTGTTTTTCTCCCCCCTTAGATAGAACAGGATGCCTAAGGAGCTGGAGTTACTTAGCGGGGAGTTACCCATTTCCATTGTAGCTCATGAAAGTCTACAGCTGGCTGCAGTTGGGTATATTCCTTCCACCAGGTCAGTTAGGCTCAAATAAAACCAGCTGATTAGGATTTAGTTAAATAGTTTCTCCTGAGGGCAGACCTTGTTAAGTACACGGTGCTCTGGCATATTTCAAGATGGTTCCTTTTCCCTCGCCTGCCGAAAGCGTGAGGGAGTTTTTTCTCAGATATATACTGTGAAACGTAGTGGAGTTCCTAGATTTGAAACTCACAAAATTATGGGGATCCCTCCCTGATGGGGGCCCCCTGGAGTTTTTAACTCTCAGGGTTGTCCACCGTGAAATTCCAGCAATTTGTTTGCTACAGTCCTGGCTTTTGTACTCCAGTACTGGTTTCCACAGAGGTCTCAGCTTGTGAGTTTCTGCTCTGGTAAGTTGTGATTCACTGTATTTACCCGTCTGTCTCTTTAATTTCCTAGGCAGTGGTTTGCCCCGTGAACTCACTTCTCTTACGGATGTTAGAAGAGTTGTTGATTTTTGGTTTGTTTGGCGTTTCGGTTGTTGTTAGGATGGAGTAAAAACTTCCAGTCTCCTTATGTGAGGAACTGGAAGTCCATATTCTGTTTTTTAAGCCAAGATTGTACTTATATGTTTTATAAACTCGGGATATGTATTGTATATTTCACAATCATATTTTATCAGTAGTAAATGACTTATTTATTCGGAGAATCATTAGTGGGTAAAAATTGAAGTCGCCAATGTATTATTTTAAGTGGATTAAAGTGAACATTTTCCCATTGTCTTACTCATCAAACTTTCAGCCACGTTTTACCTGACTTGCCTTAATACTGGAAGATGGGCCTCATTGTATACTTAGATTCCACGTGTATTCCATTGTACACGTATACCATTGTATACTTAGATTCTCCTCTGATTCATTTCTTCAGTGGTAAAAAGCATGCGTCTAGAAGTCACCTGCTTAACTAATAATTCCCCTGACTTTTAGGATTCTATAAAACTTGGGAAATGGAAGTTGTCTTCTGAATTTGAAAATGAGTCATATGGCAATGATTGTTGATTAAAAACATACACAAATTAAATGCTTTCGGAACAATTTCCTTTGTACTCCTTTTAATAATCAACCCCCCACAGAATGTGGCTATATTGAAGGGTAATTGTTCCTCTTCATCCCTCAAATCCTGTTTTAAAAATTTCTTTCTTTAAAAAATAAAAATAAAAAAAAAATTTCTTTTTTGGGAATTCTGGTCCTCTGCTTCCTACCATTTGTGACGGGTAGCAAAGTCCAGTTTCTCTCGCCTGGTTTTAGAGGAAAAAAAAAAGTCTGTGATTTGTATGGAAATTTGTATGTCTCTATGATACAATTTCTATAAAGCAGAAGTTGGCGTTCATCTTAAAGAATTCTGTGCTTATGAAATGAAATGAATTTTACATTTATCTTATTACTAGGTGAAGTTTCTAACATTCAGCTATTTTTAGAGCTTTGATTGGTTGATTTCTTTATTAGAAGACATTCTATCAAATTCCTTTTCCAGCTCCCTATGAATAAATAGCCCACAAGTATCCTTCACTTACACCTAATTGGAGTTGTGTGGATTGGCACACTTTTTCTCCATGAACAAGGTGGCTTACATAGACCGCATGAGAGAGTACCTTGAAGTGCAGGCACACTTGCGGAGGTCCTGCTCCATTGCCTCAGGCAACGTCGATATGCTTATTATTTTTTTTAACCCGTAGTCTCACGAAAAGCCTACTGAAGCCTATTGCAACCTGCTTTAGCAAAGAGACCTTGCTTGCAGGGGGGCAAGCAAATTCTGTGTGGTTCTAGCCTGCTGATATCTTGGTCTTACAAAATCATACAGATTGTCTCCTGGCTGTGTTTTCTTTTCCCTCTGGTGTGCAACTTTTAGTCCCTTGGCAATAAGGAAAGTTTTGTGGAGATGTGTTTTTGGAAATGTATTCTTATTCTTTCAGAGATCCCCAAATGCATTCAGGTTGATGGCAGATTTTTGTGTGAAGAACAGTGTTTATTTTTTAATGTCATAGGGACTCACAGTGATTGACGCTTCCGATTTCTGTAGTAAAATCTCTATCTCTGAGGACTAATTTTCTTCTTTCTCTCATGGTGCCTAGGCCTCTAACAAAGGATCTAGCCTCTGCCTGAGTGTTTTTGCTTATAATTATTTTCACAAAGAAGTTTTCAATTAAAGGAATCAATGTGGAATTAATTTACTCCTATTTAGAATAAATGATGTGTTTGATTATAAAAAACCAGAATGGGTTCTGTGCTTTCCTCCATCTACATTAGCTCAGAGAGCTCATCTATTCTCATAGCTTTAATTATCACCTCTACAAAAGTGTGTGTCCTTTCTCCTGAACTGTTAATTCTCTCTCCTGAACTTGTTTTCTCTCCTGAGGAATCTCTAGTTCAGTTTATTGTATTATTACTTTTGAGCCGTCTTGGCTGATAATGCCATCACCTTAAACTGAATATCTACAAACCCTAACTCATGGTCTCTCTCCTGCCCACTTCAAATCAGTTCTCACTCTAAACCACAGTCAGTTATGTACCATTATTTTTCTTATTATCACAGCTGTCCTAAATGATATCACTACGTCTTGTCAGCTGTTCCATTGGATTATCCCTCTTATCTAGCCCTTCTTTCTTCCCACTCACAGGCCTGTAGTTTAAACTTTCTCTCTCTCATTTGGAGTATCCTTATAGCTTTCCCAGTGGATTCCAAACCCCTGTTTTTTCTGGGCTCTGAGCCAGCGTGGGAAAAAGTGGAAGAGGCAGGTGATGCAGTCAGTGCAGGCAGGCAAGCAGAGGCCTGGCGTTCAGAGTCAGACTGCAAGGAAAGCACTAGAGAGCAGACTTGAATGATCATGTTTAATATAAGGCCATTTGCAGTATTCCCTACTTTATATTATCTGGTGGTTATAGCCATGTCTAGCCACTAGTTACAGTCAAAATAAAGAATAAAGTTGATTTTTCAAGACAGTCCTATTCCTGGTTGAGAAAAGAGCAGAGTTGCAAGAATTGAATCATATTATTAGTAGATCTCTACTGCCTACTACATTAAGTCTAGACATTTTTGCCATCAATTTATGACTCTGGATAATCTAGCTCATCTAACGTGTCCAAACCTGTTTCTGGAAACTTTTTCAAAATGTACCTTCCACCAAATCAAGTCAGTCTCCTTAATGTCCCACGTGATATTCCAATTTTATCTTCATACCCATTCATACTTCTTTTCCCAGAATGCCCTGATATTTTTCTCCATCTAAATACATCATATTTAATCTTTGCTCAATTCTAGAGTTTCTTTTCTAATCAAATTTTCTTCACTTATTATGTCCAATATTAGTCCTTATCTGTCCCGTTCTATTAGTCTGTGTCACATATTCAGTGCTGTTATTCATTCAGTTATTCTGTGGATATTTACCGAGAATATTGTACAAGATACTGAGTCTATATAACCAAAGGTATAATTCTGGTTCTCAAGGAGCTAGCCATCTTTTTGAGGAGGAGAAATATGTTAAACAAACAAACAAACATAATGAAGTCAATTCTACCTCTAGGGGGTCATAGAACTATTTATAGAAATACTTGCCCAATAACTAAATACTGAAGAGTGAGCATCATTTTTCCAGGTACACAAGAGGAGTAAAGTACACTCCACAAAGAGTGAACTTAGTATGTCAATATGTACTCTTTATCTCCCTAACTTCAATCAGTAATATTTTAAATGACTAATAGTGAACAAAAAAGAATTGAACAGACTAATGGTAGTCTCTGAGTACTTTCCATTTACAAAATACCTGGAAGTAAGCTATGTGGCCTCGCATAGAAAATGACTACACAGAGAGGGGAATGTAGGACTGCTTTTGATTGAACTGGTCAATAAATAAACTGATTAGCTAAATTAGTTGAATTACACATAGACATGACCAAGAGAAGCCTGCTGGTCAGGAAAATAATGAATTACACAAGTAATAGAAGTCTCTAGTTAGCCATAACAATAAGGAGAAATCTTAGGGTGTGTTTGGGCAGTCATTGCCACCTAGAGAGGATGCTTTCTATGAGAGAAGTGGGAAGCAGGAGGACTGGACACTCCCCCAAAACTGGCATGGCAGAGGGCACATTTGGCAGGAGTATGGAGTTTGAAAGGCAATGTTTTCAATACAATGACTCCCTGTAACCTCTTACCACTTCAGTAAAGTTACTAGAACTATGAAATACTGTCTGTCATTAAATTTCTCATAGAAAATAGAGACGAGGCTAAGCTGCATATCTCTATGTTTGCTCTGAAGTGAGCCCTAGACAACACCCTTGGATGAAGAAACATGTGGCCAGAGAAGGGCATTGGGAATAAGGTATGAGTAACTCACAAAAATTGTTGGGAGGGTTATGAGCTATCATAGCTCTAAGAATGGAAGTTGGGACAATATTTCCAGATCTCTAGAGGTAGGAAGATGCAGTCAACACCTAGGTTATTTAAAATCAGACTTTCGATTATTGAAGCAACAGTGAAAACGAGAAATGGTTTTGCTTGGTGTTCTTGGCTATTTTCTGTTTAAAAAATTCAACGTACTGTGAATTCTACTATATTTAAGCCACTGCTTGTGCTGCTACTTTCATTTCTAAGAGGCCGAACATTTTAGTGATAAGTTTCAGAAGACTTCAGAATCCTTTGAGAATCTTCCAGGAAGTCTGTCTAATGAATATTTCACAGAACAGATTTTCAGATACATCCTATAAAATGTGTTTACATGTTTGGAGGGAATATTTAAAGCTCTCAAATGAAGGTGGAGTGAACATTTAGGGAATATTTCCCTCATTAACTGGGGGTTGGAGAGACGGGTAGCATAGGGAGCTATGCCTCACTGGAAAACTTCTGAAGAGTGATCTAGTAGTGATCTAGATTATGAATATAAACAATGATTTTTTTCAAGCCCATTGTCTCCAGATATCTCAAAGATTTCACAAGGGCTGTTGTGGAGAAAGAAGGAAAGGGGAGTGGGGAGGGAAGGAGGGAGGAAGGGAGAAAGGAAGTAAGAAAACACAGCTGAGTTAAATGAGTTTCTACTAAATAACATATCATGCCTTTAAACAGGGATGTTTCTTGTGAAATAAACTTTTTAAGGTACTACAATTTAAAAAATGCAAACACTGCCATTTCACTGTTAGCTCATTTAGATTCTGAAAGATAAATTTAAAAATATGCTAAAGGCACTCGTGGTGTAGAATGTGGGCTCCAAACTAATAATTCTCCCAAGTCAGATATAAACTGATTGGGAATCTGGACAACAATAAAGAGGAGCTTCCACTCACCTTCATGTCTGGGGAATCCGTCCTCTATGGAGCCTGAAGGAAAATTTTTGTGTTGCTGTATTGGATTTTCCTATAACACTATTTGAATTTTAAATATTTAGAAATAATTCGCTTCCAAACTCATTATGTATCTATTGATTATTCACTGAAACAGTTTTATGGACTCTGTAATATGTGCCGGACTGCGAAAATAAAATTCTCATTCCTTTTAAACTTACATTCTAGTAGAGATGTATTAAAAAGTAAAAGAATACATAATGCAGTGCTATACAGTGAGCAGTGCTCTGAAGAAGAAATAAAGCAGGATGAGTGGATGCAGATTAGTGGAGGTGGTCCTACTTCAGGCAGTGTTCTCAGCAATAACCTCTCTGAGGAAGTGACACTTGAGTATATATCTGATGAAGTGCAGCAAAATTCTATACGATTATTTGAAGAAAGAACATTCAAAGTTGAGGGAATAGCAAGTGCAAAGACCCTGAGATGGAAGTGACCTTGCTTTGTTCAATGAACAGCAAGGAGATCTGTATGGTTAGAGAATATAGAATAAGCCAAAAAGCAGTATGGTAGGGAATTAGGTTGGAGACATAGTTATGAAGGTGGAAGTATAGGGTTTGGTAAATCAGGATAAGACTCTTTTACTTTTACATCCAAAATGTAAGAGAAATAAATTGGAGGGTTGAAGATGCAGGACATAATATAACATAACCTGATTTATATTAAGATCACCCTGGTAGCAATGTAGAGCAATGACTTTTGAGAGGCAAGAATGGAAGCAATGAGAACAGTTAGGGAGCTATGGAAACAATACAAATGAGAGATGACAGTGGCTTGGATTGAGATAGTAGTTGTTGGATCATATGGTAGTTCTATTTTTAGTTTTTTAAGGAACCTGTTTTTAGGTTGCTTCCATGTCTTGGCTATTGTATATAGTGCATACTGTTTTCCATAGCGGTTGTACCAATTTACATACCTACCAACAGTGTTGGAAGGTTCCTTTTTCTCCACACCCTCTCCAGCATTTATTGTTTGTAGACTTTTTGATGATGGCCATTCTGACTGGTGTGAGGTGATAGCTCATTGTAGTTTCGATTTGCATTTCTCTGATCATTAGTGATGTTGAGCACCTTTTCACATGCTTTTTGGCCACCTGTATGTCTTCTTTGGAGAAATGTCTACTTAGATTTTCTGCCCACATTTTGATTGGGTTGTTTGGGTTTTTTTTTTGACATAGAGCTGTATGAGCTGTTTGTATATTTTGGAGATTAATCCCCTGTTGGTCACTTCATTGGCAAATGTTTTCTCCCATTCTGTAGGTTATCTTTTCATTTTGTTTATGGTTTTCTTTGCTGTGCAGAATCTTTTAAGTTTAATTAGGTCTCATTTGTTTATTTTTATTTTTAGTTTCATTACTCTAGGAGGTGGATCCAAAAGAAAATTGCTGCAATTTATGTCTAAGAGTGTTCTGCCTATGTTTTCCTCCAAGAGTTTTATAATGTTCGGCCTTACATTTAGGTCTTTATCCATTTTGAGTTTATTTTGTGTACGGTGTTAGAGAATGTTCTAATTTCATTCTTTTACATGTAGCTGTCCAGTTTCCCAAGCACCACTTATTGAAGAGGCTGTCTTTTCTCCATTGTATATTCTTACTTCCTTCATCATATATTGATTGACCATAAGTATGTGGGTTTATTTCTGAGCTTTCTCTCCTGTTCCATTGATCTATATTTCTGTTTTTGTGCCAGTGCCATACTGTTTTGATTACTGTAGCTTTGTAGTATAGTCGGAAGTCAGGGAGCCTGATTCCTCCAGATCTGTTTTTCTTTCTCAAGATTGCTTTGGCTATTTGGGGTCTTTTGTGTTTCCATACAAATTTAAAATTTTTTGTTCTAGTTCCGTGAAAAATGCCATTGGTAATTTGATAGGAATTGCATTGAATCTGCAGACTGCACTATATACAATAGCCAAGACATGGAAGCAACCTAAATGTCCATTAACAGAGGAATGGATAAAGAAGATGTGGTACATATATACAATGGAATATTACTCAGCCATAAAAAAGAACGAAATAATGCCATTTGCAGCAACATGGATGGATCTAGAGATTATCATACTAAGTGAAGTAAGTCAGAGAAAGACAAATATCATATGATATCACTCATATGTGGAATCTAATTTTTAAAAAATGATACAAATGAACATATTTACAAAACAGAAGCAGAATTACAGATATCAAAAACAAACATGGTTACCAAAGGAAATGTGAGGGAGAGGGATAAATCAAGAGCTTGAGATTAACATACACACACTACTATATGTAAAATAGATAAGCAACAAGGACATACTGTATAGCACAGGGAACTCTACTCAGTATTCTCTGATAACCCATATGAGAAAAGAATCTGCAAAAGAATGAATATATGTATATGTATAACTGAATCACTTTGCTATACACCTGAAAGTAACACAACATTGTAAACCAACTATACTCCAATAAAATTGAAAAAAAAATAGATAGTAGTTGTGAAGTTGGTGGGAAAGGGTTAGTTTCAGATATATTTGAAAGATGACCATACCAGCCAATTGATATTATGAGCCCTAATAGATTATTGGTGAAAAAATAGCAAATCAGGATTTCCACTTCTGACCAAATAAACAGAGACAAAATTCATCATCTTGCAACTAGAGAATTGGAAAAAATTAATAAAAGACCATTTTTTCAAACTTCAGGTAAAATGCAATCCATGAACGTGATCCATGAATGAACAGAAAAAAAAAAAATAATAAAGTGAGCCTTCAATTTCACTGGAAGCAGCTTCTAGGCCGCAGCTCAAGAAAAGGAAGCTCATCGTGTGTCTAGATGTCTCAGTGTACTGAGGAATCAGGGGTAAAGATCTGGGAAGACAAACAGCTGAAATCTGCAGGAGAGACTACTATGGAGGAGAGAGATACACAGAAAGAGAGCTCTGGATTCAACAGAGGAATGCTCTCTAGCTTTAGGCTTCATGAACTTTCCTATACTGTTGGTGGTAATGTAAATTAGTGCAACCACAATTGAAAACAGTATGGGGGCTCCTTGAAAGACTAAAAATAGAGCTACCAACAATTAAAAGCAAAAAAAAAAAAAAAAAGGGACAAATCAAACTTACAAGCATTTACACAGCAAAGGAAACCATAAAAAAAATGAAAAGACAACATACGAAATGAGAGAAAATATTTGCAAGCCATGTGACCAATAAGGTGTTAATATCCAAACTATACAAACAGCTCTTACAACTCAATGTAAAAGAATAATAATTCAATTTAAAAAAATGAGCAGAAGACCTAAATGGACATTTCTCCAAAGAAGACATACAGATGGCCAACAAGCACATGAAAAGATGCTCAATATTTTTAATTAGAGAAATGCAAATCAAAACCACAATGAAGTATCACCTTCCACCAGTCAGAATGGCTATCATCAAAAAGTTCCAAACAATAAATGCTGGAGAGGGTGTGGAGAAAAGGGGACCCTCCTACACTGTTGGTGGGAATGTAAATTGATGCAACCACTATGGAAAACGGTATGGAGGTTCCTTAAAAAACTAAAATTAGAGCTACTACATGATCCAGCAATCCCACTCCTGAGCATATATCCGGTAAAGATGAAAACTCTAATTTGAAAAGATACATGCACCCCAGTGTTCATAGCACCACTGTTTACGATAGCCAAGACATGGAGATGACCTATGTGCCCATTAACAGGCGATTGGTTTATGAAATACAAATCTGTGAGTGGAACTACCCAAGGAGAGAATCATTGGAAAGGAGCTTGCAGAAAAGTTCCAGAGGCTGAAACATGGATAGAAATAGTTCATATTCCCACCAGCCTGATAGGCAAAATGCTGTAAAATATGGAGTATTAGATAAAATCCTCAAAAGGATATCTCCTTTATAGTGGGACTGAATTAGCCCAAGACTATGTACCACTCTAGACCTGCTGTAATGAAATTTAAAAAGAAAGCCTTGAAAACATCAATCTGATTTCAAGGAATTTAATTTCATGCCTGAATAAAATCTGATTCTATTTAAGGGAATGTAACAATGTAAAATTCACAGTGTCTAACAAAAAAAGGCATTAAGTACACTAGGCATACAAAGAAACACAAAAATATGATTCAGAACCAGGTAAAAAACCAATCAATAAAAACTAAACCAAGAAATGAGAGAAATAGTAGGAAGTGCAAAAAAGAACATTAGAGGAGCTACTACTATAAGCATTCTCTATTTGTTCAACTAAGTAGAGGAAAACGTGCACATGAAGAGAAAAAGGAAATATATGAAAAAGACAAAAATAGAGCATCTTGAGATTTAAAAAGTATAATGTTTAAAATGAAAATCTCAGTGGATGACACTAAAAGTATATGAGGAACTGCAGAAAGGAAAATGAGTAAATTTGCAGACATAGCAATATAAATCCAAATGAAAGACAAATGACTGAAAAAAAATGTACAGAGCATCAATGATCTGTGGGGCAATATTAAGCATCTATCATACTTGTAATTAGAGTTCCAGAAAGATGAGGCAAGAAAGCAGAAAAATATTTGAAGAAATAATGGCTGAAGATTTCCCAAATTTCATGAAAAACTCAATTCCCAGAACCCCAAACTCAACAAATACCAAACAGAATAAACCTGAATAAAACTATGAAAAAGTGCATTAATATCAAATTGCTGAAAACCAGTAAAAAAATCTTAAAAACAACCAGAGTAAAAACGACACCTATGTTTAGAGGAAAAAGATTAGAATTACAGCAGACTTTTTGCTAGAAACTATGCAATACAAAAGACAATAAAGGAACATCTTTAAAGATTTGATGAAAAAACAAAACATCTGTCAATCAAGAATTCTTAGGCCTGTAAAAATACCATTCAAAATGAAGGCAAAGTAAAAGTTTCAGAATAATAGCCTGAGAGAATTAATCAAATGCAAATGTGCATTATAAGAAAGTTATGGCAATACTTCAGAGAGGAGGAATATAGTACCAGAAGGAAATTTTAATCCATACAAAGATGAAGAGTACCAGAAATGGTAAATATATGCCTAAATTAAAAAAATATTCTTTTTTCATTTATAACTTTGTTAAAAGACAATTATTTAAAGCAAAATAATAGCAATCTATTGTGGGTTTTATAATGTTTGTTGACAACATGAATAAGTCTCAAAAGGATCAAACTACATGAAAGAGCCAGAAACAACAGACTACATCCTGTATGACTCCATTTATATTAAATACTAGAAAATGCAAAGCAAGAGTGAAGAAAACAGATCACTGGTGGCCAGCGGTGGGCATTGGATAGGGAATTGACTGCAAAGGAATTAAGGGGAGTTTAAGGATGATAAAAATGGTTTTTCTTAGGATTTTAGTGGTGGTTAACCAATACAGGCATACTTCAGAGATATAGGAGGTTTGGTTCCAGACAACCACAATAAGGTGAATATGGCAATTTTAGTTTCCTGGTGCATTTAAAAGTTATGTTTAAGCTATGCTGTAGTATATTAAATGTGCAATAGCATTATGTCTAAAAAAAAGTACATACCTTAAATTTAAAAATATTTCATTGCTAAAAAATGCTAACCAGCATCTAAGCGAGTTGTAGTATTCAGCGAGTTGTAGTATTAACACTAAAGATCACTGATCACAGGTAACCATAACAAATAATAATAGTGAAAATGTTTGAAATATTGTGAGAATTACCAAAATGTGGCACAGAGAAATGAAGTGAGCAAATACTGTTGAAAAAATGGTGCCGATAGACTTACTCAACACAGGGTTGCCACAAACCTTCAATTTGCAAAAAACACAATATCTGTAAAGCACAATAAAAAGAGGTATGCCTGTAATCACTTGAATTATACACTTAAAGTTGGTGAATATCATTGTATGTATACTTCTGTAAAGCTGATTTTAAAAGAACAGTTAAAAAAATAAACAAGACTATCAGTCAAAAAGAAAATAAGTCAAATAGCACTTTTACATTTTAAAAAATACTTGACAAGTTTTATTTTGACTGACAATATTTTTTTGATTGATGTCTGGTTTTTGGACTGATTTGACTATTCTTCAGTCAAATTATTCAAACAGATTTGTGGATGTGGTCATGACCCTCATTCAGAATGATCTTTTCTTTATGTATGCCTGGGGTTGGTAAGCTATAAATGGACTATACGTAAATGAAAAATATAGTTTTAAAAAATCTGATAGAGGGCACTAAAGCTAAAACAGAAAGCTGATTTCCATCTCTGTTCTTACTTCATTCTCATTCAGTTTCTAAGCGCAGTAACAATCTTGATAGAGTCTGTGATGCCCATATATCCTTAACTCCTTAGGATCCAAGTCCTCTATTTCACTCTACCCATAAACGTTTTTAACTATCTGATTCATTAATGTTTTCTCAGAGTTGTTAGAACCATACATAGTGAATTTAATCCTCACTCATCTAAGAATATTTATCATGCTTCAAAAAGTACTGATTACCATTGTTTGATTTGATAAAAAGAAATCCAAGTGGCTATTTTTCATTGGGCAGATAAAAATACAGATACTGTCAGAATTATGCTTATCCCTACCTGTCATGATGTGAAAAGGAACTGAGTGGGATTTCAGATAGAGGACCTGAAGTAAAACAAAATAAATTGCATAAGTTACTAGCTTTTAAATTACATCTAGCTGCATTTCTAAACATATTTATAAAATATTTCCTTATTTCTCAATATAAGAAATATCCTCACTATTTTATTTTTTAAAAATAGTTCATTAACTCACAAGTTGATTCAGATAGAAAATCTACATCAAGATAACCACATGAAAACTTACCAAAAGAATCTAATATTAATTAAAATTCCAAATATTGAAGAATCTAAATTATGTAGTGCTTAGTGTAAAATCTAACTTCACTATTTCTCAGAGAAAACAGATGGAAAAATGTTTAAATCTAAACAATTATATACATTATCCTGCCAAGCCATTACTTATACATAAGCAAAAATTTTCACTAATATCCAAAATTTTTCTTGGTTTAAATATTCTCATAATAGCAGAAATTTAAATACATAATAGCTAAATTTGCACTAGGGTAGAATAAAAAGTATGCTTTCTAAAAATTATTTCAGTAAATATCATTAGTTTTGAATATCATTTATTATTGTTATTTAACAATTTTGGATACTTATGTATCTTTTCATTTAATTGTACATACATTTGTTTCAATAGCGATACAATACTGAACTGAGACATAGTATAATATCCCCAAATTATTTCATAACCACCATGTAATTGATTTTTTTTTTTTTTGAGTATTGATCTAATAACCAAGGATTCTCAAGGGGAAATAAGACACCACTCTGAATTAACCTAGACAAGACACTGACAATTTCTAGCCTTGCTGTCGGACAACAGTTCAGTAACAGGTTTAGCCAAAAACAATTACTTAACTTGATCCCACACTTAGAAGATACATTTTTATATAAACTATTGTATCTTTCAAGTAAAAGTAATAAAATGTAAGTGTCCAGGGACACCCGTTACCACCTCCAGGGGAGGAGTCCCACCACGTGGAGGACAGCAAATAGTATAACAATGTCTGCCATCAGGAGCAGTAGTCCCAGCATGGTTTCCAGGTGTTGGGGTTGCCAAGAAAGACATGACTCATACAGTCATTGGAAGGAACAAAGCTTTATTCACGCAGAGAAGAGACAGAACAAGATCAGCTTCCATAGCATGTGTGGCTCCCACCTGGCCAGCGGGTCTTTCCCTGAAACCCTGAAAGCAGAGCGATGGTCTGCACTTACCCCTTTTGCCCTACAGACAAAGGACCCCATTCCCTCTCCACCAGGAACAGGTATAGCTGTGAGGCTGACCAGTT
This sequence comes from Balaenoptera borealis, assembly GCF_965194805.1. Lineage (NCBI taxonomy): Eukaryota > Metazoa > Chordata > Mammalia > Artiodactyla > Balaenopteridae > Balaenoptera > Balaenoptera borealis. Next base: position 95,405,732 of record NC_138864.1, on the reverse strand, counting down.
GTCGTATGACACACATGCTTCGCAGAACAGAGAAGTATACATCACGGTTGGAATAGAGAGAGAGATTCCCAAACAGAGATATGCCCATCACAGGTTGTGAGGGCTCTTTACCTCTGTGTAAGGAAACGATCTGTGTCCAAGGCACATTTTTATATAACTGCAGGAGTCGAACGACTGCACACTTGTGACTGCCTTTACCAACAGTAAGTTTGTCGAAACAGTGGAACAGAGGTCAGCAGACTACTGCCCTCAGGCCCTGACCCACAGCCACCTTTTGTAAATAAACATTTATTGGAACACAGCCGTGTCCATTCATTTCCATATTATCTATGGGTGCTATCATGGTGCAATGTAGATTAATGCAGTTGCAACAGAGACCACATGACCAGCATCACAACAGAGATCGTCTGGCCCTGTATAGAAAAGATTCGCTGCCCTCTGCAGTAGAACACTACCAACTACATAAGAATGTGATTCGTGCACATAATTTTGCTGGTTAGACGTGAAAGCAATTAAATGTAAATTTGCCAACAAATATTCTCTTCTTGCAGTGCACATTGCAAGAAAGTAAACCAGAAGTATAAAAAAAAGAATTGGAATTTCTGAATCCCCAGGAAATAATGAAAGTAATTGCAGAATGTGCTTCATGGAGATCTTGAAAAACCAAGCACAAAAATCTCTTCTTTTTACCTGAAGGCAGGAGACTGGGGTAGTTGGCCTCTTAAAGGCCCTTCGAGCCTTGAGTCAGTGATTCTCATCATGGACGAGGAGTTTTGCTTTTAGTCCAGTCAAATATGTTTCTGCTAACCCCAGAAAACACTTCTAAATGTCCAATGACTGACATTCTTAGAAGTAAACACGGTGTCTTTTCTTCTGGAAGATGCTATTGTTCAAATAATGACACTTCCTCTGACATTGACAGTGGCGAGTGGAGTAGAATGTCAGACTAAGATGAGAGACTATGTTCTAGTGAAAAATTGGATCAAGAATCCCCTGACACCACATCAGCATTTAACAGGCCAGACTCATCTGCCATTCTAGTGCACGATAAAGGACAGGCATAGAATCAATGAAACAATCACTAAACAGGGATTCAAATTTTTGTTCTTTTTGTTTTTAACACCAATAGTCAAAATGCTGGTCCTTATATAATGGCAGCTTCCAAACAAAAAGAAAAACAAGGCCTAAGAAAAGGAAGAAATGTATACAGTATCTTGATACTAGAAAAAAATTTCTTCCTCAAATGCTTCCAGGATCATAGTCTACTTTTTCCCCTCATTTTTTATTCCTTTGGTGACATTCAAGTCCTAGAAAATGTTTTTGAAAGCAATTATATTTCTAAAGCAAGTTTTCCCAAACTCCCACAGCTTAACTTTTCGGCTTAAAATATCATGTTTTAAAAAGGTGTTGGCATTCAGTTTTACCTAACAAATAGCTGGGTCTTGGAAAAGGAAAAAAATATGACAATTTAAAAAGAAAAATGTCTGTGTGTGTGTGAGAGAGAGAGAGTGTGCGTGTGTGTGTGCGCGTGTGTGCGTGTATGTGTATATAGGGGGCGGATTATTTTGCTTTAAATCATTGTCTTATTTGAGCAAATTTTAAAAAAATTATGTGCATTACAGATTTCATTTTTCATATCAAATAATTAAAGGGCGCTAAGTAAAACTTATTATTTTGAAACTATTCATTTGAACACGAAACCCACCCATGCCAGTTACATGTACATCAGATTTTGTTTTTCTAATTGTTAAATGCAGCTTTATGGTCACATTCATCTGCTTGCCCAAATATATATAAATGGCACTTATAAGAATGGGAAATTCCTAAGAACAAAATAAAATTTTAAAATAAAGCTGTAATTTTTTTTCTTAAAGTATCTTTCACCTCTAGTTTTGATGATGTATCTGTGACCAGGTGTTCTCTTGCCATAAATAACTAAAAATAGATATTAAACAGCTATTATCAGAAATTGAACAGTAGGGTGTGCAGGACTGTTAACTCTTAAAGAAGGGAAACAAATGAGGTGATGTCTGTGAATACCCTGACTTTCTTCCTGGAGGCATTTTCTAGATCTGGATGTAAAGAAGGAATCCCCAAACAGAATGTAATAATCTTGCTGAGTTGAAGAGATGAAGATTTGAATTTGTAGTGTTTAAAGTTATTAGAAATCGTTAAGCAGAATTATCAAAGAACAGAAAACAGAAGAAAGACTCCAGAAATCTGGGGTGGGGTCTATTTGAATCTTCATCTGAATACTGAGACATTCATATGTCCAGAGTATATGCAAGACCAGATGGGGGAAGAACAGCTGACCATGAGTGAAAGGCCAAACAATTTCCAGGATACACAAGACTGGGAGCTATTCAAGTTCTTACCAGGCAATATGAAGATTTTCTTGAATACTCAGGACATTTAATAAAATTCCCATAAGAGAATGCTTTAGTAGTAAATAAACCATAGAGGAAGTTACTCTAGACCCATTTTACAAAGCTTAAACACAAGAAATGACCAAGCTGATCTACAAGAAACTTAATGATATTCAGCTCTTTAGAGGAAGTCAACAAAATTCAGATACTCAACATAGCATTCACAACACATAGTATCTAATGCAAAACTACTTGATCAGAGAACAAGGAAAAAAATGCAATGCAAAGATAGCCTTTTCAACAAATGATGCTGGAACCACTGAACTTCCACATGCAAAAAAATGAATCTAGAGATAGACCTTACACACTTCACAAAAATTAACTAAAATGGATCACAGACCAGAAACGTCAAATGCAAAACTATAAAACTCTTAAAAGATAACATAAGAGAAAACCTTGGATTTGGCAGTGACTTTTAGACACAGCACCAAAGGCATGTTCCATAAAAGAAAAAATTGATAAGCAGGACTTCATTGAAACTAAAACTTTCTACTCTGTGAATGACAATGAAAGAGAATGAGAAGACAAGCCACAGACTGGGAGAAAACATTTGCAAAAGACACAGCTCATAAAGAACTGTTATCCAAAATATACCCAAAACTCTTAAAACTCAACAGTAAGAAAACAAACAACCTGACTAAAAACAAGACAAAGACCTCAACAGAATCCTCACCAAATAAGATATACAGAAGGCAAATAACCACATAAGAAGATGCTCCACATGATATGTTTATCAGGGAAATGCAAATTAAAAATGAGATACTACTACACACCTATTAAAATGGCCAAAATCTGGAACATTGGAACAGCAGGAACTTTCATTTCTGGTGGGAATGCAAATGGTACAATTACTTTGGAAGACATTTGGTAGTTTCTTACAAACTAAACACATTCTTACCTTATGATTCTTCAATTGTGCTCCTTGGTATTTAACTAAAAGTGTTGAAAATTATGTCCACACAAAAAGCTGCATATCGATGTCTATAGCAGCTTTATTCTTAATTGTCAAAATTTGGAAGCAATCAAGACATTTTTCAGTAGGTGATGGGTAAACTGTGGTACATCTAAATCATGGAACATTATTCAGTACTAAAAAGAAATTCGCTCTCAAGCCATGAAAAACATGGAGGATCCTTAAATACATACTACTAATTATGAGATGACAATTTGAAAAAGCTACCTTCTGTATGATTCCAACCATGTGACATTCTGGAAATGGCAAAACTATGGAGACAGTAAAAAGATCAGTGGCTGCCAGGGTTTGAGGGGAAGGAGGGATGAGTAGGTTGAACACAGAGGATTTTTATGGCAGTGAAACTATATAACAATATAATGGTAGACACATATCATTATACGTTTATCCATACCCAAAGAATATACAGCACCAAGAATGAACCCTATGTAAACTATGGACTTTGAGTAATAATGTTTGTCAATGTAAGCTCATCAATTGTAACTAATTTATCACTCTGTTGGAAGATGTTGATAATGGGAGAGGCTATGCATGAGTGGGCACAGGGCATAAATGGGAAATCTCTGTATCTTTCCCCCTCAGTTTTGCTGTGAACCTAAAACTGCTCAAAAAAATAAAGTCTGAAACAAAAAAGAAAGGTCAAGCAATTTCCAAATTTGATGAAAACTAAAACCCCAGAGACCCCCAAATTCCACTGATTCCCCAAATGGAAAGACATAAAGAAAACCATAACAATGTATACCTTAATCAAGTTGCTGAAAACTAATGATATAGACAAAAGTATTTAAAAAAAAAAAAAAAACAAGAAAAAGGACATGATACTTGCAGAGAAACAAAGAAAAGACTAAGAGCTGGCTTCTTATCAGAAGCAATGCAAAACAAAGCACAAATGTGATGACATCTTTAAGGTGATGAAAACAACAACCAAAAATCTCTGTGAATCTAAAGTTCTATATGCAATGAAAGTTTCATAAAAAACGTGAAATGAAGAATTTTCTTACAAACAAAATGAAGAAAACGTATCACCAACAAAGCTGTGCTACAAGATATATTAAAAGGAAGTTCTTCAGGTTAAAGGAAAATTCTACCAAATGGAAACTCAACTATATTTTATTGGAAAAACACAAGATTTAAAAATATGTGAATGAGTTAAAAATATATTTTATCCCTTTTAAGTTTCTTTATAAAGTAATTCACAATTTCAAAAAAATCAACACAATATTTGTATTTTATAATACATATGTAGAAATAAAAAGTATGGTAATAAAAGTATAAATGACATGAGTAGAGTAAATGGAGGTATACTGCCCTAAGACTCTTACGCTACGGATGAATGGTATGCTATTACTTGGGAGCAGACTGTCATAAATTAAAGATGAATATTAATATTCTAGTGCAACCACAACAATAACAACAAAAATAAAGGAATAAAACCAATAAGCCAATTGAGGACAAAAAATGGAATACTAAAATATCCTCAACTAATCTAAAGGAAAACAAAAAAGGGGAAAGTGGAACCGAGAATAGATGAGAGAGAATAGGCGAGACAAATAGAAAACTAATAACCAAATGGGAAAATTAAATGCCACTAAAAAGGAAATTAGATTAACTGTACATATATGGTATAGATACTCCCATCAAAGAAAAGAAGTTGTCATACAGGCAAGACTTCAAAAATATGTTGTATACAACAACCATATATTAAATACAAAGACACAGGTAATTTAAAAGTAAAAGGGTAAAAAAGATATACCATGCAAATACTCTATAAGAATACTGGAGTCGCTATTTCGATATTAGCCAATTTGGACTCCAGGGCAAGGAATATTTTCAGAAATAAAAAGAGATCTTGCATATGACTAAAGTGTCGGTTCACCAAGAAGACTTAATAATGCAAAATAAGTGTGTACCTCACATTCACGCTTCAAAATCCATAAGGCAAAAACTGACCAAACTAAAAGGAGACACAAACAAGTCCACAGTTAGACTGGCATCTTCGATGCTACTTGTTCACTAAGCAATTAACTGAACAAATGGAAAATCAGTAAGAATGTAGGAAATTTGAAGAACAGTATCAATCAAATTGAGCTAATCAACATTTATAGAAAACTCCACTGAACAATGGCAAAATGCACATCCTTTTGTAGTGCATAGAGTTCATTCATCAAGATACACCAAGTACTGATGGTTTTATAAGATGACTGAATTATAAAGAGGGTGTTCTCAGATCAGAGTAGAAGCAAACTAGAAACCAGTAACAAAAGATTTCTAGAAAATGTTTTAAAACTTGGAAACATAAGCAACATGCTTCTAAATAGCTCATGGGTCAAAGGAGGAATCATAAGGGCAATTAGAAAATGTTTTAAGTTAAATGAAAATGAGACACATCACCATCAATATCAGTGGGATTCAGATAAGGCAGTATATTAAAAAAAACTTTATAGCTTTAAATGCTTATATTAGAAATGAAGAGAGATCTCAAACTCTTAGCTTCCACTGTAAGAAACTAGGTGAAAAAAGTGAAAATTAAAACCAAAATGAATAAGATGAAGAAAATAATAAAGATAAGAGCAGAGGTCAATAAAAGAAAACACAGTCAAAAAGAAATAATGCAATCCAAATCTTGTTTAAAAAAAAAACTAATAATATTGATAACATCTAGCTGGAATGATTAATATAAAAAGAAATAACCACACACAAATTACCAATATCAAACATAATTACAGAGTCTTCAGACATTTAAAGGACAAAAAGGGATTACTGCCAACAACTTAGAAGAAATGAACAAATCCCTTGAAAGACACAAAAATATCAAAATTGAAATGGAAATAAACTGCTTCAGAAAATCAAAATTGCCTCACATCTATTAAAGAAGATGAAGTTGTAATTAAAAGCTTTCCAAAATGTTAGTTCTGGACCCACATGGGTTCACCGGTGAATTTTATTTTTAAAAATTAGTAACTAATATAAATCCTCTATAAACTATTTCAGAAAAAGGAGATAGAGGAAATACTTCTTAATTTGTTGAGACCAGTATTACTTCCTGATTTGTTGAGACCAGTATTACTCTGATACCAAAATGATGGAAAGAAATGAGAGGAAAAGACAATCACAGAGCAATAATATTCATGAACATAGACACGTAAGTCCTCCACCAAATTCTCAAGAAAATCATATCTGCAGTCTATAAAAAGGATACTACATAATGCCCAAATGGAAGACCAGGAATCCATGACAGGCTTAGCATTCGAAGTTAAGCAATATTATTCTCCATACTGAAAAAAATAAAGGAATCCATGTGATCATCTCATGAGATTTAGAAAAAAATGATAAAATGCAGCACCCATTAATAAAAAAAATTCTCAGCAAACCAGGGATAAACATTCTTAAACTCTGAAGGACAGCTAAAAAACAAAGACTACAGCTAACATCAGAATTAATTGTGATAAACTAAATATGTTTTCTCTAAGCGTTTGAACAAGGTGAGGATGCAGCACTTCCATTCAATAATGTACTGCAGGTCCTACCCAGTGAAATAAGGAAAATAAATAAAGAAATATAGGTTGAAAAGAAAGAGTAAAATATTCCTTATTCACAGAAGGCAAGATCATACATGTAAAAAAAAATCTACACAAAAGCTAGTGGAACTAATAAGGGAGTTTAATAAGGTGACATGACAATATGCATAATATATAATAAATCAATATGTCAATGTACATAAATCATCTGCATTTCTACATTCAAGCCATGAACACTTAGAAAGAGAATAAAAATAAAAGCATAGAAACTAACTTTTGTTCCTAAGAATAAATTTTTAAAAATACATGCAAGTCACTTCTCACCCCCAAATCATCCATAGATTTCGTGCAATCTCAATAAAAATCCCAGGAGGTTTTTTGTGCACATTGACAATCCAATTCTAAAGTTTTTATGGAAGTTGATACATGCTTCCAGTTATAAAATAAATAAGTCACGGGGATGTAACATATAGCATGGTGACCATAGTTAATTAAAAAAATTCTGTCACTGTAAATAGTGATGGATGTTAACTAGACTCATGGTGATTGATATATTTGCAATATATACAAATGTTGAGTCATTATGGTGTACATCTGAAACTAATATTGTATGTCAGTTATACCTCAATTTAAACCCCCCAAATTTTAAAAATAAAAATCAAAAAACATTTTTAAAGTTTATATGGAAATGCAAAAGATATAGGACACCACAAACAGTTTTGAAAAAGAAAGACAAAAATTCACAAACAAAAATCAGAAGGCTAAAATTAAAATGTCTGGCAATGCCTGGAGTTGGCAAGGATATGGAACAATGGGAGCTCTCCTACATCCCTGACAGAATGTAAGACGGTGCTTTAGAGAATTGTTAAGCAGTTTCTTATCAAGTTGAATGTAAGTTCATCATATGACTCAGCAATTCCACTCTAATTTATTTTTACCAGAGAAATGAAAAGATATTTCCACACAAAAACTTGTACACCCATGTTTATAGAGGCTTTATTCATAGCCAAAAGTTAGGACTACCTCAAGTGCTAAGAGAAGAATGGATAAACATATGAATATTCATTGAATTAAATCCTACTTAACCAATAACAGTCATGAATCTCAAAAATATGCTGAACTAATGAATTCAGACACAAAAGATCTATACTGGATAACTCTATTTATATGAAATTCTGTAATGAATAGATCTAATCTGTAATGACAAAAAACTTGATCTGTGATTGCCTGCACTCAGAAATGGTGCACAAGAATTCACTTCAATGGTGCACAAGGGAATTTTTTTAGAGATTGAACTGTTCTGAATCTAACGATGTACATTTGTCTAAACTCATTGAATTGGATATTGATTGTACAATTTATAATAAATTATACCTGAAAATTTTAATTGAAAAAGGAAAAGGAAAAAATAATGAGAGATTTCAAACTGGAGATATTCTTAACACTGCCCCTCATTCACGTAAGCCCTAGATTTTACTGACTTGTGCCCAGAGGACTTGGGTTTTAATTTAGGTTCTACAATTAATCAACTTTGTGACCTCAGGTAAGTCAGTCACTTCTCTTAGCTTCTTCCTTGGCCAGTGAGAGGACTGGACTAGACAATCTCAAAGGTCCATCAATTTCTGAAAATCTGGAGTGAAAAAAATATAATTGAAATCTTAATAGGGTCATTAAAACGTTCTCTTTAGTTCATTTTACATTTAGTTTAATAAAAAATAAACAACTTATATTTATTAAAATGCATTTGTATGATTGATAATTTAATATCGGAAGATTTTTCCCAACACTGGATACTGTTACCTGCAAAGACAGAGTGAGAAGATACCAGAAATGACTTAGGGTTTTAGCGGCCTAAGCAAGGGAAGTAGATGCTATTCTCTTTCTTTGGGGTTATTCACTAGGAATATCAGAGGTGAGTTTACTTTCTCTTTCTGATTTTTATTCATCAACACTAATCATCAGGTAAAAATGTGATTATTAAATTATCCAGTTCTTTTAAGGATGCAGAAAACATCTATTACAAAGCAAAAAATTCCTGCGTTTGGTTATTGCATTTGAAATGTGATCTATAAATGTGATTACATATTCAATTCACCTCTGACTTTCCAGCTAACATAATAAAAGTTGCTCTATTTTTTATTGAGGTATAATTATATAATATTAGTTTCAAATATACAACATAATGATTTAATGTTTGTATATATTCTGAAATGATCACCAAGATAAGTGTAGTTAACATCCATCACTACACACAGTTACAGTTTTTGTGATACGAACTTTAAAGAGCTACTCTTTTAGCTAATTCAGTTACAGATATACCTCGAAGATATTTTGGATTCAGTTCCAGACCACCGCAATAAAGTGAATATTGCAATACAGCTAATCACACAAATTTTTGGTTTCCCAGTGCATATAAAATATGGTTATATTGTACTGTAGTCTATTAACTGTGCAATCGTGTTATGCCTTAAAAAAGCGATGTACTTACTTTAATTTAAAAATACTTTATTGCTAAAGAATGCCAGCCATCATCTGAGCTTTCAGTGAGTTGTGATCATTTTGCTGGTGGAAGGTCTTGCCTTGATGTTGATGATGCTGACTGATCAGGTTGAGGTGGCTCTGGCAATTTCTTAAAATAAGACAATGAAGTTTGCTGCATCGATTAATACTTCCTTTACAAACAATATCTCTGTAGCATGCAATGATGTTTGATAGCATTTTATCCGCAGTAGAACTTCTTTCAGAATTGGAATCAGTTCTCTCAAACCCTACTGCTGCTTTATCAATTAAGTTTATGTAATATTCTAAATAGTTTGTTGTTATTTCAACAATGTCCACAGAATCTTCACCAGAAGTTGATTCCCTTCCAAGAAACCACTTTCTTTGCTCATCCATAAGAAGCAACTCCTCATCTGTTCAAGTTTTATGACGAAATTACAGCAATTCAGTCAAATCTCCAGGCTCCACTTCTAATTCTAGTTCTCTTGCTCTCTCCACCACATCTTCCTTTACTTCCCCCACTGAAGGCTTGAACCCCTCCAAGTCATCCCTGAGGGCTAGAATCAACTTCTTTTAAACTCCTGTTAATGTTGATATTTTGACCTCTTCCCATGAATCATGAATTTTCTTAATGGCATCTAGAATCATGAATCCTTTCTAGGAGGCTTTCAATTGACTTGGCCCAGATCCATCAGAGTATTCACTGTCTATGGCAGCTATAGCCTTATGAAACACATTTCTTAAATAATAAGACTTTAAAATGAAATTACTCCTTGATCCATGGGCTACACAGTCGATGTGTGTTAGCAGGCAAGAAAACAATATCAAACTCATCGTACATCTCCATCAGAGTTCTCGGTGACCAGGTGCATCATAAATGAACAGTAATATTTTGAAAGGAATTTTTTTGCTGAGCAGTAGGTCTCAACAGTAGGCTTAGGATATTCAGTAGACCACACTGTCAACAGATGTGCTGTCATCCAGACTTTGCTCTTCCATTTATAGAGCACAGGCAGAGTAGATTTAGCATAATTCTTAGGGCCCTAGGATTTTCAGAATGGTAAATGAACATTGGCTTCAACTTCATTGGCTTTCACCAGCTGCATTAGCCCCTAACGGGAGAGTCAGCGTGTCCTTTGAAGTTCTGAAGCCAGGCATTGATTTCTCTCCTCTAGCTATGAAAGTTTTAGATGGCATCTTCTTCCAACAACAGACTGTTTTGTCTACATTGAAAATCTGTTGTTTAGTGTAGCCACCTTCATGAATTATCTTAGCTTGATCTTCTGTATAACTTGTTGTAGCTTCTACATCAGCACTTGCAGCTTCCCCTTGCTCTTTCATTTTATGGAGATGGCTTCTTTCCTTAAACCTCATGAACCAACCCCCGCTAGCTTCAAACTTTTCTTCTGTAGCTTCTTCACCTCTCTCAGCCTTCATAGAATTGAAGAGAGTTAGGACTTTTCTCTGGTTTAGGCTTTGGTTTAAAGGAATGTTGTGGCTGGTTTGATCTTCTACCCAGACCACTAAACCTTTCTCCATATCCGCAATAAAGCTGTTTCACTTTCTTATCATCTGTGTGTTCACTGGAGTAGCACTTTTCATTTCCTTCAAGAACCTTTTCTTTGTGTTCATGACTTAGCTAAACTGTTTGGCACCAGAGGCCCTGCTTTTGGCTTGTCTCAGCTTTTGACATGCCTTCTTCACTAAGCTTAATCATTTCCAGCTTTTGATTTAAAGAAAGAGATGTGTGACTCTTCCAGGCCATTTTAGGACTATTAATTGGCCTAATTTCAGTATTTTTGTTTCTTGGGGAATAGGGAGGCCCAAGAAAAGGGAGAGGGACAGGATAATGGCTCGTCAGTGGAGCAATAAGAACATCATAACATTTATCAATTAAGTTTGCCATGTTACGTGGGTACAGCATCTTTTGATGCCCTTCGCCCATTTCACCCACCCCCTACCTCCTGCCTATGGCAACCACCAATCTGTTCTCTGTATCTATGAGCTCAGCTTTTTGTTTTAGATTCCACATTAAGTAAAATCATATGGCATTTGTCTTTCTGTCTGACTTATTTCATTTAGCACAGTACCCTGTAGGTCCATCCATGTTGTCACAAATGGCAAGATTTCATCCTTTTTTATGGATGAAGAATATCTCATTGTTTATATATACCACATTTTCTTTTTTCATTCATCTATTGATGTGCTCTTAGGCTGTTTCCACATGTTGGCTATTGTAAATAATGCTGCAAAGAACATGAGAATGCATGTGTCATTTCAAGTTAGTGTTTTTTGGGTTTTTTTGTAAATACCCAGAAGTAGAATTGTTGTATCATATGACAGCTCTACTTTTAATATTTTGAGGAAACTCCATACTGTTTTCCATAGTGGCCTCACCAATTTTCATTTCCACCAACAGTGCACAAGGCTTCCCTTTTCTCCACATTCTCGCCAACTCTTGTTATTTCTTGCCTTTTGATAATAGCCTTTATAGCATTTGCATTTCCCTGATGATTAGTGTTGTTGAGCATCTTTTCATGTATGCATTGGCCATCTGTATGTCTTCTTTGGAAAAATGTCTATTTGGATCCTATGCCCATTTTTTTAATTGGATTTTTTTTTCTACTGAGTTGTGTAAATTCTTTATATATTTTGGGTATTAACCCCTTACCAGATATAGGTTTTGCAAATATTTTCTCCCATTTGTTAGGTTAACTTTTCATTCTGTTGATGATTTCCTTCACTGTGCAGAAGCTTTTTATTTGATGTAGTCCCACTTATTTATTTTTGCTTTTGCTGCCTTTGCTTTTAGTGTCAAATCCAAAAAAATGATCACCAATACTGATGTCAAGAAGCTTATCAACTATATTTTCCTCTTGAAGTATTATGGTTTCAGGTCTTAATTCAAGTCTTTAATCTATTTTGAGTTAATTTTTGTGTATGGCGTAAGATAGTGGTCCAGTTTCACTCTTTTGCAGGGGCCTATCCAGTTTTCCCCTGTTTATTGAAGAGATGGTCCTTTCCTCATTGTATGTTCTTCAGTCCTTCATTGTAAACTAATTCACCATATATGTTTGGGTTTATTTCTGGGCTTTTGATTCTGTTCCAATGATCTATGTTTTTGTTTTTATGACAATACCATACCATTTTGAATACTAAAGCCTTGTAATATAATTTGAAACCAGGAAGCATGGTGCCTCCAGCTTTGTTCTTTCTCAAGATTTCTTTGCCTATTCAGGGTCTTCTGTGGTTCCATACATATATTAGGATTGTTTGTTCTACTTCTATGAATAATGCTATTGGCATTTTGTTGGGGATTGCCTTGAATCTGTAGATTACTTTGGGCAACATGGACATTTTAACAGTATCAATTCTTCTAATCCATGAGCATGGAATATCTCTCCATTTATTTGTGTCTTCTTCAATTTCTTTCATCAGTGTGATAGATTTCAGTGTACAAGTTTTTCACCTCCTTGGTTAAATTTATTCCTAGGTTTTTATTCTCTTTGATGCAATTGTAAATAGGATTGTGTTCTTTATTTCTCTTTCTTATAACTTATTAGTGTATAGAAATACAACAGGTTTTTGTATATTGATTTTATGTCCCACAGCTTTACTGAATTTGTCTATTTTAACAGTTTTTTGGTGGAGTCTTTAAGGTTTTCTATATAATATTATGTCATCTGCAAATAGTGACAGTTTTACTTCTTCTTTTTTGATTTGGATGTCTTTTATTTCTTTTTCTTGACTGATTGCTCTGGCCAGGAATTCCAATACTATATTGAATAAAAGTAATGAGAGTGGGCATCCTTGTTTTGTTCCTGGTCTTAGCTTTCAGCTTTTCACCATTGGGAATGATTTTAGCTGTGGGCTTGCCATGAATGGCCTTTATTATGTTGAGTTATGTTCCCTCTATTCCCACTTTGTTGAGAGTTTTTAAACTGTGCTGAATTTTCTATGTGATTCTCTGTTTTCTATTGTATATATAAACATACACTATAATAAGAAGCTTGCACTCTTCTTTGCTATTTTAATCATTTATATGATGCCAATATGTGTTTTAAGGAATTGAAATCCTTCTAATTCTTTTAAAAAATACCTTAATATGCACCTAAATACCAAATAAAGTTTTAAACCAGTTTTACCCTTCTTCTCAGACTACTGTTCGTCCAAGACACTTTTAATCTGTAAAGAACCAAACACACTACCTGGTAGTGTCAGTTTTTAAGAAGTGCTTGGAACTGGACCAGGGCCTGGGTGAGGTGAGTGAGACACTTGCCTTGGGTGCAAATTACAGAGGGTGCCAAAAACTCATAATCAAGATAAAAAATATTTAATGCAATATTTTAAAAATCAAATTTAATGTAAAAATCCAACATAAGCAAAATATCAGCATTTTAAATACAGGCAGGACTGATAAAGATACTGAATTGACCTGCAAGTTTTAATTCATTCTTATGTAACAAAATTGTGTTGTAAATAAGCTGCTATGTATTACCTTAGTCTTTCAAGTATATTTCAGATGATTCTTTGGGATGCTGGACTAGAAGTAATAAAATCTTAATTATATCTGTGCCAGGAGAAACAAAATTTGGATTCCAAACTTAAAAAAAATGGATTTCTGTCTCCAATATAAGTACAATATTATATCATTTGGGACTTTTCTCACCTGTGTTGATAAGGACAGTATTTGTAAATCACAAATAAATTCTCTAGAGTTCCTTGTTTCAAAAGGTATCTAAATTGCATTAGCTTTTATTTACTGAGAGTGTTAAAAATGACATTTTCATCCTTTTATTTTTACTAGTCTGTGGTCTGACCAGTTCAAAGGAACCTCTTATAATGCTTCAGCCCCACCATTGAGTCACATTAAGGCAGCAAAATCGGTCAGGAAACAGTGCATGTGAAAAAACTGTGAGTTAAGTAATGGAAGGAAATTGTTTTCAAACATCCTACTTTCAGAAATCTACAATTATATTTCTTATAGTATACTAAATTAACTAAAACTTGAATATTTAGATGGCAGCCATTACAATCATATTTTTTTTTATATTTCAACCTAAATGCTTTAACAGTACACATTACCAATGAAATAGAGTCTAAGAAGCTACTTTAAAATACAACTACATAAAAACTCAGAGACAATGAATGTTATTTCATACCAATAACAAAAGTAAATCCGTCATTGGTTGTGAATTTGGATATTTTTCAACTCATGTATATTAACTATGTCAATTTTCATGTTCCTGTGTTAAAAATAATTAATATATACAGTGCATTCAGTGTATTTTAAGAAGCACCTTGGTTCTCAGGCCAATAACTATAAAATAATGCCTAAGACATAAAGTTACTGAAATTCTGACATAATGTCTAAGGCTGAGGGCATAATATCAAAATAGAGGTAGCTTATATGAGCAATATTTTTTCATATTTTACATAAAAATTTGGCTTTTAGTATGTGTGAGCCTGGTAAAGTTTTAATGTGAGCTCTGCAATAGAATTCATCACCTCTGTTCTTTATATCACAACCTTTTTACACAAAGTGACCTACTAATAATACAATATGTTTTACGTGTGTAACCACCAGTAAGCAGTAAAAGTGCTGCTTCTGTAGATTTTCTCCCACTATGTATACGTAAGCATAGCCTATGTGGTGTGTTTATTCACCCAATATCACTACATAGTGGTTGAGTCTACCTACAGCTATATTCTTTCTGGATATAGGTATATAAAAATCACAAGAATAACTGGTGCAATTCTATAACTTATACACTTTTTAGAGCCTAGGGATAAAATTTTCTGGTCAGGGAGACTGGTTGGTGAATCTTCCACTTGTCTACAGACATTTGTGCATAAGTAGGACAGTGGATATCAATTCGTACTCTCCCCTGCCTGGCAGGCATTTCTGGCCATAGAGGAGGTAAGTACCAAAGGGGATGTCATATCTGCCCAGCCAAAAACCTGGGTCACTGCCTGACTTGGGACGTAGCTCATCTTACCTTCTTTCTTTTTTTTTTAAATTGAGGTATAGTTGACATACAATATTATATTAGTTTCAGGTGTACAACATAGTGATTCAAAATTTTTATAGATTATACTCCATTTAAAGTTATTTAAAAACATTGGCTATATTCCCTGTGCTGTATAATGTATTCTTGTGGCATTTTTATTTTATGCCTAGCAGTTTGTACCGCTTAATCCCCTACCCCATCTTGCCCCTCCACCCTTCCCTCTCCTAACTGATAAATACTAGTTTGTTTTCTGTATCTGTGAATCTGTTTCTGTTTTGTTATATTCATTTGTTTGCTTTATTTTTTAGATTCCACATATAAGTGATAACATACAGCATTTGTGTTTCTCAGATTTATTTCTCTAAGCCTAATACCCTTCAGGTCCATCCATGTTGTTGCAAATGAAAAAATTTCATTCTTTTTTACTGCTGAGTAGTATTCCATTGTGTGTGTATATGTACACCACACCTTCTTTATACATTCATCTGTTGATGGATACTTGGGTTGTTTCCATATCTTGGCTATTGTAAATAATGCTGTTAGCAATATTGGAGTGCACGTATCTTTTAGAATTAGTGTTTTTATTTTCTTTGGATATATACCCAGGAGTGGGATTGCTGGATTATATGGTAGTTCTATTTTTAGTTTTTTGAGGAACCTCCCTACTGTTTTCCATAATGACTGCACCAATTTACATTCCTACCAGTAGTGTACTAGGAGTCCCTTTGCTCCACATCCTTGCCAACATTTGTTATTTGTGGTCTTCTTGATGATAGCCATTCTGACAAGTGTAAAGTAATATCTCATTTTGATTTGCATTTTTCTAACAGTTTAGCAATGTTGAGCATCTCTTCATGTTACTTTTAGCCATCTGTATGTCTTCTTTGGAAAAATGTTCATTCAGGTCTTCTTTCCATTTTTTGACTGGGTTGGTTTTTTTTGATATTTAGTTGTATGAGTTGTTTATATATTTTTGATATTAACTCCTCATCAGTCATGTCATTTGCAAATATGTTCTCCCATTTAGTAGGTTGTCTTTTCATTTTGTCTATGGTTTCCCTTGCTGTGCAAAATCTTTTGAGTTTAATTAGGTCCCATTTGTTTATTTTTGCTCTTGTTTCCTTTGTTTTAGGAGACAGCTCCAAAAAAATATTGCTGTGATTTATGTCAAAGAGTGTTCTGCCTATGTTTTCTACTAGGAGTTTTATGGTTTCTGGTCTTACATTTAGGTCTTGATAAAGACCTAAATATAAGATCATTTACCTTATTTCTTGATTATTCTTCCTACCTACAAAAAATATGCAAGTACCAGACTTTCTCTACTGTAACCATCACTGGATTTTTTTATCTATATAGTTTTTGTGGGAAGACTGTATATGAATCCCCCAAATCTGGGAGATGCTTTTCTTGAACATTCTCTCCTTTCACCCTGGCAAAAAATTTTGGAAGGTATTGCCATATAAAACTAAGAGGTAAAAGATTAAGTTTCTTTGAAGCACCCCATGTTGCATAATTTGACAGTCACCTGAGGTTCACAGTTCCAAAGAAAGCAGCTGGGAACTCATAGCATCTCGTGGTAGCAGGCCAGCTCTGTGAGAGCTGTGTCAGATACTAGAGCTTGATATGTGTCACCTCTCCCAGCTCAGGAGAGACTCACTTACATAGCCCTCCCATTAATGCTCAGCAGCCAATTTATTCCCTTTTGAACTACCTCAAGTATCATGCTTCAAAAGCAAAATACAATAAAAAGAATTCCATGGCTAAGTGGGATTTAATCCAAGTGTGTTACATTATAAAATCAACCACATATCCATCACAGCAGTTTATTAAGGAAAAAAAAAATGAATACATTAATTGACACACAAAAAATCTGATGAAATACACCATTTAGGATAAAAACCCTCAGTAATGAGGAATACAGGGTAACTTCCTCAGTTTGATAAAGAATATCTACATATAACCTACAGCAAACAGCATATTTAATGGAGAGAAACTAGACAAGTTCCCTTTAAGATCAGGAACATGGCAATTATGTCCTTGCTCACCAGTCCTAATCAACATTGCAGTGAAGTCCTAGCTACAGCAATAAGACAAGGAAAGAAAACTTTATAGATTGGAAAGGAAGAAATAAGTCTGTGCAGTTATAGACGATAGGATTGTCTGTGGTGGAAACAACAAAATCAACAAAAAACCCTAGAACTAATAAATGAGTATAACTAGGTCTCAGAATACAAAGTTCAGTACAAAAATACTAGCAAAGAACAACTGGAATTTGGAATTTTAAAAATTACCATCTGCATTAGCACCCCAAAAATGAAATTCTTAGTTATAAATCTAATAAAACATGTACTGGACATATAATCAGAAAACTACAAAGCAATGATGAAAAACTCAAAGAATGTCTGAATAAATGCAGAGAGATTCTGTGTTTATGGGTCAGAACACTCCATATTGTGGTATCACTTCTTCTCATGTTGATAAATAGATTCAATGCAATCCAAATCAAAATCTCAGTGAACTATTTCACTGGTATTAAAAAACTGATTTTAAAATTTATATGAAAAGACAATCACCTAGAATAGCTAGAATAACAAAATACTGAAGAACTAAGTTGGAGAATTCACACTCCCTAATTTCAAGACTTACTATAAAGCTACAGTAATCAAGACAAGATGGTATTGACAATAGACACAAACAGAATTTTGTGTCCATATGTTTAGGCCTATACAATAGAGTCAAATGATCTTTGAGAAAGAAGTAAAATAAATTCAATGGAGAAAGAACAGTCTCTTCAACAAAGGGTGCTGGAAAAATTGAACATCCATACGTAAACAAACAAACAAACAAAAATACTGGGACACAGATCTTAAACCTCTCACAAAATTAACTTAAGATGGATTATAGACCTAAATGTAAAATTCACAATACAATACTTCTTGAAGAAAATATGTAAGAAAATATACATGACCTTGAGTTTGGTGATGAGTTTTAAAAATGCCACCGGTGGCACAATTTATGCTACAAAAAATTGATTAACTTGGACTTTATTAAAATAATAATCTATCCATATTAGTTAATGATGACAAAGGTATTATATAAATGAAATATATTAATAAGGGAAGCTAGGTGTGGTTATATGGGAATTCTGTACTATCTTCAAAACAATTTGAAGTCGAAACCTGTTCTAAAATTAAAAGTTTATTTTTAAAAATTTAAAAGACAAGTATTTTGAACTACATAACATCTCTGATAATTATGCAATCAATGTATTCTAGGCACTGGAGCGATAGTAGCAAGAGAGATGAAATCCATGCTTTCACAGAGCTTCCATTCTAGTGAAAAATCAGCAAAACAAATATATAATAAAATGTCATATACTAATAATTCAGTGAACAAATATAAATCTTGCTGAAAAAATATAGATGGGTAGAGGGGTGCTCTCTTTTTTTTTTTAAACATCTTTATTGAGGTATAATTGCTTTACATTGTTGTGTTAGTTGCTGCTGTATAACAAAGTGAATCAGCTATACATATACATATATCCCCATATCTCCTCCCTCATGCGTCTGCCTCCCATTCTCCCTATCCCACCCCTCTAGGTGGTCACAAAGCACATAGCTGATCTCCCTGTGCTATGCAGCTGCTTCCCACTAGCTATCTATTTTACATTTGATAGTGTATATATGTCAGTGCCACTCTCTCACTTCATCTCAGTTTATGCTTCCCCCTCCCCATGTACTCAAGACCATTCTCTACATCTGCGTCTTTATTCCTGTCCTGCCTGTAGGTTCTTCATAACAATTTTTTTTTTGTTTTTTTAGATTCCATATATATGTGTTAGCATACGGTATTTGTTTTTCTCTTTCCGACTTACTTCACTCTGTATGACAGATTCTAGGTCCATCCACCTCACTACAAATAACTCAATTTCGTTTCTTTTTATGGCTGAGTAATGTTCCATTGTATATATGTGCCACATCTTCTTTATTCATTCATCTGTCGATGGACACTTAGGTTGCTTTGATGTGCTGGCTATTTTAAATAGAGCTGCAGTGAACATTGTGGCACATGACTCTTTTTGAATTATGGTTTCTCAGGGAATATGCCCACTAGTGGGATTGCTGGGTCGTATGGTAGTTCTATTTTTGGTTTTTTAAAGAACCTCCATACTGTTCTCCAGAGTGGCTGTATCAATTTACATTCTCACCAACAGTGCAAGAGGGTTCCCTTTTCTCCACACCCTCTCCAGCATTTATTGTTTGTAGATTTTTTAAAGATGGCCATTCTGACTGGTGTGAGGTGATACCTCATTGTAGTTTTGATTTGCATTTCTCTAATGATTAGTGATTAGTGATGTTGAGCATTCTTTCATCTGTTTGTTGGCAATCTGTATATCTTCTTTAGAGACATGTCTATTTAGGTCTTCTGCCCATTTTTGGATTGGGTTTTTTGTTTTTTGATATTGAGCTGCGTGAGCTGCTTGTAAATTTTGGAGATGAATCCTTTGTCAGTTGCTTCATTTGCAAATATTTTCTCCCATTCTGAGGGTTGTCTTTTCATATTCTTTATGGTTTCCTTTGCTGTGCAAAAGCTTTTAAGTTTCATTAGGTCCCATTTGTTTATTTTTGCTTTTATTTCCATTTCTCTAGGAGGTGGATCAAAAAGGATCTTGCTGTGATTTATGTCAAAGAGTGTTCGTCCTATGTTTTCCTCTAAGAGTTTTATACTGTTTGGCCTTACGTTTAGGTGTTTAATCTATTTTGAGTTTATTTTTGTGTATGGTGTTAGTGAGTGTTCTAATTTCATTCTTTTACATGTATCTGTCCAGTTTTCCCAGCACCACTTGTTGAAGAAGCTGTCTTTTCTCCATTGTATATTCTTGCCTCCTTTATCAAAAATAAGGTGACTATAGATGCATGGGTTTATCTCTGGGCTTTCTATCCCGTTCCATTAATCTATATTTCTGTTTTTGTGCCAGTACCATACTGTCTTGATTACTGTAGCTTTGTAGTATAGTCTGAAGTCAGGGAGCCTGATTCCTCCAGTTCTGTTTTTCTTTCCCAAGATTGCTTTGGCTATTCGGGGTCTTTTGTGTTTCCATACAAATTGTGCAATTTTTTGTTCTAGTTCTGTGAAAAATGCCATTGCTAGTTTGATAAGGATTGAATTGAATCTGTAGATTGCTTTGGGTAGTATAGTCATTTTCACAATGTTGATTCTTCCAATCCAAGAACATGGTATATCTCTCCATCTGTTTGTATCATCTTGAATTTCTTTCATCAGTGTCTTATAGTTTTCTGCATACAGGTCTTTTGTCTCCTTAGGTAAGTTTATTCCTAGGTATTTTATTCTTTTTGTTGCAATTGTAAATGGGAGTGTTTCTTTAATTTCTCTTTCAGATTTTTCACCATTAGTGTATAGGAATGCAAGAGATTTCTGAGCATTAATTTTGTATCCTGCTACTTTACCAAATTCATTGATTAGCTCTAGTAGTTTTCTGGTAGAGTCTTTAGGATTCTCTATGTATTGTATCATGTCATCTGCAAACAGTGACAGCTTTACTTCTTCTTTTCCAATTTGGATTCCTTTTTCTTCTCTGATTTCTGAGGCTAAAACTTGGAAAACTATGTTGAATAATAGTGGTGAGAGTGGGCAACCTTGTCTTATTCCTGATCTTAGTGGAAATGGTTTCAGTTTTTCACCATTGAGAACAATGTTGGCTGTGGGTTTGTCATATATGGCCTTTATTAGGTTGAGGTAATTTCTCTCTATACCTACCTTCTGGAGAGTTTTTATCATCAATGGATGTTGAATTTTGTCGAAAGCTTTTTCTGCATCTATTGAGATGATCATATGGTTTTTCTCCTTCAGTTTGTTAATATGGTGTATCACATTGTTTGATTTGCATATATTGAAGAATCCTTGCATCCCTGGGATAAACCCCACTTGATCATGGTGTATGATCTTTTTAATGTGCTGCTGGATTCTGTTTGCTAGTATTTTGTTGAGGATTTTTGGCATCTATGTTCATCAGAGATATTGGCTTGTAGTCTTTTTTTGTAACATCTTTGTCTGGTTTTGTAGAATGGCCTCATAGAATGAGTTTGGGAGTGTTCCTCCTTCTGCTATATTTTGGAAGAGTTTGAGAAGGATAGGTGTTAGCTCTTCTCTAAATGTTTGATAGAATTCGCCTGTGAAGCCATCTGGTCCTGGGCTTTTGTTTGTTGGAAGTTTTTAAAATCACAGTTTCAATTTCAGTGCTTGTGATTGGTCTGTTTATAGTTTCTATTTCTTCCTGGTTCAGTCTTGGAAGGTTGTGCTTTCCTAAGAATGTGTCCATTTCTTCCAGGTTGTCCATTGTATTGGCATATAGTTGCTTGTAGTAATCTATCATGATCCTTTGTATTTCTGCATTGTCACTTTTTACTTCCCCTTTTTCATTTCTAATTCTGTTGATTTGAGTCTTCTCCCTTTTTCTTGATGAGTCTGGCTAATGGTTTATCAGTTTTGTTTATCTTCTCAAAGAACCAGCTTTTAGTTCTGTTGATCTTTGCTATTGTTTCCTTCATTTCTTATTCATTTATTTCTGATCTGATCTTTATGATTTCTTTCCTTCTGCTAACTTTGGGGTTTTTTTTCCTTCTTTCTCTAATTGCTTTAGGTGTAAATTTAGGTTGTTTATTTGAGATGTTTCTTGTTTCTTGAGATAGGATTTTATTGCTCTGAACTTCCCACTTAGAACTGCTTTTGCTGCATCCCATAGGATTTGGGTCATCGTGTTTTCATTGTCATTTGTTTCTAGGTATTTTTTGATTTCCTCTTTGATTTCTTCAGTGATCTCTTGGTTATTTAGTAGCATATTGTTTAGCCTCCATGTGTTTGTATTTTTCACAGGTTTTTTCCTGTAATTGATATCTAGTCTCATAGCATTGTGGTCAGAAATGATACTTGATACGATTTCAATTTTCTTAAATTTACCAAGGCTTGATTTTTGACCCAAGATATGATCTATCCTGGAGAATGTTCCATAAGCACTTGAGAAGAAAGTGTATTCTGTTGTTTTTGGATGGAATGTCCTATAAATATCAATTAAGTCCATCTTTTTTAATGTGTCATTTAAAGCTTGTGTTTCCTTATTTATTTTCATTTTGTGTGATGTGTCCATTGGTGAAAGTGGGGTGTTAAATTCCCGTATTATTATTAGAGTTGATTTCCCCTTTTATGGCTGTTAGCATTTGCCTTATGTACTGAGGTGGTCCTATGTTTAGTACATGAATATTTACAAGTGTTATATCTTCTTCTTGGATTGATCCCCTGATCATTATGTAGTGTCCTTCTTTATCTCTTGTAATAGTCTATTTTGTCTGGTATGAGAATTGCTACTCCTGCTTTCTTTTGATTTCCATTTGCATGGAATATATTTTTCCATCCCCTCACTTTCAGTCTGTATGTGTCCCTAGGTCTGAAGTGGGTCTTTTGTAGACAGCATATATAGGGTCTTGTTTTTGTATCCATTAAGCCAGTCTATGTCATTTGGTTAGAGCATTTAATCCATTTACATTTAAGGTAATTATCGATATATATGTTCCTATTACCATTTTCTTAATTGTTTTGGGTTTTTTATTGTAGGTCTTTTCCTTCTTTTGTGTTTCCTGCCTAGAGAAGTTCCTTTAGCATTTGTTTTAAAGCTGGATTGGTGGTGCTGAATTCTCTTAGCTTTTGCTTGTCTGTAAAAGTTTTAATTTCTCAGTCAAATCTGAATGACATCCTTGCTAAGTAGAGTAATCTTGGTTGCAGGTTTTTCCCTTTCATCACTTTAAATATGTCCTGCCACTCCCTTCTGGCTTGCAGAGTTTCTGCTGAAAGATCAGCTGTTAACCTTATGGGGATTCCCTTGTATGTTATTTGTTGCTTTTCCCTTGCTGCTTTTAATATTTTTCTTTGTATTTAATTTTTGATAGTTTGATTAATATGTGTCTTGGCATTTTCTCCTTGGTTTTATCCTGTATGGGACTCTCTGTGCTTCCTGGAATTGATTGACTATTTCCTTTCCCATATTAGGGAAGTTTTCAACTATAATCTCTTCAAATATTTTCTCAGTCCCTTTCTTTTTCTCTTCTTCTTCTGGGACCCCTATAATTCAAAATTTAATGTTGTTCCAGAGGTCTATGTACTGTCCTCAGTTCTTTTCATTCTTTTTTCTTTATTCTGCTCTGCAGCAGTTATTTCCACTATTTTATCTTCCAGGTCACTTATCCATTCTTTTGCCTCAGTTATTCTGCTATTGATTCCTTCTAGAGAATTTTTAATTTCTTTTATTGTGTTGTTCATCATTGTTTGTTTGCCCTTTAGTTCTTCTAGGTCCTTGTTAAATGTTTCTTGTATTTTCTCCATTCTGTTTGCAAGATTTTGGATCATCTTTACTATCATTGTTCTGAATTCTTTTTCAGGTAGACTGCCTATTGCCTCTTCATTTGTTTGGTCTGGTGAGTTTTTGTCTTGCTCCTTCATCTGCTGCGTATTTCTCTGTCTTCCCATTTTGCTTAACTTATTGTGTTTGGGGTCTCCTTTTTGCTGGTGCAGATTCGTAGTTCCCATTGTTTTTGGTGTCTTCCCCCAGTGGGTAAGGTTGGTTCAGTGCCTTGTGTAGGATTCCTAGTGGAGTAGACTGGTTCCTGTGTTCTGGTGGGTGAGGCTGGATCTTGTCTTTCTGGTGGGCAGGACTGCATCCAGTGGTGTGTTTTGAGGTGTCTGTGAACTTAGTATGATATTAGGCAGCCTCTCTGCTAACAAGTGGGGTTGTGTTCCTGTCTTGCTAGTTGTTTGGCATGGGGTGTCCAGCAGTGGAGCTTGAGTGGAGCTGGGTCTTAGCGTTGAGACGGAGATCACTGGGAGAGCTCTCAGTGATTGATATTACGTGGTGCCAGGAGGTCTCCTATCATCCAATGTCCTCAACTCGGCTCTCCCGCCTCACAGGCTCAGGCCTGACACCCACCTGGAGCACCAAGACCTGTTGACAACTGTGGTAAAAATCTGACTGGTATCTTGGATTTTTCTTTGCTGGGCGATTTATCCTGCTGGCTGCTCATGGTTGTGAGGACATGCTAATGGCACCCATTGGTTCCTGGATCACTCCTGCCCGGCACCCCCAGAAACCCCTCAGATGAGAGATGTGGTCCCCGGGGACAAGGCAGTCTCTGCTCCCTCAGCGCCCAGGCTGTCTCAAGGGGTGCTCTCTTAAAAAGTTTATTAAAGGTAAAAATAATTATTTCCCTCTTTAAAAATTTCATCTTAGATATCTTTGTCAAAAAATGTGCCAAAAAATGCAGGGCTATTTACTTAAAGGCAAATTGAGATATAGCATTAGTTTCTGAACTCTGAAAAAGGACTCTAACATCTGGATTTTGGAATGATTGCCATTTATGAAGAGGAATTTTATCCTGATAGAGAATGTAGAATGACATTCGGGAATTTTATAAAGTGGGAGAGGAAGGATAAGAGTTGGCTGCTTAGTCAAAGTATTTTAAGGAAAATTTTCTGTATTTGCTCCAAATTTCATATTCTTAAATGAAAGTTACTTAGATATTATTGTGGCCTATAATTTAATAAGGGTAACTAAAATAGGGCAAAAGATAGGCATTTTGAAGTCAGACAGACTCAAGCCCAAATTTGGGCTTTATAAGCTCTGTATAACCCTGGTGAGTCCCTCTACCTCTCTGGGCCTCAGTTTTCTTGTTCGTAAAATGGGAACAAGAACAAATTTCATAGCATTGGGGCATGCTTTTAAATGAGATAATGTGTGAAAGCCCTTGTCATAGGACTTGGCACAGAGTAAACACTTAATGGTAGTTATTATTTTGTTAGTGTTGCATAGCAGTGAATTTATATTTTAAAAAGTTGGTTTGATATTCAACATGCTTAATCTGAAATCTAAAAGTTTTTAAAATGCATTTTTTACTTTTGTCAAAGTAATGCATGCACATTGTTTAAAAAGTCCAATAGGCCTATGAAACTTAAACTGAGAATAGCAGTCTCTTCCTTTCCCAGATCTGGTTTGCCAGAGAGAACCACTTTTAACACTTTTATTTGTCTCTTCTGGATCTTACCTGTCTATTTCTAAATAATTTACATACAGTGCCACTTTCTGATGATTAATGAGGATTTTCACTCTGTTACTTTCCCAATTTTGTTAAATAACAATTATTTGTTAAATCCATGTTCAGTGATTTCACTATTATAAGCACATGAACATATTCTTCAGTACTGAATAGAGTATTTTGATTACATTTCGTTTTTTTGCTACATTTCTTTTTGTTGTTTTCCTGGAGTAAATAATTGCTTTTTAAAATTTATTTAGCACTAGGGCGTTGGGCTCTCTTATCTGCATCTTGACTGGACCAGGAGCTGTTACAACCCTAGCAATTGCAATCTTCCTTGTTAACCATGAGAACATACTTAGGTCTTGAGCAAACAATAGTCTTTTGCGGCTTTTTTATGTAGTTTTTTTTTTTTTAATGCTTTCCGTACATAAAAAATAATTTTGGCACTTCATTATTTTTTAACTGAAGTATAGTTGATTTATATTCTTTCAGGTATACAGCAAAGTGATTCAGTTATATATTTTTTCATAAATAATTGCTTTTTTAATATTTAAATTTGCTTAGTAGTTCTTGAATCTCCTTTAGAGCTCAAACTATGCTGTAAAATACCTCTCAGTACTGTGTTCTGCTTGTTCAAATTTTTTTCATGTAATTTGTTAGTTTTCCTGAAGCTCCCAACCTTCTAACCCTATATAGATTGTTCTCTAGAACCATTATGCAGCCATCACTCTTAAACGTCTTTTATGGTCATCTTGGAAGCACCCTTCACTTCTCTCCTGTATTGGTTGCCTTGTTTCTGGGATTCTATATCCATGTGTAATTTGGATTACTTCTTCCTTTTGTGGAATACATTCTCTAGTAGGTTCCTGAGAAAAGGATCATGAGAAGTGAATTTTTGTTCTGAGATTTGCATGTCTGAAATGCCTTTTTTCAGGTATCACATTTAATTGATAGTTTATCTAGGTATAGAATTACAGATTGAAAGTAATTTTCACATAACATTTTGAAGACATTGTTCCATGGCTTTCTAGTTTCCAAAGGCGCTGTTGAGAAGTCTTGTTATTCTCATTCTCTTCTATTTAAAAATGAGAAATTTAGTTTTTATTCTACCTATGCTTTGAAACTAAATTCTGATGATGCCATTTTGGCATCTGTGTGATCTTAGTTATTTAAATCCTCTATGCCTCAATTTTCAGGTCTGTGAATTGAGTATAGTAACAGTACCTACCTTGTAAAATTGTTCTCTGGGTCAAATCAGTTAATATATGTAAAGCACTTATAATAGAGTCTGACAAATAGCAAATGGTCTGTGGGTATTTGCCGTCATCTTCTTCATTATCATCATCATTCCAGTAGGAATCTATTAATATTTAAGGAATTTGAAGCAGGAATGTGTCATGAAGAGACAGTCACCCTGGCTGCTGGGTCGTGGCTGGTTTAGAAAGTGAGCAAGACATAAAGTATAGACACAAGTTAGAGGTGACTACTTCTAAATGAACCCTCTGTATGTGAGTGTTGTGAATCAGAAGTGAGGACTAAGTTTGGGTGGTACAGGGGCAGTAAACAAAATGAATTTAAAATATCATTTCCTATTCTCTCAGTGAAAAACCTTAACCACCCAATAGACAGACTAAGGGCATTTTCATGGCTCTAGAGAAGCTGCAGCACAGCAATTTGAACAAACAGAAATACTTTATTATGTGGTACTTCCACAAAAAAGCATTACAAGTCGATATGGGGGAAGTTGGAACTTTATCCTGCTTTCTCACATGCATTTAACAGTTTAACTTTTTTTTAATTGCAAAAGGGAAAGTGGGAACAGAAGTCTCCATAATGGTTTCTACTGCTTTGGCCATTGACGGTTTTAATTCAGACCTGGCTCTGAAGGCATTATGTTCTCCTTGAAGAACAGAAATAGACTCCACCACACCTTTGCTCGTTTAAAGACCATCACACCCATGGCTGTGCGTGTAATCTTCATGAATCAGGAAGAAAAGTATTAGCTAAGAATTCTAATCATTGATTGCCAACATATCGTTCATTTTTCTCTCTTCGTTAATTAAAAACTCACTTTTACCATATAGGCAACTGTGGCCATGTCAAGATTGAATCATATTATCTCTGACGGAACAATTAAGCTTTCATCAAAGAATCATTTTTGAGAAGAGAACATATTTAAAGAAATTAAAAAATAAATATAATAGCCAGATAACCTAGGAAAAGAGTTTGAATTTGGCTATCAAACTCATTTCTATGAAAAAAAAATTTGTTTTTGATTTTCTGTTCCCACAGTGTTCCAAAATGTGACTACTAGCAATTTGTCCCCTCTGTTCTTTCTTCATTCACAAAATATACCTGCGTGGCTGCTGCTCCAAGTGATATGGAGCCGAGCTTACACATCCATTATATTTTTATGCCATCCAATTTAAATTATTTTTATGATGCAGAGTCTAGGAAGGAAGGGGTGCCTCACAGCCTGGAACATCTGGCAGTGTAGTAGATGTCAATAGAATAATCAGTTGCTCCTGTGGTTAATTCTTGCCCCGTCCTCTCACAGAAAGTGGGGGCATAAAGAACGTGATACTTAATTTGCAGCCAGAAGAAAGGCCATTTAATTGGATTAGCTGGCAACTCCCTTTCATCTGTCTCTTCTTTTCCCCACCTCTTAATAAGCCCTCCCCCCGACACACATCAGAAGCGACAGGGTTTGTCAGTTATGCCGAAAACAGAAGCTAATTTTTAGACAAACCTGTTGGTTTAACTGAAGAGGACCAGGACTCACACTGCTTCAGTCCTTGGGAATAAAGCATCCACCAAGAGGCTAAAGCAAAGAAAATGCATCTCACTTGACCACCTCACCCTTATGTGGTCCCTTCACCAATTGCTACCCGCTGCTTCCACCTGGACATTGGAGGGTCAGGTAATGCAGCGTTTTTCGCCAGTATAAGTGTTCAAATCGTCCTTCTGAAAGGTCAGGGCTAGATGGCAGTGAGGTACTCCCTGACTCTCCCGTGCAGTCAAATTCAAATTTTACTTGGCTCAGCGTCTGCAAGTTGTAACTCTAGGCTTTCTATTTGCATGGTATCATTATGAAAATCAGCATGCAATACTCCGAAGCGAATCATCTTTTCAAATCAATGATAATTGAAAATGGACTTCATTTCTCACTGAAATGGTTGCTGTAGTCTAGTACCTTATTACATGACTAGCAATGTTTGAGCCAGAGAGGTATTATCTAGTGGAAAAATCCAAAACTCATAATCAAGAAATTTGGCTTCCATTCCTTCTCCAGGTAGCAAAGATGACGACCATATCAAACATTACTGAAAGGCACTATTCTAAGCACTTCACATACATTATCTTGGTGTCTTGGTTAAGGTGTACAAAACCCCTGTGAGCTAAGTTTTATTATTATCCCCATTTTCTGGAGGAGGCAATGAGGACACAGAGCAGTCAAATAGTTCACCCAAGTTCAAGCAGTTACTCAATGGCAGAATTCAGGATTCAGCCACGACACACTGACCCCATTGCTTCCATGCACATAAGCTGGGGTGAGTTTTAAAATATATTTATGGGATGGCCAACAAGCATCCAGAAGAGATGCTGGACTTAGGAGCAGAGCCCAAGGGAGCCCCTGGTGCCCAGGCATTAGGCGTTAGCGGTTGCTCGTGTTGTGGGGAACGCCTGGTGGTCCTGGGTGACACCAGATCAGTGGGAAAGAACAGAGAGACACTTAGAAGGACCTGCAGTAGTAGCTACCCACCAACCTGTACAGAAGTTTCTCGGTGTTTTAACAGCAGGTATAGCCAGTAGTGGTGACGCATGGTGAATATCAGCCCTGTGATATTTGTACACCCCAAATTAATTTATCGACACAGATTCTAATAAGCATCTGGCAACAGATGACAGCAGAAGCCATATTCCGGCAGTTTCTTTTCATTTCACTGCCTGTATCTTTTTGGTCGTAAGCACATGGGAACATGTTCATTTGCAATGTTGAAGTCATTGCCATCTTAAGAAGTTGACTGATTGGATATGAAACATGAGAAGAGAGTATGTCAGGCTCTGCATTAGTCTTAATATCTTTTAAAAAAAAAAAAGGCAGAGCTGGAGAATGTCATATGTGAACCCTGTTTGGAAAATTCCAAGATCTCAAAATATCCGAACTCTGTTAAAATCACAGGGGAATAAAAGACTTGCTCAGGTATGACTCATAGTAGCACAAAAGATATTTAGCTTTATAAGAAAGCTTTATGTTTGAAGAATATCCTCTTCCTGCTGCCGACAAATGGAGAAAAAAAGTACATTCATTTACTGAGAGCACGATATGCCCCCAAATAGCAAACCAGGTTTTATGGGAGTCGCTTTTCAAGTTAGCTAAGATTTTGTCAATTATTTGATGGGTTTAAGCTTAGGGATAAATGTGAAGCTGTTATTTTTCTGATGAAGGCAGCAAGAGGGAAATGTATGCCGAAGGAAGGAAAAGAGAAACTAGAAAATTGAGCTAACTTAATAGAAATCTAACATTTGCTGTTGCATTGAATAATTACTTTTTTTTTCAGATTCCTTTGAAGATGAAAGGTTTTTGTATTAAAATTTTTTATTACCAGGCTATCAGGGGGAAAAAAATCTGTGCGATGTCTGTGCATTTCCTGTTTTAAAATATACAAGTGATCTGTTGCCTCTCTTTACTACAGTGGTTTCTGTTCCAAAGAGCCTGAATCTGGAGAGTAGGTGACATAAACTTAAACAACTGAGACTATTTTAAGACGAGCAATGCAAAAAAAACTTTGCTTAGTTTTTAGACGTTAGACAATTGGATGGCAGTTTGTCCTCTCGCAGAGAGAAAGGCAGAGTTGTGCTCTGGGTAGCTCTGGGGACTTGGCTAGATGACTCAGTCAAAGCCGTTGCTATTAGTGACTCAGATTTAGTAATCCTCACCCAATTACCTTCCCGAGTGTATCTTCATTTTGTTAAAAAGTTTGAGAACGGCTTCAGAGATTCTAATAAGTCTAAATGAGCATTACAAAGGAGAGTCAGCGACAAGTGTCTCTTGAGAAAGGTATGCCCTTCCTAGAAACTCTGGATTTTATTATGGATGCGCCAGCAGTGCAAGAATCTGGCATAACACATGATGACCAGATCTATTTTATATGCTGGGAAGTCAAATGAGTTCTCTAAGCGGCACGAAGCTAAGTACACCCACATAGTTTCTGAGCATCTCAGTTCTTCAGTGCACATTAAGCCTTTCCAGATTTATCCTCGGAGATTGGCTGTTTGCCAGAATTCAGACTCTGTGCCGTTGTGCAGTGGGCTGAGTATTCCCAGGTGTCGGCAGAGTTTTCTGCCTAGTCCTTATTTACAGTTTTTCTTAGGATTGCTTTGAAGTGTGAACAATCAAGTTGCAGCATGCGGCAAATTTCTTTCCACGTGAGCCCTTTATTTCACTTCCTATTACAGCTCTGAAGCCTTCCTAAAACAGAAGTATTAATCTCTAACTCTTAAAATGCATTTGGAAAGATAAATTCCTTTACAAAGACTTTAGAAACCATTTTATTCTCTTGTTGAGTAAGATAAAAACAGAAATAACCAACATTCTTCCTTCTCAACTTCTTCTTTGAGAAAAGAGTAGTAGCTTAGCAAGCTTTTTCACTTAATTATTAAAATGTACAAAACATCCTACGGCTCGATGACACTATACAAGATGAGACTTGCATACTTCTCGCGTATAATCTGTGTTGTGTATTATTTGGAATTCCTAACAAAGTTCCTAACACTGATATGATGACTAATTTTTAGTGCTAAATGTCACCTTTTGGGAAAAGGGAATATGTGTCATAGCAAGTGTACAAACCATGCCTAAACATCTGTCTTCCTAATAATTTTCTCATTTTCAGAAATTCCAAAACTAAAGGCAGGTATTCTGGATTTCCACCTCTCTATCCCCTTAGGATAAAAAGCTCTAACTGGAATTGTGTGGAGGGAGGCTACTAAGCCCACCTCCCCAGAACACTTTCCAAACACCCTTTAGAGGTGACCCTCTGCCGCAAGGGCACAGCCTGTACGGATCTCCATTCAGTAAGCTGAGTGGGGTGAGACAGCCCTCAGCCCTTGGTGAAGCCCTGGAACAAATGCTTCAAACTCAGAATGAACTTGGCATTTCCACTTAAAAGATGCTTTGCGCTGCACACATTTTCTCCTTTTAACCCTGCTTCTTGGTGCGTGTTTACGAAAATCACACTCAAGGTTGTGAAAATAGTGTTCCAAAACAGGAGTGGTTTGGTGAGTGGGGGAGATCGGGGTGGTACATGGCAGCTGGGTGACCACATTAAAGGCTGTATCTCTGTGTTATGCTATCCTGATTTGTGGCTCTAACAAATGTTGATTTTTGGTGCCAAGAGGGCCCAGTGTGGATGACTTCTGTTCCTTTCAGAACTTTTCATCTTCATTTTTTAAGTGTCACAATTTTAAATGATTTTTTTCAGAGTCAGCCTCAGATAAATGATTCCTGGGAGGACCGTGGCAGTGATTATGAGCCCACTTACACTTGCAGTTGATGGCACATTAAACAATAATGCTGATAACGTGCAGCGATCAGTACCTGTAGCATTTTCAGCCTGACCCCAAGATGAGGTTAATGCAGAAGACAAATAGGAGGGAAGCATGTGCTCGATTCTTTCATCAGGCTGTTCCATAAATAACAGATCAACATCCTCCTGTTCATACCACACCAGAGCAGAGGGAAATGCTGCAGACTCCAAGCCATCAACGACTTAAAATTGCTGGTGTCAAAGCGATTTTTTACAGCAGACTGACCTGTTTTGCAGACCATTCTTAATAGCAGGGGAAGAGTTTGGGGCCTGGGCTTGGAGTACACAAGTGATTTCCAAATGACATTTCAGATGTAAAAATT
This sequence comes from Balaenoptera borealis, assembly GCF_965194805.1. Taxonomy (NCBI): domain Eukaryota; kingdom Metazoa; phylum Chordata; class Mammalia; order Artiodactyla; family Balaenopteridae; genus Balaenoptera; species Balaenoptera borealis. The sequence continues at coordinate 95,373,292 of NC_138864.1, read as the reverse complement.
CAGTCTGCCAGCATTTCTCCCCCCAGCCCTCCCTGCTGGAACCATACACAGGCACACATGCCCCATCAACTCCCACTGACACTTCTTCATTACCATGAAAAAGCCCAGGCAGTCTTAGGGGATTTTGCAAAGCATCATTCCTCTTTTATACTCAGGCCCTCACTGATACCTCTAGAGATGATTTTTTGGAATATTATTCTCCGATAAGAAGTAGAGTTTGCGTTTTTAAAGTTGTAGAGACAGCGGCTTCCAAGTTCATCTCTTTGACTCTTCTGGCCATCGGCATTCACCTAGTGGGTCCCCATTGCGGGAGCTGAAATGCTAAGTGACCTTTTTTGGGTGAACTGTCACAAAGCCACACTGGCACATTTATTAGGAAGAAATGTGGGCTTAGTTATGTGGTGTGAGAAGATTGTCAGGAGTACGTACCTTTTTATTTCCTTAACCCAAACACAGCCTTTGTAGATATCTTTGAATGTTCGAGTCACACCTTCCCCTTCAAATGATAAAAGAATTCAGTGTGAAATTTGCTTTCTAAACTCCCGTGAAGGTTCTGTCATTCTCATATAACACTTCAGGCGTATATACAGGGAACACATTCAGTGGATTCCCTTGATGCTTTAATGATCGGAGGCAGGAGGGAAATGCCGTATGGGTTTCATTCTTATTTCTCACTCAGTCTTCTCCTCTGTATCATCTGAACTTTTTATATTGACACCATACTCTTCAGTAAAAATAAAAGTATGGGGTTATTTTTGCTGTAGGAGGTAGTACCGTTAACACCCAAAGTGTTTCCTACAGAAATTTGCCACTAGAAAATAAGGGGTCTTATAAAATGATAATACTACACTGTGGAGTTCAAGTGGCAAATACGGATGGTGTTTTTTCAATTCAACATCCAAACTTATTTGGGTTGGGGATGAGAACTTTGCTGGTAATGTGTGTTTACTTACTTCCAAGATGTAAGATGCCAGATGAGAGCCATATAGCATTTAAAGAAAATGATACTGTGACAATGTCAGCATTTCCATTATAAGCCCTTTTTTTCCATCTAGGGTGTGTCAATATCTAGTAAAAATTGGAGTTATGCAAAAGTTAGCACATAGCCTAGCAACTACATTTACTGAAAATAAATTTTGGCTATTTTTAAATGACAGTATTTCACCCACACAAGAAAGCGCATTTTTGCTTATTCTATTTTATTTTTTATTTCTGGCCTCATATGACTCAAGTACAGCTTCATTTTCAACCATTACCCCATGATGTTGACTGGTGACTCTAGGCATTTCAGGGATAAAAATAAAATGACCAAGTTATTTTGTTTGGAAAAGCAGCTTCTTCACATGTGCTGCATTTTTTTCTCAATAAATATTTCATAACTTTAAAAAAGACAGCCTTATCCTTGAGCACATATGGGAGGCAGGTGAATCTAAACCAAGTGTATGTCCTAGAGCTCAGATTCCATCATTCACAACCAGATTCCACTTATCTGAAATATCTCGAATACAGAGAGATGCATGACGAGCTCCTTAATATCAGGAATTATTACTAGACACTTCTTTATTTAAAAAACACATTTAAAATTATTGTGTATTGTCAATACTGCATGTCAGGGAAAGGGCTTAAATACTTCTGTTTTGCTGGCTGGGGTACATTTATCAGTTTCCATTATATTAAGCCATGTTTCCAAGTTATCAGAATAGTCCATCCATCCGGTAGAAAAGTACATCACCCTTGCCTCTCCAGATTTAGCCAACCTAGGAGGATGGTGGGTGTGCACAGAAGAAGAAAGAAAAGATTAAGAATGAAAGCTCCAATGATAACCAAATATGCGTCTTAAAAGTACCAAAGAAAAATTGCACCAGACAGAATTAAGCAGGCAAGGAAAGACTATTCAAGGTTGTTGTAATAGGAGTTGAGACTATTGCAATAAGGGAGAGAGGCTGAACTCAACTTCATTGGAACAAGAGGCAGGAGGATTTTTAAGCACTGAGGTGACTTCGTGGAAAAGTCCTGGAGGACACCGCGGGGAGTTGGCCAATGGGATTAGGCCATCTGTATTTGCTAATTGGCACTTAGGAAGTTAGGTTCCTATCCTCCCACCGAGACAGGGAGATGGGGCCCTACCTTTCTTGATGATTGCATTTGAAAAGGATGGCTCCCAGGTCCTTGAGAAAGACAAGTCTGGGTTGTAAAACTGGCAAGAGACTGGGAAAAGATTTATATCTCCAAGAGGCAGAGAAAGTGCAACTCCAGGTTTTCTAAAGTAAATGTTCTGAGAAAAGGAGGGCCAGGGCATTATACTCAGAAAAAAATCCTGTCTAAGGTTTAGTTAAGCTAAGGAGAACATTAAGGCTGTCTTGGTGAAAAGACATATTGATCTTGAGGGAAGAAAATCAAGGGTCTAGGGACCAATCTTAAAAAAGATTTAAACTCCCAGTTTCCATGCATTTGAATTCCTGGGTTCCCCCAAATCCACAGGTTTGCTCTTACACACTCTAGCAGGCTTAGAGTCACAAGGGTAAGGGTAAGGAAAACTATAATGAGACCCTTGGGTCTTTTTTTTTTTTCTGCTATACCACTTGTTTATTTCAAATGGCAATTTCTGCTTCTGTCCTGGCAATCCCATCCTGGATGGTACTAACCTCACCTGTGCCAGTGAGGTAGGGATGATGATTATAGCCTTCTTGATTATTCTTATTCCCAAATAATCAAGATCTTTTGGCTTGTATCATCTCCCAGGAACCTGACACAAAATCCCTAGGGCCTGAGCCAAACAATATTTGGAAGTTAGCACACTTAACGTTATATGTCTCTCATCAGGAGGCACTTGGAACTGACATCACTGAAAATCCATGAGGATTTTCCCTGTCTCCATTTCCTTTTTTCAATGCACTACTCAACTACAAAGTCTTCTTTCCATCTGACGGCTCTACTGACACCTTGTAAAAGGGCACTGATGACCTTCAGCAACTCCATAAGTAGAGATTTTTTTATTTTGCTATCCTTGTCACCCTCAGTCTTCATATAGAATTCACCACCTGTTTCAAAGCCAGCTCCTCTTTGAAGCTTTCTCAGTGCTTGGATTCTATGACAATGCACTTTTCTGGGTCTCTTCTTATTTCTCTAATTTTTCTTCTTCTGTGTCTCTCATGGGCCCCACTTCCTGTGTTGGTGCCATGAAGGTAGGATCTCTCCTCACCTTCCTCTTGTCTTGATCCGTTACTTCTTGTTGGGTCAGTTCATCTACTTCCACAGTTTCAACCACAACCTAACTACTGCCTTTGTGACGATGATTGAAATGACTACTTTTATAGTTTTCAGTTTCTATCTTTCCCTTTAAGCCCAGGCTAAATATTCCAACTGTCTGTTAGACAAAGAAAACTTAAGGTTCTGCTAACGTCTAAAACTGAACATGCTCAAAATGCAATGACATCATCCCTACCTCTGCACACCAGTCTCTCACCTTATAGCCTTCCCCAGTCTACACATACATTTTATTCAGATTTCACAGATGAAGCTTCAGCTGTCCTTCAGCTTTCACCCTGCCTGGACTCCTCCAGCCCTGCCTGGTGATACTCTGTGTTCTTGCCCTTCACGCTCTGCATATTGCTTCCATGCTGAACATTTACACCCCCCTGTTGAAATTCTTTATTTTATCCCTTGTTCAATTGTGACCTCATTCTGTGAGCAGTACCCCCCCTTTCTTGGATTATAATTAATTTCTACTCATCACAACATTGTGACTATTCTTTGTGACTATTCTTTATAACATTCACTAAACTCTGCTTAGTATTATAGTTTATTGTGTGCATGGCTTTCTCTTTCACTAAATGAAAAATACTTTGATGGCAGAGATTGTATCCTATTTTGCCTTTTATTCCCCAAGTTGTCTTTCACAGAGTAGGTCTTCAGGGTGTGTGTGTTAAATGGAAGATTTCAGTTCATAAATACGAAATATTTCCATATGCAATCTAAACATGTTCTGGGATCCTCAAGGAATCCTAAGTGAATAGTCTACAGATATTAGAGAGCTGAAGATTTAACGGATCCACCAGCTAAACTGGCGAGGTTAGCGCTGGGGGTGGTAATTATATGTTAGTGCATTTCTTGATATTTTACACCTCTCATATTCTGTGGACAATAGTACCTTAGTATTTTTTAAATTTATTTTTTATTGAAGTACAGTTGATTTACCATGTTGTGTTCATTTCTGCTGTACAGCAATGTGACTCAGTTACACATATATACGTTCTTTTTTTATATTCCTTTCCATTATGGTTTATCCCAGGATATTGAATATAGTTCTGTGTGCTATACAGTAGGACCTTGTTGTTTACCAGCATTTTATTTTATGTTTCGTGTTTTGAAGCCCTGAGAGAGGGGAGGAGAGAAGAGTACTATGTGGTCTTTCCTAGTGACAGGAAAAGGTCTGGCTCTCCTTGAATTGGTCTTCAAAGCCCATTTAAAACATGTAGCCACTGTAATTGCAGAATCTCTATGTAAATACTTTAACCAGCTAGCTCTAAGTAGATATAACTGTTGGGTTCTGCCATCTGTTCATGTGGAAATATGTGGCAGAGAAGGAAACACAGAGGAATGTCATAGAAATTTCTTGCAAAAATAAGCAACCTTGAGCAAAGTTCAAGGCACTTTGGGATGGCTTATTCCAACCTGGCTGGATCACACGGAGGTGGCATCATAATCCACTGAAGGAACAGGCTGAATAAGCATGGAATACTGTCATCCAAAGTGGCTCCCAAGGGCTCTGCTGATGTTCCTGTAGGAAACCTGCCTCATACACAGTACACTCTGAGAGCCACAGATGTCTCCCTGCTTTGAGAAAAATGTAGATACGACTACTAGTCAGTCTTAGCAGCTAATAATTATAATTCTTGTCCAAGACAAAGTTCAGCACTAAACCAAATAATACTGTACCTATAGAAACAGGATTTAGTTAATAGTTTAGCACCTACAATGAACCAGACACTTTATCTATATTTGTGTTTATTTTCACAAGCCCAGCAAAGTAAGTATAATTATCTCGCATTTTGATTTTGAAGAAACTGAGGCTCACAGACCAAAATATTTGTAGCAGATAAACTTGAATTCAGGTCTCTCTGACTGCAGAGTCTGAGCTCTTTTGATAATATTTTGCTGGCTCTCTGTCATAATTAAAATGCACCAGGGTAGTAAAGAATTATGTTCAAACTAAGATTTGAACTTACTAATGCCACTTAAAGTCTTCTACTTCTTATAGCTTTAAAATACAGATTATTTTTTAAGCTTTGAAAAATTGATGCGCTGGGAATTGTCAGGGTTAGGATAACTGCTTTGCTCTCCTACCGGATAGTTCTTGGATTTTCAATCTAAGATACAAATGTTGGTGAGGATGGACTCAGACTTGTCCAACCTATGAGAGCCAGGAAACAAATGGCCGGGTTATTTGCTTTATTTAATACCATTATTTCCGTTTGGAGAAATGGAAACATCAGTGTTTCCATTAACCCCACCTGCACGACAGCCCCTGAACCATTGAAAGCCAAGACTTTACAAGTCTCAGCCACAGAAGGGTCTGGAAATAGAGTGCTGTTTCTTTACCCAGTCCCCAAGCCTTGCCCCTAGTGTCTGTAAAACTACTAGATTATAGTGTATGTAATGTATCACCACCAGGTGTTACTAGTTTTTCTAACAGCCCTTTCTTCCTGGGTCTCCAGGTCCTTGTGACTTCCTCCTCTGCCCTGTACCATTTCTGTGGTTCTTGCCATCTTTTCCCTGGAGCTTAGTCTCCTTTACAAGATCTCCTGTGATCACCTCAATGATCCGATTCAGGATCCATATTCTCACCTGGAAATTAAAAATTGGCAACCTTCACAGTTATTTTTTATAGGTAAACTAACTTGATTTACCACAATGTTTCAGATACTCAAAACATAGAGATCAGCCCACATTCCATATGAATTTGCCTCCCAAGCCACATGGACTTATAACTCTGGAAGGGCAGAAATTGGTCACTCCTACCCAAGTCCTATAATATTGATTTTTTACCACCTACAAGTTTTCTACGTCTAACAAGTTTTCTGGCTTTCTCTCTCTCCATCTTTCATATAATGGAGCATAATTGATCTTGATGATATAAATATACACACACATACATACATATGATCAATGGTTTTCATTTATCTTAAATTGTTTTATAATGTTTTAATTCTATCTTAGTATTTATTTTATTTTTCAATTTTCATGTATTTGTACAAAAAACGTTTTTAAAGAACTCAGATTTTGCAAAACTGAAATGACTCATTATCAACTGGACAAGAATTTGAAAACAAACAGGTGGATTAGGATCAATATTCTAAAGTCCCCAAGTCCTCTTCACTTTTTTTTTTTTTTGCTTTGGCTAATTAAATAATTTCATAAAAGTTTTACAATAACATGTTACTCTTGGATTAAAATGGTTAGTCCTTTAGTGCTTCAGAATTATAAACTCTGGTTCAGAAAAGCAAAATATATAGAATACAAGGGAAACAATGATCAGAATGAATGTACTGGTGAATAACATTTTTAAATTAGGAAGGGAGGGAGTTCCCAACACCATTTAACTAAAATAAAATTAAAATATTGGAATTCTTTGAAACAGTGACAACAGTTAGACTGGATGTCTAACTAAATTTCAGAAAGAGCCAGTACAAAAATAAGTAAGTGCCTGGGAGAGAAGAATCCTTGAAAGCAGCCCTTGGATCACATGGGCTTGATTACAACCCGAACTTGTCAAAACTTGTGAGACCTCAAGGAGGTTTATAAAATGTTTTTCACAGTGCCTGGAACATATTAGACAAACAGTAAACCTTTTCCAATCCCTCCTTTATCCTTTATACGTCCTGCCGTGGTATGTGTGTGCATGTGTGTGTGTGTGTGTGTGTGTGTGTGTGTGTGTGTGGCGGGAGAGTGGGCATTCCTCAGTACTCCAGTATGTGGAGATCCTTCCTTTAGCTTCTTGCTTTTGTTTTGTTTTGCCCTAAAAATCCATTTTCCATATTAATTTGGGACAGTCTCCACTGGTGGTAAAACTCCCCTTCAAGGAATAAGCAGGCCTTCTGAGAGAGCTGATAACTGTAAAACACAGATCAACAATCACAGAAGCAAAAAACACTTCAGAAATCATACAAATTTTAAGGAAATGTTGTAAATAGAAAGATATGATTTCATTTGACGTTACTGGAAGTATTCATTTTTCAGAAATTTAGCTCTCCGTAATTTTTTTATTTCTTTCACAAATTGGATAATTAATGTGAGTTAGTCAAAATCCTCTATGGTTACAATCTCTGTGATTCTTTAATATTATAACTCTGTGGGCTCATTTCTCATTTTCCTCCATACCTCATTTAAGGCTTGAAGTCAGTGGGAATTACCCCAGGCAAGATGAATTAAAGACTATCTGCCTAATCACTTAAGGCAGACTGTCAATTTTTAGAAATTATTAAGTACATCTACACAGTCATATGAAAATGTGGGTTTTCATAAAAACCCACATTTTTATATTTCTAATATAGATGGGAAAATTCTCTTTTTTAAAACTTAAAGCCTCAAAAGATCATAGAATTTTGAAATTATAAGAGTCTTACGAATTACTTATTTATTACTCATTTATTCAAAAAATTGTCTATTGAGAATTTTACAGGCCAAAAATGTAACCTCTTTGTCAAGTTATTTAATCTTTCTGGGCCTCAGTTTCTTGGTTTGTTGAGTAAGAAAGGTGAACAAGACGAATTCGATGTACCTCTAAGCTGCAACATTCCACAGTTCTGGGCTGGTAACTTGTCAAAAGTTACCTAGCTAATTAGTGGCACAATCAAGACTACAATCCAGAAGCTAGAATTTCCTGGTTACTCGTCTCGTGTCCTTTGCACTGTAACACATTAAGTTCCTAGATTTAAAAAAAGAATACTTTTTAAATCCTGAAAATTCTTCCGCATGTCTATAAAAGGTCACTTCTAGCTTTGCAACACATCTTGGATAGTTACATATGAGTTCTATTAATTAAGTTGCAATGTACTATGTATTATATCTAAAAATTCAAAATCTAAACTAATACCAGTTTCTTCTATGTACGATCCACATTTTCTTTCCTTATTTTTCACAAATGACATACCATTTCGATATCACTTATATATCTCAATGTTTCGAATACAAACCTAGTTGGGGTTTTTTTCTTTCTTTCTTTATTATTTTTTAACATCTTTATTGGAGTATAATTAGTTTACAATGGTGTGTTAGTTTCTGCTTTATAACAAAGTGAATCAGTTATACATATACACATATCCCCATATTTCTTCCCTCTTGCGTCTCCCTCCCTCCCACCCTCCCTATCCCACCCCTCTAGGTGGTCACAAAGCACCGAGCTGATCTCTCCGTGCTATGCAGCTGCTTCCCACTAGCTATCTATTTTACATTTAGTAGTGTATATATGTCCATGCCACTCTCTCACTTTGTCCCAGCTTACCCTTCCCCCTCCCCGTATCCTCAAGTCCACCTAGTTGGGTTTGAGGCTCATAGCTGTCTCAGGGTGATTCAGGACCCAGGTCAGGTGGCACTCCACGACAACATATCAAACTCCTGCCCATATTTCTATAAAGGTGACAGCTTGTTAATGAACATGAGAAGTGACCTTGAAAGAGGAAACTCTTTTCAATGCAGCCTGAGCCATGTGCCATCCAACTTGCCTTGGGAGTAGTGGGTCCGATTTTCTTCCGAATGTATAGAGAAGATCATCAAGTCTTCCATCACCAGCCTTCCAGGCAAGAGTCATCCCCTTCGCTGCCATATTAATTGCCTGAATGAGGCACTATATTGATGTCAACAACAAAGGGTCAGCCTCATATGAAGAGAGTCTGTAACCAGACTCATCACACATTAAGGTTGAGTCCTCCTGCCAACATCATCATATCCCACACAGAGACCCTAAGACTCAGGATGGACTTACACATGCGGCAGTGTAGTACAGTGCTAAGAATTTGGCCTCTGGAGGTAGACTGCTTTGGCTTAAATCCTGAATCTCTCACTAGTTGCTGTCTTTGGAAGCAACTCCCATCATCTTTTTTTTTTTTTTCCAACTTTATTGAGATAAAATTGCTATACAACATTGTTTAACTTTAATTCTAAGATGCGTTCATTTGATAAACTTACGTATTGAAGTATGATGACTAGTGTTAGCTAACACCTCCATCATGTCACATAATTACCATTTCTTTTTTGTGGTGAGAACATTTAAGATCTACTTTCTTAGCAACTCCCGTAATCTTTTGGGACACTCATTTCTGCATATGTAAAATGGTGATGTTAGAATGTACCCCATAGGGTTGTTGTAGAGATTAAAGACTTTCATTTTTGCTCTAAGCAGGCCGTATTAGCTTTTATTATTAAGTTTGTCTATTGAGTATTCTTCCACTGTTCTAGTTACCAAGCCTAGAAGCCATGCTGTCATTCCGAAACCCTCTCACATCTTAAACTTAACCTGGCTTGCAGTTCCGCCTCAGCAATATCTTGTTAATGAAACACTGTCTTTAACAGTCTCATGAATTGCTCATTTCTTTCTTTTCTTTCCTTTTTTATTTTTTTGGTTGTTTCCCTTTGAGATATTTTCTTACTTTGTGTTATTTATAGCACTTAGTATTAATAACACACGTTATATACTAACACATAATCAATATTGATGAACCAAAGTTCTATTTCTTTAATTTATTTATTCAACACTACATTATTCGTAACTATTGCATGATAAGCATCAGGTAGAATAATTGCAATACAGCAATACAAAAGCTATAATGAAATCATACATGAAGAATAATATTGGCACAAAGAAAGTAATAACAACTCTGCTTAGGACAGCCCCTCCCCTCCCCTCCCCAAAGCATTACAAAGTATATTCTTCAATGGGGTTTTGAAGGATGATTAGGAGTTTTCCAGATTTGTGTAGAGTGATAGGATAAACGAAGGAAAAAATATGCTTATTGGCTCAGAGCCATGAAATAGTATTGCCAGAGATTAGACTGGCCACCAGGTAATGGAAGAAATGATGCTGGATAAGTAATGATAATAATAGTTAACATTAATTGAGAGCTTCCTAAGTTTCTTAATTTCTAAGCACTCTATGTGCATTATTTCTGCTCCTCACAGTGGTGCTTAAGAATTTATGATATTAATCCAACTTTACAGATGAAGGCAATGAAGCTCAGTGGAATAATAGAGCTGACAAGAAGCAGAGGTAGAACTGCAGTTTCAGTCTGTCTCCATGACTGCACTAATTCTGTGATCCAGCCCACCACTATGTCATGATTGCCTTATAAACCATGCAAGTGTGTGACTTTAACCTTGTAGCAGTGGGGAACTATTGAAGTTTTAACTTGGGGAATAATACAACTAGATTACTGTTTGAGGATATTCTGTATACTTGTCAATTTTACCTTCCTGATAGGTTAAACTATTATTTCAAAGCAGGACTTAGTTCTTCCTTAATTATATAAACTTAATGACTCCTAATTTAGTGTCATAAAACTCATTATTTTATTGACAGATTTTTTTATTGTCTCCTTTTGATTGCCACTGTGCTAGGAGCTGGTGCTTCACAAAAGAGATTTAAGAATAGCCACACACTGGCAGAAGAACCGATGGTGAAAGGAATGGAGAAGTATGAGATATAGGAGAGAGGGGCAGGGAGGGAGGGAAAGAAAGAAAGAATGAGAGAGAGAGAGAATCTGAATGAGAATAACCAATGGGGCAAGTTTCTAGAAAAATCTCAGCATGCTAGTAACAGTTATTATGAGAAAGGAGAAAATTATCCTATGCTTCAGAGAGGCAAATTAACTTTATAGTCTAGATTTCAGTTTAGATGATTAAATGTTTATTTAGTACTTTCAGTATTCTAGCTACTTAACTAGGATCTAGGAATAAAAAAAAAAAACTAAGACATTGTCATTGCTTTCCGGTAGCTTCCAATCTTCTACAATAAAATCCCAGAGAAATAATGAGGGAGACCTGTATTCTAATTTTATTTTGCTACCCACTCTGCATCAGCCTAGGAATAACTTAATTAAATATTATTGTGCCTCTTTTTTCATAAATGTATCAGGAGTTGAAATCTATATTATAAAGACACATGATTATGTTATCTTTATACAGACTTTATTACAAAAACATTGATCAGTATTCTCCAAAAATACTATACAAGACATCAAGCTAGAAAAGTTTTTTTTTGTTTTTTTTTTCAAAATTCCTGGCTATTCTAACTATGGTAAAATTTCAGAATATTCTAGCATCAAAAATCTTTAATAGATTGATATTTATCAGTAGAGAGTAGATTCTCTGTGGATACATACAGAGGGTAATCTGACTAGAGCAGACAAATCACATTCTGCCTACATTTGAAGTTGCAAAGACAAAGAACAGCCTGTTCATTTCCAGACTAACTTGAATATCTGCTTTAGGCATGTATGCTTGTGTTTAGGTGTCTGAGTTATTCATTCACTCAATTAGGAAATAAGGTGCTTTATACTTCCAGATACTGCATATCAAAAGTAAAGCCTAATTAACAAAGAGGTAAACTAGAAAAACATCAGATGAAAAATCTTAGTGAATGATTACATAGAAAAATTATTAGAGCAATAGTTTTTTAAGAATTGTTTGTTGAGTGAATGAATATTATCTTCTAATATAATTTGGGTGTTCACTTAATATTTTTAGAGTATTATCATCAGGAAAGTACTTAGCATTTTATCACCACATATGGAAGAATTTGTAAGACTAATTTGAAAAATTTTACATCTTTAACCATTGAGTATAATTTGAGTTTGAAGTATCTTAATCATTGCAATATGTATTAGACTGTGTATTTCATTTGTTGTTTTAACCTGGAAGGATCAGCTTCCCTAAAGCTCTCATGCCTTCATACACATCCTATTCACCAATGTTAGCTACTCATACTAAAATGAAGAAAATAAGTGCTGTATTTTCAGTCTCCTAAATGTTTGTCTTAGATTCAGGTCAGGCAGTAGATACCATAATATATGTGGATACACAGTAATGATTTATCTCTCTGATTATAGCTAGACTCTCACTTTCTTTTCCTTTTTGGGTCACAGTTATATCTTACATAATCCAGCAGAGGGTGCTTCCTTTTTAGGGTTGGATTAGAAATGAATATAATCAGCAAAAGTTAAAACCTTTCATATTTTTTTTCCAGCGGTCAAGTCACATTCCCTTGCATTTTCATGCATTTTCAGATGTATCCCAACAATAATCACCTTCCATTAAGTCCCACACACTTTAACCAACAAATACGTAACAACACACATCTGTATTTATATGTGCAGGCTTCACATGCTTGTTCCCTTGTTTTTCTTAAAGGAAATTATGATCCTAATCAGAAGTTCCAGGTATATTCAAATTAAGGAAGGTTTTTTTTTTTTTAACCCTGTATTTTCCCCTCTGGGAAGTATCGCTGGCATCCACAAAAACAGTTTTCTTTGTTAAAAAAAAATGTGGCTTTCCAAAATATTCCATAACAAAAGCATGGTTTTATAGCATTCCCAACATCATTGGCCATTCTAAGAGTAGATGGCAATGTAACCTCTTCTGAAGAGCAAAATAGCAAGTCTTTCAGGAATAGTCTACTTCCTAAATGCATGGCCCTTTATTTGCTTGTTACATAGGAGCAGTTCCTGAAATTGTCATCTCAGGAGGCTCCTAATATATATTTTTTAATCCTCTTTCAGCATGTCACCCAGCTCAGAAGTATCTGGCCTTGCACGGGTGGTTCTGCTAAGGAATGTGAGGCTCTTAGAATGGTTTTGAATCACCCTTCTCCGAAGAGATAACTACAGTCACCGCAAAGGAGAAAGCTGAGATAATCTCAGCTATCAAACTAGTTTCAAGGGGTTTTTCCCTCCCACAATTTTATGATATATAGGTATATGACAGTGTAGTCAATTTCAATAAATGGGAGATGATTTTTCCCTGAATATTTTCTAATCAAACAGATTTTGCTTTTGAATTCTCTCTCACATCCCTGATATTTACCATTAGAAGTCAGACACCCATTTAGAAGATAGGCCTTTCTGGAAATACAACTTAGTAGAATATCTATATCTATGAGTGCTGAAATAGCCCACACTGGAAGCAAAACACAAGGCTAAGAGAATGAGTTGGTTTTGGTGAGCAAATGTTTTATATCTGTGTACAAGAAAATTGAGTACATCTCTAACTTTAAATCCCATTAGAAAAGGTTGTGATTAACTCAGGACCTCACTGACTGTTCAGGTAACAGATGGACATGCCACAATGAAATATTTCCCCTTTTTATTTACAAACAAAAGAGGATTTTTATGTGGGGAGAAATTAAAACGTTACTGAAGCACTGGTTGCCTAAGCTTAAATTCTTTCACATTAATATAGATCCTTTATTATGTAAAGTCAACATCTTTAATATTTTTGCATGGTTTAGATACATAATCTATTATATTTTGTGATTTCCCTTCAACTAGGTTGGTTTCTTCCAAAAGAATTATGTACCTACAACATAATGAGGTAATTAACTAGAGAACCAAAGGTTTTTCTTCTGTTTCAGAGAAAACTTGCTTCTAAGTTAGAAGTGGCACATGAATTCTTTAGGGGACAATCTGCCTTGTCCTCCATGGTGATTTTGTTGTCAGAAATCTCATGTCAGTTTGCATAATATCAAAAAGACCTGACAAAACGTTAAAAGGACAACTGAGGTAAAATGCCCCACATGTTGTTATGTTGCTTTTAAAAATATTTTAGGAGATTTGCCAATGTGATAAACTTCAATAAATTAGAATATTTCTCCAGATGAAAATCATTAGTATTTATTTTGACTGACAGCTGTGTTAGGTAAAAACCACAAATAATATTGTAGTCAAATACCCTAAAAATCATATTCAAATGATTCTGAATATATTCAGTTAAAATACATTTGAAAAGTCCTTAACCAAAACAAACAATATTTCAAGAGTAATGCCCACACAGTGGTTCACAGAATTACATTAAAACAAACTCCACTATCTAAATTTATCTTTTCACTGCACAGCCTCTCTCCATTTGAAACCCTTTGTTGTGTAAGACATACCACAAGAGGAATAAAATAAATTGTAAAGAACCCAGGGAAAATTTCCAAAAATTACAGTTGACAGTTTGCAAGATGGATTTATCTTTGGAGTGTTCAATTAGCCCTTTTTATGTTGACTAACATACTGTAATTTTGGTATTGGTCTCTGTGATAGACTGAATAATGGACCTCAAATATGTCCATGACCTCATCCCTGGCACCTGTGAATGTTGCCTTCTAAGGCCAAAGGGATTTTTGTAGATATGCTTAAATTAAGGATCTTAAAATGGGATGATTATCCTGGATTATCCTAGTGAGCCCGGTGTAATCACAAGGGTTCTTCTGAGAGGGACACTGGAGGAGTCAGAACCAGTCAGAAGGAAATGCAATGAAAGAAGCAGAGAGACAGAGATTTGAAGATACTACACTGCTGGCTTTGAACATGCAACCAGGGGGCCATGATTCAAGGGATGTAGGTGTCCTCTGGAATCTGGAAAGGCCAAGGAAATGGATTCTATACTGGAGCCTCTAGAAAGAACACTGACCTTCCAATCCATTTCGGGTTTCTGACCTCCAGAACAGGAAGAGAATAAATTTGTGTTAAGTCACTAAATTTGTGATAATTTGTTACAGCAGCTATAAAAAAGCTAATAGAGTGCCTATAGTTAATAATTAGAAGATTTCACATAAAAGTTAAGGCTTATTTTTAAAAAATTTTCTCCTTTTAAAAACTGGAAAATCTGGCAAAAGTTGGAGAGTCACCTCTTTCTTGTAGCAATGGCTGGTTGTTCCCTTTAGATGTCATGTGTTCTCCAGTTTACCAAGGGCTCCATGAGGCCATAATTTTTTTTTTCTCTTTAACTTGGAAGCTGGTGGACATTTGAGTTTGTGACCTCTGATAGGTAGGGTCTTAAATTTTGCATTTTACTTAATATTCATTTCACACTTCTTCATTTTTAAGAATTGTATCTATTTACTATTGTTTTTAATGGCATTCGTCTAAATCTACTGATTCTGGGAAATTTCATTCCCATGTGCTTAGTCATCTCCCACCATCCACCTATTTTTGTCTTTCCTTTAAACTTTCAACCTGTAGGTTGGCCACTCTTGGTGGGCCTCAAT
The DNA here is from genome assembly GCF_965194805.1 of Balaenoptera borealis. NCBI lineage: Eukaryota > Metazoa > Chordata > Mammalia > Artiodactyla > Balaenopteridae > Balaenoptera > Balaenoptera borealis. The sequence goes on along the minus strand of NC_138864.1, from coordinate 95,358,051 downwards.
GACATCATTTGCAGTGTAGGCCGTGTATTGGATGAACTGGATTCTGGAGTACTAAGATGCAGCCCCTGTTGTTCTTTCCCACTGCCAACCATCTCATCTGCTACTCTTTCATGAAATCTCAGACATATTGGGCATTCTTGTGTATTAACAACTAGTTTCATATTCTGGATACTGAAAAGTTCAGTGCAGTCCAACATTAAGCTTTGCCCCTTCCCCTCAACTTTGCTCTGCTTTAGGCTGCAGTGGGGAAGTAGTGTGTGTGTGTGTGTGTGTGTGTGTTTGTGTGTGTGTGTGTGTGTGAGAGAGAGAGAGGGAAAGAGACAGACAGACAGATGGACAGTGCTCCCTCTGGAACCTCTGAGGGAAAATCCATCTCCTAGCCTTTCCCAGATTCTAAAACTTCACTCTTTGCTTCCTTTGGCTCATGGCCCCATCTTCAAAGCCAGCAGCATGGCATCTTGCTTCGGTCCTCACGGTGCTGTCTTCTGTAATAGTACCTCCCTCTGTCTCCCTCTTAAAAGGACCTTGTTATTACATCATTGAGCCCCCCTGGATATTCCAGGTTACTCTCCCCAACTCAAGATCTTTAACTTGATCACATCTGCAAAATCCCCTTTGCCATATATGGTAACATTCACAGGTGCCAGAGATTAGAACATGGACATCCATGGGCGCCGTTATTCAGCAAACCACATCAAGACTAAAGACTCCAAGCCAAAAAGGGATTTTACACTAATTGATGTCCTAACTGCCAAATTTCACGGCCCTCATCCTACTAACATTCTCTCCTGCGTTTAAGATGGACAACCACTTCCTTCTTTAAAAAATTTCCTCCCACTGATTTCAGATACTCTTTTCCCATGATGGGCCTTCTTAACTACCTTTTCTTCTTCTAGATTTTATTATCTTTTACCGTAATTTTTTGACTTTGCATTCATCCCACCCCTATTTGTCTACTCTCACAGCTCCCACTGTCCTAAATCCTGATGATTCCAAATCTACATCACAGCCCTGATCTCTTTTTCATCAGTATTTGCAACCACATTTGGGGCATATTTTCCTTTAACTCACTATTTCCAAAAGTGAACCAGTTCTCTTGTTCTGCAAACCTGTTTTGTCTTCCCATATTTCTTATCATTTTCCTCCATTTTATTCTCATAACCACTATTCTTATTTAGGCCCTATGGTCTTGTGCCTGGACTAATGCAGTATCCCCTTAATTATTAGCCAGACTATCAGTCTTTCCTCAGTTCTCCACATTACTGCTAGATTCTTATTCTAAAACTCAGAAGTGATCATATCTTTCTCATATGTGAAAAAAACTTAGATAACTACCCCCACCTCAGGATAATTTTAGGATTTTGCCTCTCACATAGAATGTCATTTTCAACCTGGCCCCGCTCTTAACTCTTCATGTTCTCTTTTCGTCATTTCTTTTCAACTCCCAGGCATGCTCCATGAATGTTTCTAGGAATATGTCTTGCATTTTTCCACTGGCTGAGATTTGCTCTCCCTCTTTTTTCTTTTTAACCTTTGCCTAAATAACATTGTACTTAGATAAAATTCTCCTCATTCTGAAGACACAGCTTAAGTGTCACTTCCTCTGAAAGTCTTTTTCTATTTTCCCACAGCACTTTTTACGTCTCCACCACAGTAAACAGTACTGTTTTTATACATCTCTCTCTACCAAGAGTGCATCATTAGCCAAGTTTCTTGAGGGCACAGATAATGCTTCATTCATTTTGGTATCCTTTGCACCAACCTAAGCCTTGCCTCCTAAAAATCAGTGTTTCAGACTGATTTTATTCAGACTGATACTATGGAGAAAATACCTGAGTTTTACTATTGGCTTATACTCTCTGTGCCTGTTTCTTCATTTATAAAATGGGGAGGTTTGGAATATAATAGTATGTACCTGAATTAATCTTTTTGAAGCATTTACAGTAGTGCCTGCCATATAGGGCTATCACATGTTAAATAAAAGTAAATAGATGTTTGCTGAATTACATTTGATTATTATTACATGTACAAACCAAGATTTTTTAAAAATTAAGAATAAAGGTATTCAGTAGCATCCCAAAATGGACTCATTAAAGCATGCATGAGAAAGGATACAATTATTCAGAAGAAGTAAACTAGTACAAGATGTTTTTGTCATAAGATAAGAAGAATAGAGGTATGAGGGCATTTCTCATCTTGTTCCCCTGATGCTGACTCTGAGCACACAGTTACCTCCAAAAAAATAAAATACTTCTTTGGTTGAATTAAGTCCATGGGACCGCGAAGCAAAATGAGAAATTATCCTTTTAATTAGCTTCAGTAAGGTTCAATTAAATTATTTTCTGAGAATTAATAATAGTTGAAGAATTTTCTAGGTCTTCCTTTTAAAAGAAACATTTAAGTCTCTTTAAAAATCAAAACCATTACCATGAAAATTTCTTGACCAGAATGGAGAATTCTCTGGATAACCACAATTAAAAAAAAATAGAATTAAGAAGTCTAATATTGCCATGATGTTTCTAAATTACTAGGATCATCATATAATTTGCCCAGCGGTCGTTCTTTGCGCAAGCCCCATTTAGAGACAGAATTTAAGCAGGAAATTGAATCTGCAAAAAGAAGAATCAATGAAGCATTGTGTCTTGCAGTACTTACAGATGGATGGATAAATGCTCAAGGATAAGGAATCATTGAATTTGTGGAGATAAGAGGTAGGAGAGGAGGCACTAGAATAAGAATCAAGAATGGGTTCTTGCCTGGCTAATTCTATACTTGATGTGTGGCCCAAGGCAGGTTACCTGAACCTCTTTGGATCTGAGCTTCTTTGTCTGAAGTTGGAGTAAATAATTTATAACATCTCTTTTAGCTCCAGCCATCTTTGCTTCTATGTATAATAAATAGTATGCACAGCTATAGTATTTTAGTGATATTCTAAGTAGTTTCAAAAATAAATATAGCAGATGATCTTTTGAAACTTGTTAATGAATCTCTTTTCTCTTTTCACGTAAATGCTTGCCCTTTTGGGTTAAAGCATCCATTTCCTTAGTGGGATATTGGGATTTGTATGAAAATAGTATTTCACTTTTGACATTCAAAATGAGATTTTTCAGCAAGGCAACATACTAGCCAGCCATGCTATTATCTTAAGAGGATTTACTAAGTTCTATCAGCTACGATTTATCATGATAAGGGCGCAGTCAGTAGCTTTGACCATATATAGTTCTCTCGTAATATAGAAAACAGGCCCCTCCAGACCATAATATCCAGCTCTGGAGCTTGCATGATATAAGGGAGATATGAGGTAGAGGTTTAAGGGAAAACTTAGCACTTTCGGCAACAGGGGAGTGGAAGGTTCATGGCCTGGTCATCTGTTCTGTCTCAGCTTCATCAGGAACTGGCCGTTCTTATTGCTGATTCAACCTGTATCAGCCATCAGCTGACCATAAATTGTCCAAATGGAGCTGATCCTTTGCCCAGGCAGACTTGTCCCATGGTACTTGGCTAGAGTGTCACTTTTACAGCTATTTAATTCCACCTCTTCTGGCAGTCACCCTGGCAGCCTCCCTGGCAGCTAGATTCAGTTCTCTCATAGGGCACACCAGACCTTCTAGGTCCTTTCTATACCTCAGGAAGCCAAGAGCAGCGAGGGCCTATTTACTCACATTCCCATTCTCTCACTGCCCAGTGATGCTGGTGCACATCTTCCCATCTGATAAACCTACTCGTCTGGCCCATCTACCCGGGGCTACCAACTCCCAACAGGATGTAAAAAAAAAGACCCTTTGCTCTCAATTTACCTATGCAATCTTAAGCTCTCTCAGATTTCATGCCAGAAAAGGGAGGTCAGAACACAAACATCTTACCACTTGCTTCCCTTTGCTCCTGCCCTCAATCTTTAAAGTATCGTCCCTCACCTCTACTTTAAGAGACAGGATTTTCTTTTCTCTTTTCTCTAATGAGAATTTTAACTCAGGAATGTCCTCCTTCTTCCTGACTCTAGTATCATAGATTAGCTTTAATAGTACACATGGTGTAGAAAGAAAAACTAGCTTGCTAATAAGGAGGTATAGAATTATTTTTAAAATATTATATACATTACACAAACTAGTGGCCTTGACTTCATTTCTCCATAAAATTTTAGTATATGCTATAAAATGTTTCATACACACTTCAAAATAAATTAGGGAAATGAAATAATCATAGTGTATCTTGATTTATGAAACATACCATCATATCTCCCAATATACTTCTACTTTAAAAAGGCAGAGCATACAGACTGGGTGTTTGAACATTCAATTAAACTCAGTTTTTTTGTATTTTCATATCCAAAATGTACTAATCATTTTGTAAATTTGGTAAGAAAACTAAGAATTATATAAATAACTGCAATGAATTATAGAAAATAAAATGCTTAAAAAAGAAGGTGGCCCGTCTGAACCTCCTGCCCCATATTTTCTCTATCTGCTTATTCTCTTACTGGTTCTCCTGTGAAGAAGGAGGGAGCTGCTAATCCTATGGGTCTGAGCATACTGTGGGAGGTGTCCTGGAGAGCCAGGGCCCTCTTGCTGTATCATGAGAACTCTCTGTTACTAGCTTATGCTTATTTCCACTCTCACTCTCTCTCTGAATGTTCAGGGACTCTGAACTGAATGTTTGTGCACCCCCAAAATTCATATGCTGAAGCCCAAATCCCCAATGTGATGGTATTAGGAGGTGGAGCCTTTGATAGATAATTTAGATCATGAGGGTGGAGCACTCATGAATGGAATTAGTGCATTATAGGAAGAGACATGAAGACAGGGCCCTGAGAGGATCATCTGCATAGATAACAAAATCACCATGAATTGAGGCCTTGCTAATATTAGAGAGAATGTAGAGAGCCATGAGCTACAGAGTTTTAAGAAATTTTAAAAAGTATGATTAAATTAAACTCTCAGCCTAAGAGCCAGAAAAAATAAATAACCCGGTGGATAAACACATGAGAAATATAAATCTAGAAATAAAGTGGAAAATCTGGAAGAAATTGATAATTCCTTAGCAAAATATAAATAATGAAGGTGAATACAGGCAGAGTAGAAAATAAGAAAAAGTACACAGAAGAGATTGAAATAGTGATTAAAAAATTTGATGATTTAAAAAAAAAATCCAAGACCAGATGCTTCACAGTTCCATCTAACTTGTAAAATACAGATAATGTCAATTTTTTGAGGCAATTTAAATGCACTAGAAATAGAAAGAAATTAAATATAAAAGGTTATTTAGCAGAAGCAGTAGCAAGCATCAGTCTACCTGATAAAACAAAACCATTTATTGTAAAATAAGAAACAAGAACGGAATGCTTGCCATCCACTATTACTCAACATTTCTTCAGAGATTCTCCTGTCTAGAATATAGGAGAAAAAATAATCAGTATCATTTCAGAAAATTATCTCTTTCTGCTAATAATATTACTGAATATCTAAGAATACCCAAAAGATTCTATTAAAAACTACTTGAATTTTGAGGAAATGTGGTAAGTGGCTTTATTAAGACAAATATTTAAATACATTTAAATGCTAGTACCTTTTTTTATACTAGCAAAAAGAAGATAGAAATTTTTAAAAACTCCATTTTCAATAGAAACAATTATAAAATATTTGAGAATAAATTTAACATGAAAGTGCAGGACCCATAAAACGGAAACCGTAAATTCTACTAAAGCCCATAAAACAAGGACAGAATAAATGAAAAGATATACCATGTTGTGGGAGCTGGTGATTTCTAATGACGGCTACAACAACAAATATCCCATCTTAAAATGTGGCATTGGCAATCCTTCCCAGCCCAGGCGTCAGACTTGTGAGTGAGGAAACTTTTAAGTGACTCTACTCCCAGCCGTCATCTTCTGCAACTTCCTGAGAGACCCCAAGCCAGAACCTTCTAGTCAAGTCACTCCCAAATTCCTAAACCACAGGAACTGAGAAATAATACCTAATAATTGTTATTTTAAGCTGGTAAATTTTAGGATGATTTGTTACACAGCAATAGGTAACTAATACACATGAATTGATATACTATAACATAAAATGTACATTATCCCTCAAATTAATAAGCTAAATGCAATATAAGTAAACACCTAACAGTGCTGTGTTTTTAATAAGATAAAAATTCCTATAAAATAGTAACTTCATGAGAACTATTTAAAAAATAAATGTAGAGATACATTTTTAGTTATTAAAATAACCAATAAAGGTATTTAATAAAAATAGAAATCGACAAATATTAATTGAAGTGAATAGAGAGCCAAGAGAGAGATTCAAGTGGGTAAGGAATTTAATACATAATAAACATGATAATCCCAGTGAGAGGAGAATAATGATTAACTTCAAAATGTCGCTTGTATATGTAGATATCCACTTGGAAGAAAATAAAGCTGGGCTCAATTCCATTTTAGATAAAATAAAACCTTGTAAATGTAAAAATAAATAAAACCTTAAAAAATACATATTTGGGCTTCCCTGGTGGCGCAGTGGTTGAGAGTCTGCCTGCCAGTGCAGGGGACGTGGGTTCGAGCCCTGGTCTGGGAAGATCCCACATGCCGCGGAGCAACTCAGCCCGTGAGCCACAATTACTGAGCCTGCGCATCTGGAGCCTGTGCTCGGCAACGAGAGGCCGCGATAGTGAGAGGCCCGCGCACCGCGATGAAGAGTGGCCCCTGCTTGCCACAACTAGAGAAAGCCCTCGCACAGAAACGAAGACCCAACACAGCCATACATACATACATACATACATACATACATACATACATACATAAAAAAAAGAATGTAAGCAGACAAGAATAGCATTAAAAAAATAAATAAAAAATTTTAAAAAAATAAAAAAAATAAAAAAAATAAAAAAAAAATACATATTTGGATAAATCTTTGTAATTAAGATAGGATATCCAGCATATATTTTAAAAAATGATAGAGATATTTGCTACAGAAAAATTAAAACTATAAAAGACAAAGTGATCATAAAGTAAAAAAATGAGGAAAATATTTGTAATGCATAGGTAAGATAATATCTATAATATGCCCAAAACACTTTGAAATTGATAAAATGATTACAAATGTGGCTAAATGATATGAAAAAGCAATTCAAAAAAGAGCAAATCCAAATGACCAGTTGCCAATGAAAAAATGCTCAACCTATATACAGGCCAATGCAAATTAACTGTTAATTGAATCATAGATGCTTGGAATTCAACATCAAGCAAAAAAGCACAAAGTCAGTCTCATGAAGCTTATATTTTAGATGGGTGTGAAGGAGACAATATACAAGTAAAAACATGTAACCCAGAGACAAGTGGTACAAAATTTAAAAATCAGGATAAAGATATAGAGCATGATGATTGGGGAGGTTGGCTATTATAGATATATTAGACTGGAAAAGCCTCTCCAATAAAGTGAATTTTTATCAGAGAGTTCAATGTGCAAGCCAGCACATAAATGGAGGCTATCACATTGCAGTTGTTAGATCGGAAAATATGAAAAGTGAGACTATTTGGTGCTAGTGGTATTCAAGCAAGTACATCCTGTTATACATTGCTAGTGGAAATGTGAACTGTTTCAATCCATGTGAAAGCCTAGTAATTTCTATTACAATTGCACATGTCCTTCAACTCAGTAGTCTCATTCTAAGAAATATATCCCACAAAAACAACAAAACCAGTGCCTTAAAGACTCATGTATGAAGGTGTTTAATAAAATATTGTTTATAGTAGTAATATAGTTTATTGTTTATAACTCACCCCATTCTAGATAAAGTAAAGCCTTAAGTGTAAAAATAAAGCCTCAAAAATTCTAGAAGAATATATATATATATACATATATATATATATGGATAGACTTTTTTGATTAAAATGGGATATCGGATTGTATAAAAGATAGACATATTAACTATATAAAAATTAAAATTGTATAAGGCAAAGCAATCACAAAAAAAACTGCAGTAAGTAGTTCAATAAATCGTGGTACATCCCTGCCATGGAATAGCCTGTACCTATTACAACACCTATTACAAACGATGATTTAGTTCCATACCTGTAAATATCGATAGATTTCTTTAATGTATTGGTGAGTGAAAAAGTAAGAATAAAGGGGTGTGTAAAACTATGATTCTATTTAAATGACAGGAAAAAGAAATCCAGACCCATATTTTAGGAGAAACTCTTGTTTGCTATTCATGACCTTCCTCTCATGTTGAAGGATCTCGACTTATGATTCCCAGGCAGGTAAAGTGACATCAGTAAGTAAACTTGGAAAATATAAACTGTACATATTTCACTAATATCCATCATTTTGTTTATTTGGGGCTTGAGGACTCTTAGGAGAAGTTGTGCTGGTCTGCAACTCCAGGGGCAGCTGTTGGCCATGGAGAAGGCCATTGCTAAGCCACTATGCCGCTTTCATCATGGAGTGAGCCTGCCCATGGGGAGGGCTAATTCTCCAGTCTCTACTCCTCTGTTCCCTAAATCTAACAGGGCAGGCCTTTGCCTTCCCCAGAGACACACAAGGTGGGGAACTGGCCCCAGCTGAACAGCACCTCCTACTGGGTGGTTAAGTCAGACTGAATCTGAAACAACAGATCCATTTGGCTTTCACATTCTCCAGTTTAGCCTTGTATAAAGATGACATTGTTGTCCTCCGTTTGCTACTTCTTTTGTTGTATTTCTCATTTTGTTTAGAACATAGGCAGTGAAAAGAGGAGTTATTATTCAACTCCCATCAAAGATAGAAGGACCATATACAATACTTATATATGATTATGTGATCATAGATAAGGGGTGGGGACTGCACACCAAGTTATTAATATTTGATATAGCATTGGAAGGAGGAGAGATGACTGTGAAGAAACTGAGGAGGGAAAAGCTAAAAGTAAAAAATGCTATACTTTTTTTCACATGATTTAAGAATAAAAGTAAATGTACAATGTGTTCCTATTTTGTGGATATATTAATGATTGTGTATATATGAAAGATGCTTGAAAAGTTTCATCACTACAGAATTAATGGTGGCATCTAATGGTGGCAGGATTTCTTTCATATACTTCTGAATATTGTTTGATCTCTTTATAATACACGTATTTTAAATTTAATTGAAGTATAGTTGATTTACAATGTTGTGTTAGTTTCAGGTGTACAGCAAAGTGATTCAGTTATACATATACATATATTCATTCTTTTTCAGATTCTTTTCTCATATAGGTTATTATAGAATATTGAGTAGAGTTCCCTGTGCTATATAGTAGGTCCTAGTTGGTCCTGTCTATCTTATATATAGTAGTGTATGTATGTTAATCTTAAACTCCTGATTTATCCCTCCCCCCACCCCACGTTTCCCCTTTGGTAACCATAAGCTTGTTTTCGAAGTCTGTAATTCTGTTTCTGTTGTGTAAATAAGATCATTGTATCATTTTTTAAAAATTAGATTCCATATATGAGTGATATCATATGATACTTGTTTTTCTCTGCCTGATTTACTTCACTTAGTGTGATAAATCTCTAGGTCCATCCATGTTGCTGCAAATAGCATTATTTCATTCTTTTTTATGGCTGAGTAATATTCCATTATACATATGTACTAAATCTTCTTTATACATTCCTCTGTCAGTGGACATTTAGGTTGCTTCTGTGTCTTAGCTATTGTAAATAGTGCTGGAATAAATATTGAGGTGCATGTATCTTTTCTATTATGTTTTTTCTTCAGATATATGCCCAGGAGGGGATGGCTGGATCATATGGTAGTTCTATTTTTAGTTTTTTAAGGAACCTCCATACTGTTCTCCATAGTGGTTGTACCAGTTTACACTCCCACCAACAGTGTAGGAGGGTTCCCTTTTCTCCACACCCTCTCCAGCATTTATTGTTTGTAGACTTTTTGATGAGGCCATTCTGACTGGTGTGAGGTGATACCTCACTGTAGTTTTGATTTGCATTTCTCTGATAATTAGCCATGTTGAACATCTTTTCATGTGCTTTTTGCCCATCTCTATGTCTTCTTTGGAGAAATGTCTATTTAGATCTTCTGCCCATTTTTTGATTGGGTTGTTTTTTTTGACATAGAGCTGTATGAGCTGTTTGTATATTTTGGAGATTAATCCCTAGTTGGTCGCATCATTTATAAATATTTTCTCCCATTCTACGGGTTGTCTTTTAGTTTTGTTTTTGGTTTCCTTTGCTGTGCAGAAGCTTTTAAGTTTAATTAGGTCCCATTTGTTTATTTTTATTTTCATTACTCTAGGAGGTGGATCCAAAAAGATATTGCTGTGATCTGTGTCAAAGAGTGTTCTGTGTATGTTTTCCTCTAAGAGTTTTACAGTGTCCGGCCTTACATTTAGGTCTTTGATCCATTTTGAGTTTATTTTTGTGTATGGTGTTAGAGAATGTTCTAATTTCATTCTTTTACATGTAGCTGTCTAGTTTTCCCAGCACCACTTATTGAAGAGACTGTCTTTTCTCCATTGTGTATTCTTGCTTCCTTTATCATAGATTAATTGACCACAAGTGTGTGGGTTTATTTCTGAGCTTTCTATCCTGTTCCATTGATCTATATTTCTGTTTTTGTGCCAGTACCATACTGTTTGATTACTGTAGCTTTGTAGTTGAAATAGTGATTTAAAAACTTCCTACACACAAAAGTCCAGGAGCAGATGGCTTCACAGGTGAACTCTATCAAACACTTAGAGAAGAGTTAACACCTATCCTTCTGTAAATCTTCCAAAACATTGCAGAGGAAAGAACACTCCCAAAATCATTCTATGAGGCCACCATCACCCTGATACCAAAACCAGATAAAGATACCACAAAAAAAGAAAATTACTGTCCAATATCACTGATGAACATAGACAGAAAAATACTTAACAATATATTAAAAGGATCATACACCATAATCAAGTGGGATATATCCCAGGGATGCAGGGAATCTTCAATAGCCGCAAATCAATCAATGTGATACACCACATTAACAAACTGAAAGAATAAAAACCATATGATCATCTCAGTAGATGCAGAAAAATCTTTTGACAAAATTCAACACCCATTTATGATAAAAACTTTCCAGATAGTGGGCATAGAGGGAACTTACCTCAACATAATAAAAGCCATATATGACAAACCCACAGCTAACCTCATTCTCAATGGTGAAAAGCTGCAAGCATTTCCTCTAAGATCAAGAACAAGGCAAGGAAGTCCACTGTCGCCACTTTTATTCAACATAGTTTTGGAAGTCCTAGACACAGCAATCAGAGAAGAAAAAGAAATAAAAGTAATCCAGATGGGAAAAGTGGAAGTAAAACTGTCACTGTTTGCAGATGACATGATGCTATACATAGAAAATCCTAAAGATGCTACCAGAAAACTACTAGAGCTCATCAGTGAATTTGGTAAAGGTGCAGGATACAAGATTAATAAACAGAAATCTCTTGCATTCCTATACACTAACAATGAAAGATCAGAAAAAGAAAATAAGGAAACAATCCCATTTACCATCACATCAAAAAGAATATAATACCTAGGAATAAACCTACCTAAGGACACAAAAGACCTGTACTCTGAAAACTGTTAAGACACTGATGAAAGAAATGGAAGATGACACAAACAGATGGAAAGATATACCATGTTCTTGGATTGGAAGAATCAATATTGTCAAAATGACTATACTATCCAAGGCGATCTACAGATTCAATGCAATCCCTATCAAGTTACCAGTGGCATTTTTTCACAGAACTAGAGCAAAATATTTTTTAATTTGTATGGAAACACAAAAGACCCCGAATAGCTGAAGCAATCCTGAGAAAGAAAAACGATGTAGTTCCAACTTGAATGTTGCTTGATAATTTCATTTACATTTATGAATAAGAAAACAGTGAAACAATGAACAAATATTCATAGAAATGTATTCATTAAATCAGAATTTCATTCATTCATTCATCAGTGATGTGAACGACTACTTTGCTGAGTTGGATGATAGTTTTCAAATACTAGAAAAATATTTCCTCAACTTTTTGTACTATTCACAATGTAACAGCTACAACACTTCTTAAATTTAATCTGCATTGTTGACATTTCTCCATTACTTTATTAAACCCAGACAATCCACAAAACAGTAAACCAAGCCCTGATCTGTAGTGTTTACCAATTTCCAAGGTGTAATTACCTCCACCATGGCCAATTTCAAGTTACAACATAAAGTCACTGAACAGAGAGTGGAAAGATATATGTAGTAGCACGCCATTAGAAATATTTTCACCATATAGATACAAGAGATGTAAATAACCTCAAGAACATATATAATAGTTCAAGGTAGTAAAATAATTAGGATGTTATCACTTTTTAGTATTTGCTACTTTTGTTTTTAATTAATTTATGAATTTGTATAATTTAAATTTTTAATAACGGATATACTTAACAACTGGCTTGTAAAATTCCTGGTAATCTAGCTATCACTTCTTCTGGGCTGGAACAAGCTAATGCCAGCATAACTAACTGGGATGGTAACACTCTCTGTACATAAAAATTTAATCATGTACAGACCAAAACATAGATTTCAATGGAAAACAAGTGCACAGAAAGTGTAAGGAAGCAATCTACCTATTACTGAGCGTATGAAAACTATTTAAAACTTATTTCATTTCTCTTTGAATATCTGTATTAGTGTATTTGTCCATTAGCCTTATTAATTTTTTTTAAATCACACACACACGCATATAATGGCATCAAAGAATTATAGGTGTAAGGTTTAGGGAAAGGATTCTAAGTAGCTAGTTGTAAAATATTCTAAAAGAAAAAAATCAAGAATCAACATTTCCCACACCCTAAATAGAGTACCAGTGCTAAATAGTAGACTATGTGAACTACTAATTTGAAGTGTACAATAGGCAATTTAAGAAAAATCACATTCCTAGGTTTAGTAAGCCTACGTATACTGCGTCATTTCCACACAAATTGCTAAAAGAGAAAAATGCCTAATTAGTAACTAAAATACATTACATCTTCACATTTTGGGGTTTTCTTTGCCCCAAATTTTTAAAATATTACAAAAAATTTAATAAGCAATATATTTTTAAATTAAATCCCTACCTTTTACCATTTTCCATTTCTGTAACTAAGAAAATGGATTTCAAATGTGACTGGAACTCCTATAAATACAACTAAGATTTGTTGGCCTGTCCTAGGCATAAATGTAAATTTGGTCATAGGTGTTTCAGTGGTACGCAGTACAAATATGTTCACTTTTAAACTAGATTTTTGATAGAATGTAAACTCAGAGAAATACGCATAAATTCAGATCAAATCACATAAATTAATGCAGTAGACACAGCAGGAATTATGTGAGAATTAAATTAACAATGCCTGTTGTATTTTAAGTGTTTGATAAGCTTTATTGATGATCATTAATTTATCAAATGAAAATGCTAAATTCTTTTTCAAATGGTACTAAAATTCAAATTTTACAGTTTTACTTTGCAGTCATTCTGCTACTAGCTTCAGCATAGCATGTTACTATAATTTAGGGAAATAAGACTGAAAGTCCAAAGGCGGCTAAAATTAAATCCACTTATTACCTTCATGCTCACATGGAATCTACTTTACTTATATTCTTATATTAACATATTTTCATCATCTTAAAAAACTTAAATAGATCTAAAAATGATGGAAATTTGAAGCATTAACCTACATTTTTATGTTTTCCGTCTCATATGTCACACATTCCAATTTCTGTTTTCTCCAGCTACGTTTAGTTTTTCTATTGTATTTACTCACCTTGCTAGATTTTGAAAAGCTTGACAGCTATTAAAATAGAGAATATCAAGAAGGTTAGTTAGTGCCCTTATTAAAATCCAAGAAGTCATTGAAATACAAAGGAAAAAATTGGAATTGTTTTATTCCTGCTCAGTTTACTAAGAAGCATCAGATTTTGGTTGAGATTTATATTTTAAGTAGTATTTTACATATCTATTCCATTTTTTTGTGTGTATAATGGTATTTGGGACTACTTGAACTTGTCAACTTTAAAACTGGTTTCTTTGAAAATACCCAAAGAACTAATTGCTTGGCTCCTTTAAATGTGGAATGATACTGCACAATTCTTATAAATGTTAAATGCCACTATCATTTCTCCTCTAGAATATTAATTTTTATATGCAACTTCAGTTGATGTCATTTGTTCAAATTTGCCACAAATATTAATTTTTGGATGATTCGAATGACAAAAGCCTATTTTTTAAAAGTGAAGCTTTAAATCATCTAAAAATAAATATACACAAACATATATGAAATACCCATGCACACACTTCTAGTGTTTGAAGTATCCTATACTTCCTAATTCTTAAAAGGTTTTCACACCTTGAAAAGTATTTTTACTTTCTGTTTTGTTCTCCACTATTATTAGAATTTGGTACACGAGACTCAAATAGTGCTTTCAACTTTTTAAGAACCTTTGGTTTCTACAGACTTGAGTTACCTTATTATACAATTTATTGAAGGCTAATAATTATTAGGACATGTAGTAGGCGGTTATCACAAGTAACTTCACCCTACTGGCTCTATGTACAAGCTACAGTAGGGCAAATGGTACAATTAGAGGCACATTCTTTGGTGCATAACAATAGAAGTCTAGTGACACTGCAAGATTAAGAAAAGGCTAAAACATCTTTAAAACTACTCATTACCACCAGTCAAAATGTGCATATTTGACCTTTATGGTAATCAGATGACTCTCTGCTTATGCAGTAGGCGGCTAAATAATCGTCACTTTCGACACACAGTTTTCCTTGAAGTGACCTAAGGTTAACAGGGTTGATCCTGAAGCTGACACAGACATTGAATCAACTCATCAGCGGTCACAGTGAAAGGCTACCATCTTCATCACCTAGGTTACAGTGACAGGATAAAAAGAGTGTTGCAGATTTTTCTGGGCAAGAGACAGTAGGACTTAAATGTTGACTGCTCTGTACATTTCAAAGGTTACAAAATTACTTGGAAACCTCTCCCTGATGTGCAGATTCACTCTGTGGTATGATAGTCATGCAAGTTGCATCAAAAATAATTGCTTCGTTTATTACCTTGTTGTCTTATTATATATATTAGCGCCTCATGATAAATTCAGAAATCTCTTACTCTTGATGTCTCTTCTTCCCTATAGGTCTACTATTAACCCTATTCATTTTCTCTTTTAAAGGTGGTGGGTTTTGTTTTTTTTTTAATTAATTAATTATTTTTTGGCCACGTCTGGTCTTTGTTGCTGAGCGCGGGCTTTCTTTTTAGTTGCAGTGAGTGGGGGCTACTCTTTGTTGTGATGTGCAGTCTTCTTGTTGCAGTGGCTTCTCTTGTTGTGGAGCACAGGTTCTAGGCGCAAGGGCTTCAGTAGTTGTGGCTCGTGGGCTCTAGAGCGCAGGCTCAGTAGTTGTGGCGCACGGGCTTAGTTGCTCCGGGGCATGTGGGATCTTCCCGGACCAGGGGTTGAACCTGTGTCCCCTGCATTGGCAGGCGGATTCTTAACCACTGCGCCACCAGGGAAGCTCAACCCTACTCATTTTAATTTGACTATATTAACAGTTGCAATGGAGAATCTCAAAGCTAAATTATCTCCAAGTAAGATGAAATCTACACAATGACTAGTGCTAATGTTACAAATCTAACATCAGAAAAAAAATAAAGAAAGAACCTTAATCATATGGAATAAATTAAAATCTTCCCTCAATATCCCTCCCTTAAATGGTACAATTGAAGATCTAGATATCTGTAGCAGAAATGGTTGTAATTCTTGAATATTGGACACTTAAAATCCAGTGAAACTAACTTTTGTGTTGGAAAGCTTGCCATTCTCGAGTTTTCACAGTAAAACATCATATGAAGTAACTGCAAGATAATTATGTCATAGATGTTATTTCCCTGGTGGGTTTGGAGACGGACAATGTTCCTTGTAAAAACAGAATAATTTAATAGTCATCAAAATTGCAGGGGGATAAAAACTTTTTTAAAGGTAGCCCAAATAAGATTTTTTTAAAGGCATAAAGCACAAAGTTCCCCAATATTCGTGGCTTGGTCGGCACCTTAAAGTAGTCATTCATAATTCCCCCTAATGTATACAGTATTAATCTATGTGTACCTAGGAAAGCTGGCTACTTCCTGTACTTCAAAGTCGTTGCCTTTGCTATGAGACCTAAAAAGTGCTTCAGGATTCATTATGACATGTGGAAAATATAAGCAGTAAGGCATGACAGGGAGTGTGGTTATCATAAGATAATCACACCCCTGGGTCATTACAAAGCAAGAGGTGCTGTGGCGCACCCCTCATTCCCCGTGGGGTGTGATTACAGCACGATAAGCACACTTCATGCCTTTACCTTACTGCTTTTATAAAAAGTCTTTGTTGCAAAGAAAAACTGACCCCTTTCTTTCTTTCTTTCTCTTCCTTTTCTTTCTTTCTTTCTTTCCTTTCTTTCTTTTCTTTCCTTTCTTTCTCTTCCTTCCTTCCTTCCTCCCTTCCTTCCTTCCTTCCTTCCTTCCTTCCTTCCTTCCTTCCTTCCTTCCTTCCTTCCTTCCTTTCTGCTTAAAGAAGACAAAGTTGGCAGTTTTCAACACTAATAGTGGTTTCAGCTAAGTCAGATAGGTTATATGTATTCAACGGTCCCTTTAAAGTATACAACTGCCAAGGCCAATCACAATTCATCACTTTAAGACAGAACCCATTCGGTGGTTGTGTGTTCAAATGATTCAATGGTAAGAAAAAAGTGTGCCATGATCAGAAAAAGTCTAATATCTAGGAGCAACTGTTGGAAGAAACAATTTGTTTCAAAAGTTATTTTTTCCAAAATGATAGACTCAGAAAAGGCTTACAGACATGATTAAGCAAAATGCCTCCTAACGTAGTTGACAGACCAAGCATTGGGCAGTAAGGTATTCATAATTGCTGATTTTCCCGCATTTAGTCCCCCACCCAAATTCAGGTGACAACTCAATTTGGGGTGCTAGATTAGACACCAAATCCCATGGCTGTCATTCAAATTGTAGCCTAAGGGCCCTATTGTGATCTTGCAGATGTACAGATTCTTGTCATATGTCTTCCATTACCTAACACTAGTTCCTTTTGCTTTATCCAATATTCTACCACCTAAAGACAGACATAACCTCAAGTAATAATCCTCATGTAAAATCCAAGTAACAATTGTATTATGGAATTATATTCTTTGCATACATTTGAAACACTTCATAAAATTCCTCTGTGAAAGAAAGTAGATATTATTATTCCCATTTCATAGAAAAGTAAGACAGGTATAGAAAAGCTAATTATGTGACGGATTCAGTTAGCTTCAAAGCTGGTAACCTAATTACAGGGATAAACACATTTAAGAAGAAAAATGAGAGCATTTATAGTAAATGATAATGGGCAAATCTTTTAGCTTCAGTTTCCTCCTCCTTGAAATAAAATTGTTAAAATAGATGGTCTACATAGTACATTTCAAACCTGCCATTTTTAGGATCACTTTTTTTGTAGAATAGTATTAACAGTCATGGAACAGTTAACATCAGGAAGTTAGTTCCATCCTCAGAGACTGAATCTTCAGATAGTTAGTAGTTTGATAAACACAAGGCATGTTGTTAATGAGTGAGGGAATAGGTGAGAGCATAAATCACTGAAAATAAGAGCAATCTGACTTTGACATCTGTTACCACTCTATTCATCGTTGATTTATCTGATTTGACAGATGAAGTGGTAAATGTTTTCATTTTTGCCATTCATGATTAGAAAAGAGGATCTACTTGAAAAAAAATGATCTGATTTAGGACAGATATCTATAGTAACTACAGTCCCAAAGTGGAACCTCGAATAAATTCCTGAATGATTTGTAAGAGAGCACAAATGCAACACTACAGTTGGAATAACTTGGAAGAGGTACTGTACTGTTAGATATTAATTGTAATATCTCTACTGATTTTGAAAGGGACCCATGTGTAAACAAAAGATATTCAACATCACTTGGTCAGCTCTTTCTATTTTCACAAAGAAAATTTAGATGTGTTTTTTGTCGGATTTGAAGGCAAGCATGCCCTCTTTACCAAGATCACTCCTCACTATTCTCAAGAAGGAAAAAATTATTTTTGGCACACATTGGAGAAGGGAAATAGGGAGTCACCTTCTATTGGTCATTTTTGATTCTGAATGAAATAATGGAGATAAATGGTTGATTAGTCATCACTGTTTGTAATCTATTTACTACGTAAGTGTTCTGTCCACTGTGGGTGTCTTGGCATAGACAATGTGCATTTGTGAGCAGTCCTCCATTTTACTTGACTTCTAGGCTTTAGTAAAACTTCACAGGGGGTTGTTACTTCTTCCCTGAGCCCCATCTAGCAGAACACACATATTCCCTTTTATATTATGTCTTCTTTCATAGATTATAAAATATCCCTCCATTATTATTTTTAGAGAGGATACCCAAACCTTCTAGAATACCATCTTTACCTATAGCTAAGTGGCCCTGGGTTTGGGTTTTGCCATCCATCTTCTCCATTGCTAGGTTTTCCGTATCACAGGGGTTTTGTTTGGTCGGTGGGTGGGTGGGTGGTTGGTTGGTTTATTTATTTATTTACTTACTTATTTAATTTTTATTCATCTATTTATTTATTGTTTGGCTGCATGGGGTCTTCATTGCTGCACGCAGGCTTTCTCTAGTTGCGGCGAGTGGGGGCTACTCTTCATCGCAGTGCACAGACTTCTCATTGCGGTGACTTCTCTTGTTGCGGAGCATGGGCTCTAGGTGTATGGGCTTCAGTAGTTGTGGCACGCAGCCTCAGTTGTTGTGGCTCGTGGGCTCAGTAGTTGTGGCACACGGGCTTAGTTGCTCCGCAGCTTGTGGGATCTTACCAGACCAGGGCTTGAACCTGTGTCCCCTGCATTGGCAGGTGGATTCTTAACCACTGCACCACCAGGGAAGTCCCTGGTTTGGTTTTTTAAATCATAATTTGGCACAGAACACTTCTGTGTATTCCTAGCTTCTCACACCAAGCCAATTGTCTTTGCTACCCTTTCTGGAAGCATCTCCCAATTTCACAAACATCTCTATTGTTACACCTCTGAGTTGGGGATCCTCCACCTCTTCATGAGGAAAGAGAGAAATGAAGGAGGGACCCAAAATCTGACACAATAACTTTTCCTTACCTGAAGGCACAGCCCTTTCTCCCTCTCTCATTTGCTTCGTAGTAGGATGGTGAAATATTGGCTCTACCTGTTTTGTGGGAACACTTACTCTACACTCACTTTATTAGGTTATTTTGCATTGCAGTGGATAGTTCTCCTCTAAAATTAGAAATCCTCTGATATTCCTCTAAAATTAGAAGCTGAAGCAGTCAAGCCTTTTATTCTCAGCTATAAACTATGTCCACTTACCCTCCACTTAATCTTTTGAGGCAGAAGTTAAATTTGGAGTAAGAGAAAAAATCTCCACAGGCTTCATATTCCATGTATCGCCATGATAGGAAACGAGGCCTGCTTAGTATCAGCCTGGGCGAACTGCAAGAATCTATGGTGTTGGCTAATTGATCACTGAGTCCTAAGACTGAAATGGACCAGCAGGCCCCTAAGAGGCTACTAATCTGTATAATCATAAGAACTTTAGATGTAGAAACATAGAGGCCCACCAGGATAATAAAGTGCCAGAGTCCCTCACCCATATTACAGGCTTAAGTCAGTTTACATACTTAGACCCCCTTGAACAAAATAGGTTCAAGTGGGGCTGCATCAATTGCACTGGAGAATGGAAAACACCCAGACCTTTCAGAATTGTCCACCTGGATCTGAACAATTCAGAATCCCAATATACAGCACTGATTAGAATGTACACTCACCAGAGTAAGGTAAGAAATGCAATTTCAACCTGGATTTTTTTTTTTAAAAGGTAACAATGAAAGCTAATTTGAATGCAGAGAATGAACCAGTACTATTTGTAGAAGTATATATTGTTTTATCACTTTGAGAAAGAAATTTGCATTGTGTATTGAATATCTTTTTAAAAGTTTACACCTCTGAGCATTTAATTATACCTCCTGTAGTAGTGATTTGAAATCACAAATAACATTTTAACTCAAAAAGATAGTACTAAAAGTACTTATATTTGAAATCATTTGAAAATGCCATAAATGGTTAATGACCCAACAATAGTATATTTATATTAAATACTGTGATTCTACAATTTGTAGGGAAACACAAAAGACCCCAAATAGCCAAAGCAATCTTGAGAAAGAAAAACGGAGCTGGGGGAATCAGGCTCCCTGACTTCAGACTATACTACAAAGCTACAGTAATCAGGACAGTATGGTACTGGCACAAAAACAGAAATATAGATCAATGGAACAGGATAGAAAGCCCAGAGATAAACCCATGCACATATGGTCACCTTATCTTTGATAAAGGAGGCAAGAATATACAATGGAGAAAAGACAGCCTCTTCAATAAGTGGTGCCGGGAAAGTGGACAGGTACATGTAAAAGAATGAAATTAGAACACTCCCTAACACCATACACAAAAATAAACTCAAAGCGGATTAAAGACCTAAATGTAAGGCCAGACACTATAAATCTCTCAGAGGAAAACATAGGCAGAACACTCTATGACATAAATCACAGCAAGATCCTTTTTGACCCACCTCCTAGAGAAATGGAAATAAAAACAAAAATATACAAATGGGACCCAATGAAACTTAAAAGCTTTTGTACAGCAAAGGAAACCATAAACAAGATGAAAAGAGAATCTTCACAATGGGAGAAAATCTTTGCAAACGAAGCAACTGACAAAGGATTAATCTCCAAAATATACAAGCAGCTCATGCAGCTCAATATCAAAAAAACAAACAGCCCAATCCAAAAATGGGCAGAAGACCTAAATAGACATTTCTCCAAAGAAGATATACAGATTGCCAACAAAAATATAAAAGGATGATCAACATCACTAATCATTAGAGAAATGCAAATCAAAACTACAATGAGGTATCACCTCACACCAGTCAGAATGGCCATCATCAAAAAATCTACAATCAATAAATTCTGGAGAAGGTGTGGAGAAAAGGGAACCCTCTTGCACTGTTGGTGGGAATGTAAATTCATACAGCCACTATGGAGAACAGTATGGAAGTTCCTTAAAAAACTAAAAATAGAACTACCATATGACCCAGCAATCCCACTACTGGGCATATACCCTGAGAAAACCATAATTCAAAAAGAGTCATATACCACAATGTTTATTGCAGCACTATTTACAATAGCCAGGACATGGAAGCCAGCTAATTGTCCATCGACAGATGAATGGATAAAGAAGATGTGGCACATATATACAACGGAATATTACTCAGTCATAAAAAGAAATGAAATTGAGTTACGTGTAGTGAGGTGGATGGACTTAGAGACTGTCATACAGAGTGAAGTAAGTCAGAAAGAGGAAAACAAATACCATATGCTAACACGTATATATGGAATCTAAAAAAAAAAAAAAACTGTTCTGAGGAACCTAGGGGCAAGACAGGAATAAAGACACAGGCGTAGAGAATGGACTTGAGGACACAGGGAGGGGGAAGGGTAAGCTGGGACGAAGTTAGAGAGTGGCATTGACATATATACACTACCCAATGTAAAATAGCTAGCTAGTGGGAAGCAGCCGCATAGCACAGGGAGGTCAGCTAGGTGCTTTGTGACCACCTAGAGGGGTGGGTTAGGGAGGGTGGGAGGGAGATGGAAGAGGGAGGGGATATGGGGATATAGGTATACGTATAGCTGATTCACTTTGTTATGCAGCAGCAACTAACACAACAGTGTAAAGCAATTATACTCCAATAAAGATGTTAAAAAATAAAATAAAATACTGTGATTCTGGAAGGTAATTATTAAAACTTTTAAACTATACTATTTATTAAATGAAAAAGCAGAATATAAAATTATTTATGAAGTCTGATTGCGGCTGTATAAGAAATATATAAAAAAATAATGCTCCAAGTTTTGGCAGTAGTTATCTTTCATATAACTATTAATATAATTATGGCTATTGAGGGTAATACCTTTTCCTTGTTTTCCTTTTTCTACTCTCTACAATGTCTGAAATATTTCTGAAACTTTAAAATTTACTTTTAATGAGTAAAGGACCATAACAAGGTAGATGATTTTAATATATTTTATTAATACAATATAGAACATGAAATAAACCATATGTTTTAATTACTCAAGCAAATATCACATTCTGCAAATCTGTAACAATATTTGCCTCATTCTGTGTTGATGCACATTAGTAAAATGCCTCTGGGTTCCATAACCAACTGTATGTTTCTATAATTTTTCCCAGAGATGATAACAACCATACCTAAAAAAACAGACAGAACCACATGAACTTTGATGCTAATCCCAGTTAGCATATACTCTGTACTTATTCATGAAGTATGAGTCATAAAGGAAACACATATATCACATATATACATATTTTCATGTAAAAATGTGCTATTAAAATAGAAATCCACTAATGAAAATTCAGTGAAGCTGTTCTAGTAAAGGAAGTAGTCATTGTAGTGGTGATATAAATTGGTTTGATCCTTTTGGAAAAAAATTGGATGGTGTGTAACAATAACTATAAGAACATACTTCTGAACTTTTGCTTCCAGCCCTGAGAAAGTAACAGGGCTTATCTTCTCATCATAAAAAAAACTAGAACACTGGAAAAATATGTGAGACAACTATTTCAGACAATAAGCAGGCAGTGCAGGGCTAAGATTTCTGGAAAAGGGTATCCATGAGGTAAGCTCTGAGATCATCCTAGCTTTCTGCCTAGAGGCAGTGTTCAGATTCAATCGCAGGGGAGAGAAAATCAAAGTCCAGTGGTCCCTCTGAATTGAGAAGACAGAGACTGGATTTCAGGAAGGATAAGGTAGCTACAAATGGTGGAACCCAGTATCCTAGAGAATAGAGGTAAGGAGAGAAAGAGTTACAGGAATAGGAAAATGGGTCCCTTTGAGTCTTTGTCTGTATACCGATCTGTACATGCATTGGGAGAAATTTTACAAGGCCAAGCAAAAGAACAAAATCCGGGAGAAGAACAATTTCTGGGGATCTAGAAGCCAAACAGTTCCTAGAGGTTACACAAAGGAATCATTTGAGTTCCAATCCAGCAAAGTGAATGTATGGGACATTAAGTAGAGATTTAAGAAGAATATAAACTAAATATAGAGAAAAGTTACTGTAGAGCTGTCTTCAGAAGGCTTCAAACAAAGCTTAGAAAGAATCAAATTAATCTTCAAGCATGTTAATGTCCAGCCAGAACAATGACATTACTCTTTAAAATCTAGTACCTTCAACATAAAATTTACAACATCCAGCATACAATTAAAAATTACTTCACATGCAAAGAAGCAGGAAAATATTGCCCAAGTTTGGAGTAAACTTAATCATTAGAAACAAACCCAGAAAAGACTGAGAGGACTAAATTAAAGAGATATTGGAAGATCTATGATAAATATACCCATTATGCCCAAGAATTGAGGCAAACAAGAACATAATGAGGAGAGAAATATGAAGCATAAAAGAGAAACAAGTGGAAGTTCTATGAATGAAAAATGAAATATCTGAAATGAAAAATTTAAGAGCAGAACAGACCTTGCAGCAGTAATGACCACTTGAAGGTATAGCAAGACAACTAACAAATAAACCAGAAACAGAAAGCAGACTGAAAACAAAAAAAATGTGCAAAGGATTAGTGATCCCTGAGATAACACCAAGTGGTCTAACATGTACTGGGAGTCCCACAAAGGGGACGGAAGAGAGAATAAATATTTGAAGGATTAATGGCTGAAATTTTTCCAAATTTGATTAAAATAATAAACATATAGATCCAAGAAGCTCAGTGAACTCCAAGCAGAGTTAGAGACAAAGAAAATTACGTCACAATCAAAGTGCTTTTAAAATATAGTGAAGAGAAATTATTTAAATTAGCCAGGTGAAAGGCACATACATACAATGGAACCCAGATAGAATTGTAGCAGACTTCTTGGCTGAAACTATACAATACGTAATGCAATGGTATAACATCTTTAAAATGACAATAAATCTGTCAACCTAGGATTTTAACCCCATCAAAAATATTTCAAAAGTAAAGGCAAAATGAAGACTTTTTCAGACAGAAAAAGGAAAGAAATTTCAACACCATCACTTCTGTACTACAAAAAAATATTAAAGAAATGTTTTCAAGCAGAAAGAATGTTATACCAGATGGAAATTAGTATTTGGATTTACACAAAAGAATGAAGAGCACCAGACATAGTAAGAATATGGATAAATTGTACAGCAGATCTTTAGAACTTACCATTCTTGCATACTGGAGACTTCATACCTGTTGATTAGCAACCCTCCATTTCCCCTTTCCCTCAGCCCGTGGCATCCGCCACTCTCTCTGATTCTGAGTTACTGTTTAAGATACCTAATATAAGTGGAATCTTGCAGTATGTGTTCTTTTATGGCTGGCTTATTTAACTTAACATAATGTCCTCAAGGTTCATCCATGCTGTCACATATATGGTAGGATTATAGGAAAACATGTCCATGTTGCCGAATATGGCAGGAAATTATAGGATTTCCTTATATATTTGGATATTAATGCCTTATCTGATATATATTCTTCAAATATTTTCTCCAATTCCATAGGATGTTTTTTAACTCTGTTGATTGTTAACTTTGCTGTGCAGAAGCTTTTTAGTTTGATGTAGTCCCACTTGTCTATTTTTCTTTTCTTGCCCATGTCATGTTTAAGAAATCAGTTCCAAGCCCAATATGATGAAGATTTTCCCTATGTTTTCATCTAGGAATTTTACAGTTGCAAATTTGCGTTTAAATCTTTTTGACTTTTTGAGTTGATTTTTGTGTATGGTATAAAATAAGGGTCCGATTTTATTCTTTTGCGTGTGGACATACAGTTTTCCCAATACCATTTGTTGAAGAGACTGTCCTTTCCTCATTGTGTATTCTTGACACCCTTGTTGAAGATCAGTTGACCATATATTCATGAATTGATTTCTGGGCTCTTTTTTCTGTTCCATTGGTTTATTTGTGGGTCTTTATGCCAGTACCATACTGTTGTAATTACTGTATCTTTGTAATATATTTTGAAATCAGAAAGTGTGATGCCTCCAGCTTTGTTCTTCTTTTTCAAAATCATTTTTGGTATCTGGAGTCTTTTGTGGTTACATGTTAAATTTATAATTGTTTGTTCTATTTCTGTAAAAAAATGTCAATGGGATTTTGATAGGGATTGCACTGAATCTGTAGATCACTTTGGCTAGTATGGACATTTTCAGTATTAAGTCTGCTAATTCACGAACGCGGGATATCTTTCCATTTGTTTCTATCTTCTTTAATTTCTTTCATCAACATTTTGTAATTTTCAGTGTGCAAATCTTTCACCTCCTTAGTTGTTTTCTTTATAAATATTTTACTCTTTTTTGTGCTATTGTAAGTTTGTTTTCCTAATTTCCTTTTCAGGTAGTTCATTATTAGTATAGAAACAAAATTGATTTTTATATGTTGGTTTTTTATCCTGCAACTTCACTGAATTCATTTATTAGTTCCAACAGTTTTTTGTGAAGTCTTCAGAGTTTTCTGTGTATAAGATCATGTGATCTACAAACAGTAACAATTTTATTTCTTCCTTTCCAATTTGGATACCTTGTATTTCTTTTCTTTTCTTTTTCTGCCTAATAGCTCTGGCTAGGACTTCCAGTAAATATGTTGAATAGAAGTAGCAAGAGTGAGCCTCCTCACCTTTTTCTTGATCTTAGAGGAAAAGCTTTCCGTTTTTAGCCATTGAATATACTAGTTGTGGACTTTTACAGATGGCATTCATTATGTTGAGGAAGTTTCTTCTATTCCTAGTTTGTTGAGAGCTTTTATCATGAAAAGGTGTTGAATTTTGTCAAATGTTTTTTCTGCATCTATTGAGATGATCATGTGGTTTTTCTAGCCTTCATTCTGATATATCACATTAATTGATTTTCATATGTTGAGCCATATTTGCACCCCAGGTAAATCCCACTTGGTCATGCTGCATGATCCTTTTCATGTGCTGTTGAATTTGGATTGTCAGCATTTTGTTGAGAGTTTTTGCATCTGTATTCATCAAAGATATTGGCCTGTAATTTTCCCTTCTTGTGGTGTCTTTGTCTGAGTTATACTGGCCTCATTAAAAAAAAAAAAAAAAAAAAAGCTAAGTGTATCCTCCTCCTTTATTTTTTGGCAGAGTTTAAGAAAGATTGGCATTAATTTTTCCTTAAATGTTTAGTAAAATTCACAAGTGAAGCTATCTGGTCCTGAGATTTTTTGTTGTTGGGAGGTTTTTATTATTGATTAAATCTTTTTACCATATGTAGGTCTGTTCAGACTTTCTATTTCTTCGGGATTCAGTCTTGGTGGGCTGTATGTTTCTAGGAATTTATCAAATTTTTTCTAGATCATCCATAGGAGACAAAGGGTATTATATAGTAACAAAGGGGTCAATTTAACAGGAAGATATAACAATTCTAAATATATATGCACCCAACTTTATAATAACTGTATATAAAACATTGATAGAACTGAAGGGAAATATAGGTATAGCTCGTTTTATTGTGCTTCACTTTATTGCACTTCATTGATATTTCATTTTTTTAAAATTGCTGGTTTATGGCATCAGGCAAGTCTATCAAGCTAGTGTGCCATTTTCCCAACATTTGCTCACTTTGTGCCTCTGTGTCACATTTTGGTAAATGTCACAGGTGACAGGTGACACTTGAACTACATGGGTTTGAACAGCACAGGTCCACTCATACCTGGATTTTTTTCCAATAGTAAATACTATAGTACCACACAATTTGCAGTTGGTTGAATCCAAAGATACAGAACCAGGGATAAGGTGGAACCACGTATATGGAAGTTTGCTAGTGACAATGTCTCTATTTTGTTTGTCAGAGTGTTTCTTATTTTTGTATCTGATAGGTTTAATGTAAGAAAAATGCCTGCATTTTATTGTGTGAATTTAGATCATCTTATAAACATATCTATGTCTAGTATCCAAAAAGTCATTGTATATGATGGATTTTGAGTTTTCTAGCTCAAAAGTTTTCAATTCCTAATTGTATAAGACCCAGTGTAAGTGTAAAAGAAAATAATTGACCATGGAATGATAAATCAGTATTAGAGGATTGTGAAGTAATCACTATTATTAAGATATTAACCCTGGAGTTAGGGTTAGGGTTAATGCTGATTAGTGACATAATATTAAAAGATTTTTAGATCCAATATAAAATTCAACAATATTTGGCCAGTCTAGTAGAGCAATGACCTATCTCCATTCTTGTGGATAAAATTAGACTTCTCACTAAACAGTTTGCCATCTGAAATTTGGTTTCTGAGTTCTGTGCAAGATAATCCTGGAAGAGAATAAAACAGCAAGAGTCTACAGTAGCACTATCATATGTGTCATATGAAATCGTAGAAGTCATCACTCCAATGCCTTCTAAGTCAAAGACAGATGCTAATGAGCTTAATATTGAGATCACAAGCCTGCCATGATTTCCTCAATACAAACTGATTAAAGCAAACATTATGAATATATCAATTAATACATAATTAACATATTTTCTGTCTTCATCTTCTACCTTTATTCCTGAAAAAATACAGCATTTACGTATTTGGCATTTTATATCATTTAGACATCTTTATGAAAAGCATGAACCACTCATTATCCTGGGACCCTTGAAATGTCTTTTGCCATTCTCTATATTGAATGAAATGTATAAAGCATAGAAACATCATATAGATAAGAGTTATACATTAAATTAGCCTGACCAAGTCTTTCTTGGTAAATGCTTGAACTCACTTCCTTGCACTAAAGCAGTTTTCTTCCTTTAGTATTTTAGTAGTCAGAAAGAGTACCCATAAAAACATGACACTTTACAAAGGAGAAAAATAATAGGCCGAAAACTGAGGAAAATATTAAGGTAAAGGGTGCCCAGAAAAATAGTACCTGAAATTTAAAGTTAGAAATGTATGTCTACCATGATCTGACAAGATTGGAAGATTGACAGCATATATCTGGGGGAGATTCATGTGAATAAACCTTGCACAGTAAGCAGAGTGAAGAATTTTGACTGACCATATATTCAGCAGAAGACAACCACAGTAGAGGAGGCTCTTAATAATCAGGTATAGACTTACATGACCCATCCTTTGCATGTAAGTCAACTCTTTTCCCATCCACCCTGAAGCTTCATCAGTGGGCCATATGCTGTCCATCTCAGCGGGGATGGGAACTAGGTATCATACCAATGACATAGTCTTTTCCTCACAAAGGCTGATCTAGCACACCTGGAATCCACCCAAAACAAAGGGCAGCACTAATTAAATCCCTGATTGAACAGATTTATACCATTCTTGGGCATAAGGAGGACAGTTTGGCCACCCAGTGGCTGGTTGAATTGAACCTCTTCTTTCAGATGCAGATGGTAATTTGTCATGTTTTATGTGCAATTATACATTCCCTGATTGCAGTACGTCCACCGACACAACCTCCAGCTCTCTCTAGGCCTCAGTATCATTATTCCTTCTCTTTGCACCTGCAGGCCTAGGGATGGTAATATTTTCTGATTGCAACCTGTTCACTGTCTTTCATTGGTTCCTTTAACTCTTGATGAAGCTCTGTAAATTGTCCCTTTATTTAACTCTGTCTGGTTAAAGCCTTTTGAATATGCTTACTGTTTCTCAATCATGCTCTGATCATGTGCATGAATGCACTTATTTAGGCAGAGGATGTACCATAAAATGAGAAACAAGCTGAGAAAAAAATCCAGGAAGCAGGAAGAAGATACATTCACACATGGATGGAGAAAAGTCAAATTGGTAGAAAGAAAAATGGCGATAGAACAAAATATAACAATATCACAGTCAGGATACTGACATTGATACAGTCAAGATACAGAACAATTCCATCACCACAAGGATATCTCATGTTGCCCTTTTATAAATACAAACACTTCCATCCCATCCCCATGCCCTCCTTAACTCATGATAACCATATATTCTCTATTTCTAGAAATGTGTCATTTCAAGGTTATATAAGTGGAATAGTACAGTACGTATAACCTTTATATAAATATAAGCCTTTCAGGATTGGCTTTTATCACTCATATAATTCTCTCAAGATTTATCCAAGTTGTTGCACATATAAATAGTTTGTTCCTTTTTATTGCTGAGTAGTACTCCATGGTATGAGTGTACTACAGTTTTGTTTTTTGTTTTTTGTTTTTTTAACCATTCACCCTGGAAGGATATCCGGGTTGATTTTAGTTTGGGGCTATTAAAAATAAACCTTTTATAAACATAGATTTTTGTGTGAACATAAGTATTTGTTTTTCTGGGATTAATGCCTAGGAGAGTATTTTATGGGACTGGGTCATTTGGTTGTAGCATTCTTCATTCTTTAAGAAGCTGCCAAACTGTTTTCAAAATGCCTGTGTCATTTTACATTCCAACCAGGACCATATGAATGATTAAGCTTCTCTACATTTCTCATATTTTGTGTTATTACTATTTTATATTTTATCTATTCTGATAGGTATGTAATGATATCTCATTGTGGTTTTAATTTGAATTTCCTTAATGGCGAATGATGTTGAATATCTTCTCAGGTGCTTATTTCCCATCTACATACCTGCTTCAGTGAAATGTCTGTCAATGCCTTTTGGTCATTGGTTGTTTTTTACTGCTGAGTTTAGAGTGTTCTGTCTATATTCGACCTACCAGCCCTTAACTGGATAAGTGGTTTGCCAATATTTTCTTTGTCTATAGCTTGTTTTTTCATCCTCTTAAAACAGTCTTTCACAGAGCAAAGGCTTTAAATATTAATGAAATCTAATTTATCAGTTTTTCCTTTTATGGACTGTGCTTTTGGTGTCAAGTCTAAGAACTCTTTGCCTGGCCCTAGATATTAAAGATTTTCGCCAATTTTTTTCTAAAAGTTTTATAATTTTATATTTTACATTTAAGCCTGTGATATATTATCAGTTAATTTTTTTTATATATATAAATTTATTTATTTTATTTATTTATTTTTGGCTGTGTTGGGTCTTCATTGCTGTTGCTGTGTGCGGGCTTTCTCTAGTTGTGGTGAGCGGGGGCTACTCTTCGTCGTGGTGCATGGGCTTCTCATCGCAGTGGCTTCTCTTGTTGTGGAGCACGGGCTCTAGGCGCACGGGCTTCAGTAGTTGCGGCACGAAGGCTCAGTAGTTGTGGCTCACAGGCTCTAGAGCGCAGGCTCAGTAGTTGTGGCACACGGGCTTAGTTGCTCCGCGGCATGTGGGATCTTCCCAGACCAGGGATCGAACCCGTGTCCCCTGCATTGGCAGGTGGATTCTCAACCACTGCGTCATCAGGGAAGCACTATTTTCAGTTAATTTTTGCAGGAGGTGTGAGGTTTAGGTCAAGGTTCATTTTGTTTTGCCTAGGATGTCCAGTTGCTCCATCACCATCTGTTGAAAGACTGTCCTTCCTACATTGATTTGCTTTTGTACTTTTGTCAAAAAATCAGTTGGCCAAATGTGTGTAGGTCTATTTCTGAGATTTTTATTCTGTCCCATTGATCTATGTGTCTATCCCTCCACCAATACCACATAGTGCTGATTACTGTAGATATATGTCTTAAAAATTGGGTAATTGGATTCCTCCCAACCTCTTCTTATTTTGGCTATTCTAGTTCCTTTGTTTATCCCCATAAATATTAGAATAACTTTTTCTATATCTACAAAAAGTCTTGCTTGGATATTGATAGGAATAATGTTAAATGTGTACATTGGCTTAGGAAGATTTGGCATCTTTACTATGTTTAAAAACCTACCCTGTGTATAATACTCTGGAATATCCTGTGAGGCTGCATAATCATTCATAATGTGACTTTATTTTATCATAAGGTAAGCTCAAAGTCTAATCAAGGCAGTGACACATCCAAATAAAAAGAAAACAAGAGTTCAGTAGTAGCATGCCAGAATATTTCAAGAGTTCAGGGTAAGTTCCAGACACTTGACACAGAAAATTAAGAGTTCTCTGAAGTTCAGTTCATTCCTCTTGGGTTTCACTGCTTTCTCTTCCTTCCATGCACATTCCAGATTATTCTCTGTTTTAGGGCATTTGTCATTCCCTGAAAAACTCTGCTTCCAGGCTCTGTGTGGCTGGCTCTTCTTGCAATCAGTTCTCAGTTCAAATGTCACTTCTTCAGGAAGGGTCTCCCTGATCACCCAGTCTAAGTAACTCTACTGGTCACCATACATGAATCTGTTTTATTTCTTTTACAGCACTTGTCACAATCACTTTTTGAAGAGTAGCAGGGTATCTGCTGCCCCTTCAAATTACTCACGAGAACGTGGTTCTTTGAGAGTAGGCACTGTGTTGGTCTTGTTCACTACTGTATCCTCTCTGCCTCACGCAGGGCCTGACACACAGTGCGTGTATTGTTCTTCGTTGAATGAATGAATAAGTACTGTTTGTTTAGGCAGAGAAGACGGAAGGCAGTTTGAAGAGACTATGGCTAAATCAAAAACTGGAAAGCAAGAAAAATGCTTTAAGCTCCAGTGATCAAAGCAGTGTCAGGAGGAAAAGAGATTTTGTGATGGGAACTTTACGCTTGATTGTGGAGGGCTTTGACCTTTAGACGAGATGATTTTACTTTTGCCTGGAGGTAACAGGAATGTTTTTAACGAGGTTGACATAATAATACACTCTTTTAAGAAAATTAAGAGGGAAGAATACAACATAGTGGGGTAAGAGTTGGAGAGCTCAAATAGAACAGGATACTAGTTGGGATTAAAAACTGATAATACTGCCATGAGATGAGAAGACCCACAAGATGGTCGAGTCAGTAATCATGGAAAGAAGACTCAGTTTAGAGAAAACTGGAGAAGTTTTCTTCAGCTGAGCCTGCTTAACCTCCTCATTAGTTAAAAACAGTAGCACTGAGGGATTCGGGAGATAATGTGCCAACTCTTCAGCGTCACCTTTCTTTCATTTTTGTTTGCAAATATGTTCCTTCTGTGTCAAGATATTTTCACAGGTAAAATCATTCTACCTAACTGTTAATGAGCCTGGCTCCTTCCAGCTTAGTTATATACAAAGTGATTTTCATGACTTTTAGTAAAACTGTTTTCCCACTTTAAAACTAGGGCGATTAGTTGCTGAATTAATCTAGAAAAGGCAATTTATTTGAAATAGAAACAAACCATGTGAATTT
This sequence comes from Balaenoptera borealis, assembly GCF_965194805.1. Taxonomy (NCBI): domain Eukaryota; kingdom Metazoa; phylum Chordata; class Mammalia; order Artiodactyla; family Balaenopteridae; genus Balaenoptera; species Balaenoptera borealis. The sequence goes on along the minus strand of NC_138864.1, from coordinate 95,325,754 downwards.
TATTTACTGTTAAGCACTCCACTGTGTCATATTGAGGATGTTTTGTACATTTAGCCCTTACTCTATTTTAGTACATCATTTGATTTAAAATGGGGAATAATGCTCACTGGGGCCCTTGATCTTCTTTCCCTGGAGGTTTTGTGGTTCATTGATCATTTCGCTCAATTCGTGTTCCCGCAGTTGTCTATGGCGGTCTTACAAAGTGGGGTCAGCCTAGGATAGCAACAAAGAAATTTTCTTGTAAAGAGCTGCTCCTAGCTCATCCGTTTTACTCACGCCCCAAACAAAAATTCCAAAACCATCTACTGGCAACAGGATTTCTAGGCCAGAGTCTTTTTGCTCAGAATAATTGCCATGATTTTCAAGGACTGTTCTGTATTCTTTTCAGTCAATTCTTAAACCTGGAAGAATACTGCTCTTTGATACTGAGTACCAAGAAGCAGTTGCTGTAGGAAAACCAAATAGTCCTGACATTTCTACTTACCAGGTTTCACTTACAGTTCATTTCAGAGTGTGACAATTAGAAGAAACAAGGAAGGGCTTTGTTTTGTTTTTCCAGACTCATTTCAAGGAACACTACACACAGACTCCCTACACAGTTGTTTGGTTAAAGAAAATGTTTCCGCTCACATTATAGCTGCATTGTAATGGAAAATTGCTCCGGGTGCCAAACCCACCAAGAATGTTAACAGCACCAGAGAAGACCTCTAGACTTGACTACTGTACATTTTTTCTTCCAATATTTCAGCCACAAGTTATAGAGTATAACAAGCTTCTGGAAGTAGAGCTGAAGCAGTCAAAATCAATTTATCCTCACTCTACGCTGATAGGCAACAAGATACTTTCTGAAATGTAAGGTAAATAGTTTCACATGGGAATGAAGCAAGGAAATTCTTTTAGAATTTGGCTCACTGGACTCAGATTCACACCTTTGCTCTAAGGTTTACTCTATAGAGTGTTTGTGCTGGTTATTAAAGTTGACTTGGAAGGTTAAAAAGACCAACAGAGACACTGTGTCTTCTAGGGCTGTGGTGAGGTCTCTTTCTAGAGTTTCTTATAAGGTAGTATTAGAGATATTATTACTTATACATATTATTGTTAAATTACAGTATACCTCTCATTCAATTTCACATCAGAGAAAATTGAAAACTTCTAACAGACAAGGAAATTATTATGTAAGGACTTGTGTGGTACAAACTAATCCAAGAAATGAATGATTCATCTTCAGTATGCATGAAAGACACCATATTATTAGTCTAATACATAAATAACAGAAATGAATTATGTCTATATGTGGCTTTATCTGCATAGATCAGCCTCTGGGATCGTATTTATGAATTCACGGACATAATGTAATTATAAAATATTCATTATTGTTTCATTGTACAAAAGTATAGAAATTACCTTCATAGTCAAAGTTTAAGGGAAAAGCCCCAGTTCAATAAAAGGGCTTGGGCTTCTCCTTTTAGAGGGATTTACAGTACTCATCAGTGGTATAGTTCACATTAGCATCCAGTGACATTGCTTTGTCTGTATATATTTCTAGCTGTCAACAGAATGTCCTCAGGCAATTGCATCCTGATTCTATAGCTATCTTCTATTCTTTTATAATACACAAGGGTCTAATTTTCTATCAGCAAAGCATGAAATCATGTAAGAATGCCACATAACCAGCATGTGCAAACAAGTAGCACGTTTTCTACACATAAAAATGCTTCATAAAATAACAGATAAATTAAATCTTCTTGTTCACGTAAAGAGCTTGGAAATCAAGACCTTTTACACAAAATTAGAATTTTCTGTACAGAGCTGACAGTGTCATGTAATTCAACTAAATTTGTTCACCACCTTACATGTTAATATGTGTGACCACATCATTTTTCTTTGATTTACAGTGGAACTGTTTTATATCAGGAACGTTTTATGGTTACAGATAACAGGCGCATTAACTTCATTAAGATCAGTATTTAGCAATTATCAAATTAACAAAGTGATGACTGGAGGATATGACTTGTATCGAACTATATTAGCTTTAACACTCATTCAACGCTGTGCAAGAACAGGACGTAGAAATCAAGTGTTTCTCTTTACTTATTCATATTTTGGGTACAGTGGGACAGGCAGTCAAAGTAAACATGAATCCTCAAAAATGACATTATAAAATATACTAAATGATGAATTCAAGATTTCTCTTCCCTCTCTGGAACATATCTAAGTTTGACAAACTGTTTGAAATTATCAATTCAATGATGCCCTTAAAAGGGTTAGCTTTGGCATATATTTAAAATACATTTAAGACATATGTCTCTTCTGCTGCAAGAACTACAGAAAGCTTGGTTTAACATCAGTGATATGACTGAAACTGCTTAAATTATCATTCTCTATATGCATCTCATATTTCCACAACTTCAGGGTATTTTTAAACACTTTCTACATAATGTACAATTTACTTAGCACGTGGCATTCATATGTCTAGCTGTGAAATAACTTGTTGTAATTTAAGCAAACATGTTTTAAATAAAAGGTAGCTAAGGCTTCTAATCTCTGATGTATTGAGTGCAATGAAACCTTCCATAAAAATGGATTTCCCAGGCAGCCAAAGACCATAGAGGCTCCCCTTAAGAAATATATTAATCTCTCATTTACCCTCATGCATTTCAATAAATCTAACTGACCAATGTCACCAATGATGTGATTCCATTGACATATTAGACTGAAAACAGAGACCAGGAAAGAAAACTCCTTATTTTTTTCCTACAAAATCCTTTTTGTTTATTTCTGATTTTCAAACATTAGCAGTCAATATACAGCAAGGCTCCAACTGCTCTTTTAAAAAAAATAGATTTAGTGAGTTATAGTTGACAAAGAATATACTGCATATACTTAAAGGGCACAACTTGATAAGTTTTTGCATACGTATAGTTTGGTGAATCCATTCTCACAATCAAGATGATGAACATGCTGGTCAGCCCCTAAAGTCTCCCTGTGCCCCTTATAGTTCCTCTCTCCCACCGCTCACTGCAGACGCCCCCCTGTTCGCAGGGGTCTAAGGAGCGAAATATTCCCAAAGTGTGCCTCTTAGATGCCATAAATAAAATGCTCTGCACAAACATCTGTCACTACATATTAGTTTGCATTTTTTAGGATTTTATATAAATTTTATATAAATTATATACTATGTGTTCCTTTTTTGTCTGGTTTCTCTCACTTTGTGTAATAATTTGAGACTTATTCATGATGTAGCATATATCACCAATGTATTCTTTTTATTGCTGTGTAGTATTCCATTTTCTGGGTGTACCACATTATCCATTCTCCTCTTGTTGGACATTTGGGTTGCTTCCAGTTTGGGGCAGCTAAATCAAGCTGCCATGTGCATTCATGTATAAGTCGTTGTATAGCCATATGCTTTCATATTCCTTCTGAAAATTGCCTAAACATAGAATAGATGGACCATACGGTACGTACGTGTTTAACTATCTAAGAAATTGCTGAGCTATTTTCCAAAGTGGTTGAGATATTTTATGTTCTCCCCAGAAGTATGTGAAAGATTCAGTTCCTCTACATTCTCACCAATACTCGGTACGGTCAGATTTTTAATTTTAGGTACTCTAATAGGTTGTATAGTGGTATCCCAGTGTGGTGTTAATTTACATTTCCCTAATGACTATGTTGGGCATTTTTCATCTGCTTGTTTGCTGTCTATATATCTTCTTTGATGAAATTTCTGTTCCAATCTTTTGCCCATTTTTTTTAATGGAGTTGTTTGTTTTCTTCTTACTGAGTTTGAAGTTTTTTATATATTCTGGAGACTAGTATTTTTATCAGAGGTGTGAGTTGTAAATATTTTCACCCAGTATTTTGTAATAAAGACAACTTTAGCCCAAAAAAGTCACTGATGTGACTCGGGAATGCTTTTGACACTTAGTCCTTGGCAGGAGGGTAAACTCAACTTTCAACTCAAGGGACACTATAAGTGAGCCAACAGGCACTTCCTGCCACCTACATATCCTGGAAAGAGACCTGAAATGGCAGATAATTATTTCTTCATCTTTAATTTCTCAGTTTGTCAGTAGATGGAATAAGTCATAAGATTACTTCCTTTATTTTCCCACCAAATTTTGTATACCTCTCTGTTGAAAGCTTCCAAGTGATTGTAGTTGCCTGTTTCCACATCTATATCCCCATTAGACTTATGTTCCTTGAAGAGGGTGCCATACCTTTTGAAAACCCCAAATCTCCATGATCTAACAATGCTTGGAATTGCCATGTACTCAACAAGTATGTAGTGAAAGAATTAAAAGGCCCTCTCCTGTATTGTCAGTGCACATGGCAAAAATCAAGTGACACTTTCAACTTACAATTTCTCCCTCCAAGCAATAGTTAAGTGGCATCAGTCCCAGCTGCCAAGTGGTAACCCAAGAGAAAGTAGTCTCAAAAGTCCAGAAGTGTCTGCTGCCATCATCCTCATCAAATAAAGAACATTCATGTCCAACTCTTAAATAATTACTGGACCAGAATATAAAGTGCTACAAGTTCTTTTGTATTCTGAATACCAGAATTGGACTGGTTTAAGGGAAAAAGAAATAATGAGATTTTTCCCTGTGGAGAAAAGCAAGCCTCTGAAGATTGTGAAAATCATCTTCCATAATGTCCAGGAATTCTGGCTACCATCTTCTCCTATAGCCAGATTTTCTCCAAGCCATTGCTTTTAATTTTTTTTTCTGTAGGATTTGTCTAATCAAATGAGCACCAAGAAACTGCCCAGTGGCCTATTCTCTTGGCTGAGGTAGGATGGGATGAGTTGACTGCTCTGGTCCTTCCTGAACCTGCAGTGTCCGTCCTGTGAGCTACGATCCTCTTGGAGTGGGGGAAAACTGTGAAATGATTGCAAGGGATCCCTTTAGCCAAAGGTCTTCCAAGCATGACCCATAGATAGCATAATAAAGTAATCATGTGTGTGTGTGTGTGCGTGTGTGTATGCGCAGTTGACCCTTGAACAATGTGGGAGTTAGGGGTGCCCACCCATGGCGCAGGCAAAAATCCACCTCTAACTTTACAGTTCGTCCTCCATACCCACTGTTCCGCATCCACCAATTCAACCAACTGAGGATGGTGTAGCACTGCAGCATTTATTGAAAAAAAAAGATCCACTTATAAGTGGACCCACGTAGTTCAAACCCATGTTGTTTAAGGATCCACTATGTGTGTGTGTCTGTATATATGTATATACATATATACATTCATGTACATATATATGTACATATACATATATACGTACACGCATACATAAATACATGTATATAAATATTGTTACATACTAACATTTTTCAAATATATGTAAATGCTGTTGTGATAATAAAGTTAGAAGTATCATTGAATTAAAGCCACTTTGTCACCATGTGTTTTTTTTCAAATAATTCAAATGGAAGTTACAACTACTCTTTAATATAAACCTTTGATTTTTTTCCCCTTTAAGAGTAGTCCTTGTCCTGAAAAGCATTGGTAATGTATATGGAAACATTTAAGAACACATTTTTCAGTTCTTATCACAAGGAAACTTGTCTCAAGAGTTTAGATAATGCCAAATAAATAGCAGTGTAGTAAAGCCACCGTTGGTTGGATATATATACTGAGCATTGTTAACTGAGTCCTGGCTAATTTGGTATAAACACTATGAGATACAGACATTTTATCTCTAGGAAAATAATATGACATTTAAAGGAGTAGATTAGGGAAAAGGGTTTAGGCATTTTAAAGAGGTAATTGATTCATCGACTGATGAAATAATCAAAAGATGCATTGGTCAAAAATGTTAGTTTAGAAAATAATAAGCCTCAGACACCAATAAATAAAATAAATAAATAAATAAAACCTTGCATGTTTGCAGTTATGCTTTCTCATTATTTATTACTGCCCTACTTTTCCTCCATATGGAGAAAAGTGTCAAGGAGAAAACATACTCTGGAATGATTGTAAAACCATGGATTTTAAAGTTGTCAAGAATTTTAAGTTATTCTAAAAAGGGCAGAAACTTTCATGAATAGGAAAAAGCTGAAACCCTTGATAATATCCAAGAAAATTTTCCTCATGAATTTTGAGACAATTCCATCAAAAAGTTAGAGGAAGAAAATAAATAATAAACCCATAGAATAAAAATAAAAGCTTAAACAAGGGTGGAAACTATGGAAGCATCAGGAAAAGAATCAAAGCCAGATAGTGGCTTTCAAATGTAGACATCTCAGATATATCAAATCCAATTTCAAAAGAATATACTCAAATATGTTTATAGTATATAAAGGCAACATTTCAGCAGAATAAGTTGTATACATCTCACTAGGTTTTTCATGGAATTCTATTAGTCAAGATAAATGTAAAATAATATTTTAAGATTAAATCATATGAAAAAATTACTTCAACCTGGATAACAGTAGAAATGGGATGAGAAAGAGAGGAAGACAGAAAGGATTGAAAATAATGAAGCAGGGAGAAAAGCCTAAACTCGAAGTTAGATTTATTAAAAAGAGCTTAAAATAAATGAGTCTGTTAACTTTTGGTCTCTATGTAATAGCACTTTCATGAATTCCAAACTTTTTCTTCATGTCAAGATGCATAGAACAAGAGACTGCCTACTTTTAGCCTCAGGGAGAAGGAAGGTCATCAAGACACTAGATCACCACATCCTGATGGGAAGCCAGTACTGTCAGCAGGTACGCTCCATCATTTCATTTGGAGAAAGGAGAAAAAAGTGATCAGTCCCTTCTGAACGCCCCTTCCTCTCTATATCAGCAGTACAACACCTGCCAGTGTTCCAGGATGAAAGGAAGATGGCAACCACAGAAAAACCATCTGGCTTCTGACCACCTGAGAGGACTTTCCATCCAGGAGATTGGATGGCTGTAGGATCATGATAAGAAATCCTTAAATCCATGTGTACACCAAGTTCTTTCTGTAGCTTAATAAATAAAACTACAACTTCTATCCTTGAAAGAGGGCACTCAGCCTCCGAAAGATCAGGAACCCTGACCAATTGATGTTTACTTTGTTCATTCATCCATAAGTGTTGATGAAAGGACTGATATACTACAGGCCTTGTGCAGGCTTTGGGAGCAAAAAGTTGAATTGGACATCATCTCTACCCAATAGAGACTCTAGTGTGCTCTGGGGGACCATCAGGCCCCAGAGCATAAGTCTTTGCCAGCCAATCCTATAATTTAAGAATTAAAATCCCCCAGCATATTTCACTCCTTTCTCTCTCTACTTTCTCTCTATGTTACAGTCAAAGACAGTGACTTCATTCCCCAGATCCATGCATTCTTTTTCTTTTGACTAAAGAAGAGTGATCAAATGATGGCATTCAATGAAAATAGTCCAACAGTCCTTATAAACTTGCTATTGGGTGAGAGACAAATCTTTCTTCTTCTTGTCATAATTGTTATTTTTGCTTTCACGCAACATCTTAGTCTACATAATTATTACTTTACAGAAGATATAACTTGAGCTCCAGAACACTGAGTTCCTGTAACATGAAATTTCTTGCTTGAAAGTCCCCTGACACACTGTTAAATATTAGTCCGTTCTTCTCCCTCCAGATAGGGTGTCATTGGCAAAGGAGAACCAATTGTACTTTCAAAAATTTCAGTTTAAGAAATTCCAAAATGACCCTGAGTAACTTCGCTAATTCTAACCTAGACAGGAAATTTCTGGCTAACCTCAACTCCTTGTGTTTCAGTTAAGCCTTCTTCCTTCTTACCATATGGCCTTCGAACAGCAAATCATTCTCTGTAATTTATTGTGTCCTTAAAAACAATAATACTTATGTGACTGCATAAAATCAAATAATATTTACTGTGCCCATGCCAAATGCGATGATAATTAGTATCTCTAAAATACTGAATAACGAGATTACCTCAGAATTCGGGTATATTCCTTTACTAGTTGAATATTTCAGTTTCATAGAAAGGGGGTTTAGCTTTTTCATAATGTAAAAAAATATATATATAGAACAGAGTATTTCAAATGTCTAGGTAGCTTCTACAATTTCTAGAAGACATTTTTCAAAATTCTGTGTATAATGTCAGGATTAGGGAACAGTATTTAATACTTCTTATTTGTGAATTTGATGTTAACTGTAATGAAAAAAAGGTTCAGTTTCACTCTGTAGATTCAAAAAGAATATTGCAAAATGAGTTTTTTTAAACCCCCTGATAAATTTGCAGAAATTATCAAAATAACCAGGGTCCTAAAGTTCAAAGAATTTACTCCAAAAATAATTTATATGCCTGAAAAATACATTCTTTAAAATAATCTGGGGAGGAGATGAGTCTGGTGAGAAAATCCTGTATTTACTATGTGAATTGTTCTTTTTGAAAAACAAAAGTACTATTATAATGTAAGTGCAAGTAATTCCCAGGAAAACCATTTGCTCCTATAGCTATCTTTTAAAGCTGCCTTAATGATTGCTTTGCAAAGTTGATTGTTATCATCATTCCCAAGAAGGAGTCTGACATTTTATCAATATCACAGTATTTTCAAGGAACACAAGAATTAGCAGTGAGCCACTTCCAAGGATCTTTATTAGGCAGAGAATTAAACTGACAATTAACCCATCATCAACATAAGTAGATGCTCATATCAGATTCAGTCCAGTCAAACTATTCTGAGTATTTATAAACTGTAGATTCAGAGCAGATGTATACATATCTTCCTAATTTACCATCTTAGAGACATTATGCACTTTTTCTCAGAACATTCTAAAATCTCGTGGCAGGGTTTTTATTATATGCAAATTAACAGCATTTGATTAGGTCCTGAGGCAGCTTCACCTGTTCAGAGGAATAGCACTGGGAAGTAAGGAAGAATATTTCATCACTGAAGTGTGTGTTCCCTTGGGGGACACCACCATTTGATTTTGACATTTATTTGTCCTGTGCTATAAAGGACGAAACTACAATTACACTTTTTTTTCCTACTGTGCAGTGGGCATGGTGTCAGAAAAAATTAAATCAAAGATAGTATGTTTGTACACAAAACAAGCTCTAAAACCAAAATTATTAAACAAATCCCCAGTTAAAATCATAGTGCATTAAAAAAAATACTGTTTGACTAATACACAACATTGAGTGTGTATAGAAGACGTCCATGAGAACCCAACCCTACAAAACAGGACGGCATCCATTGTAGTGTTGCCTTGGCTCTTTGTAGCCAAAACAGTGTGTGTTCAATACTTGATTACTAGGTTCCTGTTTGCCTTATTCCATTTTTAGAATCCTGAAACAAGTGTGTTCCCTGATAGTTAATTTGGTTACTACAACAATAAATAAATGTTTGCCAAAATATGTTTGGTTGCATTTAAAATTTTTGCAATCTATTTAACATTTGAAACCTGTAGCACTTTATTGTTCTCTATCATAAAATCATTTACAACCACGTGAATAGTTATATTCACCTTTTTCACAGTTGACTTGGTCATGTTAAAAGGAGTTGGAAAATATATTTCATTTGTCCATTTATCAAAATACAAATACCTTTGCAAATGATTATCCTGAGCAAGAAATACAAGGGAAGAGACTGAGGATAGCCAATGACAGCTATAATTTTTCTTAAGGATGGAGTTAGTATTTATTGCCTAATTAGCCTTATGTCTAGCAATTGTAAACAATTCACTGAAGAGCTACAAATTAAAAATTTCCTGGAAATATTCTAAAATATATCTCTTCCCAAATCGATGATTTTCTGTGTCTCTTTAATTAAAGAGAATAGTTGCAAAGCACATTCTTCTTTAGATAGCCAAATAAAACCTAAATTACAACACCCCCAATATTCTAGAATTGATGCATTTTTGTGGATTTCAGGAAAAAATACCATTTTTATATTTTATTTTATTTTTTTATTGAAGTGTAGTTGATTTACAATGTTGTATTAGTTTCTGCTGTATAGCAAAGTGACTCAGTTATACACATATATACATTTTTTTATATTCTTTTATATTATGGTTTATCCCAGGATATTGAATATAGTTCCCTGTGCTATACAGTAGAACCTTGTTGTTTATCCATTCTGTATATAATAGTTTGCATCTACTAACCCCAAACTCCCTATCTCTCCCCCACCCTCCCTCCCCCTTGGCAACCACCAGTCTGTTCTCTATGTCTGTGAGTCTGTTTCTGTTTTGTAGTAGGTTCTTTTGTGCCCTATTTTAGATTCCACATATACGTGATATCATACTGTATTTGTCTTTCTGACTTACTTCACTTAGTATGATAATCTCTAGTTGCAACATGTTGCTGCAAATGGCATTATTTTGTTCTTTTTTATGGCTGAGTAGTATTCCATTGTAAACATGTACCACATCTTCTTTATCTATTCATCTGTCTATGGACATTTAGGTTGCTTCCATGTCTTGGCTATTGTAAATAGTGCTGCAATGAACATTGGGGTGCATGTGTCTTTTCTAATTATGGATTTCTCCAGATATATGCCCAGGAGTGGGATTGCTGGATCATATGGTAGTTCTATTTTTAGTTTTTTAAGGAACCCCCATACTGTTCTCCATAGTGGCTGCACCAATTTACATTCCCACCGATAGTGTAGGAGGGTTTTCTTTTCTTCACACCCTCTCCAGCATTTGTTATTTGTAGACTTTTTAATGATGTCCATTCTGACCGTTGTGAGGTGGTATCTCATTGTAGTTTTGATTTGGATTTCTCTAATAATTAGCAATGTTGAGCATCTTTTCCTGTGCCTGTGGGCCACCTGTATGTCTTCTTTGGAGAAATGTCTTTTTAGATCTTCTGCCTATTTTTCAATTGGGTTTTTTGTTTTTTTGTTGTTGAGTTGCATGAGCTGTTTGTATATTTTGGAAATTAAGCCCTTGTTGGTTGCATTGTTTGCATATATTTTCTGCCATTGGATATATTGTCTTTTCATTTTGTTTATGGTTTCCTTTAATGTGCAAAAGCTTGTAAGTTTGATTAGGTCACATTTGTTTATTTTTGTTTTCATTTCTATTGCCTTCTTTTAGATTTTATATGTTTGCATTGTGTGTTTTTTCTAAACATCATAAATCTAAATAGAAATAAGAGTTATGTATCTGACACATGAAAAGCTGGTTATGATGTCAATAGTGTCAAAGAGAAAACTGTGACCCAGTAGTATGTGCTCAAACTAAAAAGTAAGATAGATAAAATTCTCTCTAATTAAAGCAATCTTAAATCATGAATGATGTAGCTGTTATGAATTATTAAGGATGGTCCCAGTAATTTAACCAAAAATAATCCTCTTACTATATTCCCAAAAGCCAAGTATTCTAATAATTCAAAGCTTGGAAATCTTTCCTGTAAAGGGAAACAAATTACCTTTTTAAAAGACCAAATGTTGAACCATAAACTTCTTTTTCTATCCCTAAAATGATCCCTTGTTTAGTTTTAATTAGAAATATTTGTAGCAAAATTTGAAATCATTAATATGGAAGGAATGTTTTAAGGAATGAATTAAGCAGTAAGCCTGGCAAATCTTTATTTTATTCATTTGATTTTTTTTTCTCCTTCAGAGGGAGTAAGCCACTCCATGATGCATTTTCTAGAATGGCCCTGAAAAGTGAAATGCAAAGAAGTAAGAATTAAAATAAAGGGTCTAGTTCTTTACAAATCAACTTATGAGTGGACAGTCAAAGCTTTCTTAGATCAACTCACGTAGTCAAAATGCAATAATCACACAACTGCCACTCCAGGACAGAAGCAGTCCTCTTTTTGTCTACAAAAGCATGGTGTTTTTGTTGTTTTTAGTATGAGCTTTGTTCATCTTACTTCTAGGGGATGCGTTTAATGGGTTTAGAAATTAACTTCTGCTAATGAGGCAAAAGAATAAGTAGCCAGTGAGATAGTTGTGCTACAAAAGGATCAAGTGAGATTATGAACATGACAAAGCTTTATGAACAGGCAAGTACAATACCAATGCAAGATGTTGTTTTTATGAAAATTTGAAATCTAAAAGATGTTGAGGAGAGGTTGGAAGAGGAAACTAAATACATGCCACACAAGCTGGTAAATATGAATCATTTGAACTTGATCTCCCCTGTGAGGCTGTAAACTTCCTGTGAGCTGAGAAACATCTCACACCCTCTGCAGTGCTTTAGAGTGTGCATGGCAGTGATAACCCTTCCAAGGCCTGGGGCCACTCAGAGCTCTTCAGGACATCGTACTTAGGAGACCCTTGAAACAAGCTTAAAGAAACAAACTAATTGCCATTAAAATTTGTATTGATATTATGATTAGAATCCTGGTAATATCCCTTGGAAAGTGGAGAAACATTATGATGTAGGGAAACACATGCTTGCATTGTAGCAAACCAGTGTGATGGGTAAAAAGGAGGTGAATCCGGCTTTCGCATCTTAAAGAAAACATGATTGTGGCCTTTTCTCAATGCTGCCTTTCCTCACTTGGACATTTTACCCTGGATCAGATTCACCTCCGTTGATATGGGAAGCACTCACTAAATTCTGGCTGAAGAGAATTGATCAAGCATACAAATACCCTTTATTCCTGACCAGGTGCTATTTTAATGTGTTTACATAAGAGTCAGACAATTTCCTTAAGGAAATCATGCACATTCTATACTAATCCTTATTCTAGCCCAAGGTGAAGCCTGGTGACGTGGCCCAGACTTGCAGAGGGAAAAGCCACAGCAGCAGTGGCCCTGTGTGAATGTAAGCAGATACCTGCCCCAGCGAGACACATGCCACTGCATCAACCACAGGAACATCCAGTCAGGTGTGAGTTAGGGAAAGGTCTGTACCCAGGTTAGATGTCATTCCTATAGCTCTAACTATCCAGTATGCAATGTGCACACACAACTGAAGATTTGAAGAAAGAATTAGAAGCACATTCCAGTGAAAGTGCAGGACCCACTGAGAGCCAAGTAAATGTCTTTAAAAGCTTCAAACGATTTGCCTTTTCCCCCAAAATCAAAAAAACCTATTCAGTTTTCAAGAAAATCATTCTCTTGTGAATTTACGAATAGTTTCTCAATTTCACTCATTCCATTCATTAGTTCCAACTATGTCTCAAGAAAACATAATCCACCAATTATAACAAAAAATACATTATCCAAGTTGCTGAAAGTTTTTGTAATGATAGAATGTTTTCTCTTCAGATTAAAAATAAGCACAGAAATTTAAGAGGTCTTTTCCTCCATATTTTCTTTGAGACATTATATAGTACAGGCATGTATAGAAAAATGAAGAGGATTGGTTAATCAGTTTAAAACATCAAATGTGAATTGTTCTTCCTTCTTTTTTAAGTCTTCAGTAATAAGAACAGACTAAAGATATGTATTGGTTTGCTCTGAGAGGCATTATCATTATAAGTGTGAAACAGTGTTAGATATTGCAAACGAGGATTTTATAAAATAGAAGAGAAAAATTTGATACAAGCTTATTCAATGTTGAGCTCCAATAATTCGACAGGCATTGTGAGGCATTTAAATGTGGTTCCTGCCCTTGTTTCCTTATTAACTGCTTTGGTTTTTTGTTAATAGATCTGATTAGCTCCTGCAGCTTTGAAAAAGAATTTAAAGCCCGTAACTTTCACAAATCCTAAGCAAGAAGCATATATTAGCTCTTCAAAGCATATTGATATATTTTTTAACTGTGGATTTTAGCTTTCATGTGATAAAACTTTTAGTGATTTCCTTACCATGTCTGGTTAAGGCTTAACTTCCTCATTTACATATTTGATGTCTCTCAGGAGACAGACAAGCTTCAAGTTAATTATCTATGTAGTTGTAAGAACTCTTGTTTCCTGGTTAAGAACTCTTCAAAAGAAAACTATATAGTTATTAAATGTTACACTGAGTCACCAAAAGTAATCAGGATACAAAATGAGAGGCACTAAACAGACACTTAAGTCTAATAAAAACCTCAACTTTTTGCAAGATAAATGAATATAAATCAATTAAATCTCTTACAGTAATTTTCAGGGAAAACAGCCACCAGAAACCAAACAGCTAAAAGCTCTGCTCTAGAGAGTGATTAGGCTCTGCTGGAAGCTTGCGGAAATCACTGTAACATTCTGGATATAGACCCATTGAACTCAGATTCGTAATAGAGCTGTAACTAAAGAAATGCCATAACAGAATAAAGTCCAGTATCTTCTCCAGCTAATGTGTATTTGCATGCATGTGTATGTGTGTGTGCATGCATATATACATACATGTACACACATACATATACCCATATACTAAGTGTTATTCATAGATAAACATAGGCTTTATTTTATATAACAAAAAAAAATCTGTGGAGAGAAATGATAAATAATCTCTGAACCTGAAAGTCTATTAAGAGCAGTTTTATGGAATGATAACAAGAAAGAGAAGAAAGAAGGGCAAGCGTTAGACTCGAGTTGCAATTGGGAAATTGGAACCACAGCTATCAGGTGAGTTAATTAATCTGGGTATCTTTCAGTAAATGAAAATGTGCCATCTATTTCACAAGGGCCCATTGTGTCTTGCATGTGAAACAAATTTACCCTGTTTGATTAAGGATTACTGATTGCCTCCAATTTATTATATGTATCCTATAATTAAGTCACAATGAATTCGAATGAAATGGGGATGGTCTCCTCCACAAAGAAGACAACAAGCTCATTCTAGGAAGACCTTGGGGGTCATTCAAGAAGCAATTAAATGTTCTCCAGGGTGCATTAAAAGGAAAAGAGCCTGGTGGGCTGAACGGCCTCTTCTTATGTTCCAGCCTTATCAATATTCTCCTGCTTTTATGGAGACAAATGAAACCATGTCATAAAATAACTCAAGGCATTATCAGCAAGGAAAATAATGCTGTCTGCTCTTATACTAAGGAAAACGTCACCAAGACAATAATCTATGCTCGGCAGAAGGTAAAGAGGTGCATGAACAAAGTGATGTGCTATGTCAGAACCCATTTATAGGAGGGGTTCTAAACAAATCAGTGAGCTTTGGAATATTGTATATGATCTTTGAGAATTACTCATTAATTTTGTTTCTGTGTGCAAGTAGGATAAAATCGTATTGGCACGTGAACTTAAATGAAATGGTCCAAGATCAGTATCTGTGTTCTATTTGCAGATATATTTTTCCATATTTTTATAAGTGCTGTTAAAAGTGAACACTATAAAAGAAAAACTATACGGAACACTTGTTAAAAATGGCGAGAAAGACTTTATTCAAGATTATGACATTATTATATTTGGGGAGAAGATTGACATCTCGAAGGGGCAGAGAAAAGAATTTACAATTGCAATATTTTTAAGTAAAAGAAAAGAGCGGTCAGGGGCCATTATCAGGCAGAAACATGGCAAAAGTTCAGGCAAGCTTTAGACCGTCTTGGTCAGTACAGTGTTCTGAAATTAGGGTGGCCTCACACAGAACTGAAAGCATCCCGGCTGAACAGTCCCCTTTATAAATGCTTCTCTTTGGGAAACACATGCCCTAAAATATGCCAGCCTGAAAAGACTTAATATGAAAATTTAGATTACTGTAGTAACTAAAATATAATAATTAGAAGATTAGTTTTTCACATTCAATAATAAATTTTGTTTACATATAACTCAAATTGTGAAAATCTTATCAACTAATATGTGAACCCAAAATTACAAAGACTTCACTGTTTTTAGCCGAGTCCCAGAATGAGCACATCTGTACATGTTATAACGGAAAAATAAATTGCAGATGGAATCTTAAGAACTCAGCCCAAATCTCAGCGACGTATGTCATTTGTTCCATAGACTTGGGAAGATTGTTTTTCCTCTCTGAGCTTTATTTTCCTCATCTTTAAACAAAGACAGCACTTGCCCTGCTTACCTCACTGTAGATGTAAAAATGCCCCCAAAACGTGTAAAATGTGTCATGAAAGGTGTCACCAGAGAGAAAACTAGAGGTCAGGTCACAATGGACCTGAAAGCTATTTTTAGGAATTTTTCCCTGAAACCTAAAAGCAATAGGAAACTGTTGAAGGGTTTTTAAGCAAGAGGGTGGCCTGATATGATTTTCATTTGCAAAAAAATCACACTATCGGCAGTGTGGGCAATGGGTTGGTCCAGAGCAATACCAGAGATGACAAAGCATGTAGGGCCTGGGGGTCAGATCCAAGTGTGGTAAGTACTGAAACTGAGGCCTTTTGTAGCTTCTCTATAAGACAAAGACTACAGCATTCTAAGATGAGGCCATTTGCAAAGGCCTGTGGAAGTATAGAACCCTAAAGCTAAATCTTCAGTTAGCTCAGCAATAAATTGGCCTCTGAGGAGGGTGCTAGAATAGCAATATGGATGTGATAATGGTAAACTGACTCAGAGCATTCACAGTGGGGATGAGGACCATCAAGAGATGGGGGGACAGACTCAGTGGGACATGATGCCCCACAATGTCAAGGGTAAGAGAGGAGTAGTCAAGGAAGATGCCTGGGTTTCTGGCTGAGTGGATTCAGACCTGTAGAAGGCAGGATTAGCCTCAGGCAGGAAGGAAACACCTCTTCTTTTACAACAGGAGGGAGGAAGGAAGCTTGAGCGTGGATGTATGGGTGAGGATTTTGTTGTCGAGTTGAAGGGTTCCCACATCCAATGGTGAATCTCTTATGAGGGGAATCGCAGTACAGGAGGGCACTATGTCAGAAAAGTGGGAGAAGGCAGAAATGTCAATGTTGCAGAGAAGACCAGGAAGGTGAGGGCTCAGGAATGTCTTTTGGGATCAACAATTTCATCTTTGCAACAGGGCAGATTCACACTGTGGTAGGAGTGAAAGGGAGAGCATAAAGTGAGTGGAAGGGGAAGTGAATATGGCATAGGGTGAGTACAGGCAACTCTTCAGAGAATTCTCCCAATGAGGAAGAGAGTGATGGAGCCATAATTTGAGAGCAACTTTCCAACACTTCATCAACTGATGTGCTTTATGAAGAAAGCACATAGTTGGATTGATCCAGCATTGGAATTTTACCTGGTGGATGAGACCAGAGGACAATGGGTTAAGGGTTCTGAGCATATAGACAACAGTGTGGTTAAAATAATGGACTCTGGCATCCAACCGGGATAGGAAGAAAGGAAAGAGAAGTGTAGGCTGATATATGGAAAACCAGTAGAACAGAGAAAAGACTGGATCTCCCTAAGAGAGTGAAGGTTGTGAAGAGTGCTAGTAATTGGATGAAGAGTTAAGGAAGACAGGAAGTTGTAATGATAGGGGGAAGGTTTCAGGGTATTCTTCCAGAGAAGGAACCCTTACAAATGATTCCAATGTCCAGAGTGTGGGCATAGGATTGGGTACCTAAAACTGGGGATAAATGCCACTGGAAGAAAGACATAGAGAAAATGAGCTAAAATGTTGGATTAAAACATCCAAGTGAACAACAAAGCCATTGTGGATGATGGAAAGACTTGGATTGGAAGGGAAACTAGTAAATCAGGTCTAAACACCTGGCTGACTGGTAGTCTGTAAGTTGGTAGAAGGAAATAAAGAGCTTCAAAGGACTGAGGGTTTTTATTTGACTGGAAAAAATGACATAAAAAGGGCATTGGGAAGGGAGAAGGGCGCTTACCCCACCCTAAAGTACGTGGGGTATGAGGGATGAGTAACCTCTGTATAATGAGCAGCTATGGAAACTGTAGCTGTAGAGATTTCTAGGTCTCTAGTAAGACCAGGAAGGAAAGGAAAATTTACATGAGGGATTTGAGAGTACAGGAGTAACTGAGGGTTCAAGTGGCATAGTGAATGTTCAGGGAAATGCATGCGGTAGAATACAGGTCAGGCAAGGTGAAGCACAGAGCAGTCTGGGATGAAGGTACCAGAGTCACAGTAAATGGTTTAAATTTAAGAGAATCCAGTGACCACAGGGATGCATGGGGGAGTGAGCTTATTTTTCCCAAAATTCCTCTGCTAAAAACCCTGTGGATGGACAAACAGTGGGCTAACCCCAAAAGGCATTCAGACAGACCATCTCCAGTGGAAGAGTCAGCAGATAGAGAAATAAATTAGGTTCCTAGAAAAAGAGGGTAGCAGGGAATCGAGGACAGATTGATGTGTTCACAATTTTGCTTGGAGCAGCCCTGGTTGTCATCCATACGCAGCTTTGTTAATTCTTTCTGTGGCTCAAATAATAAATAGAATGATTCTCTTTGATTTACATGTATTTTAAAAAAGTCAGGCTCTCATAGGTTAGAGCGAAAATAGACGATGAGAAATGTCCACTTATCTGACCCTGTTACACAGTCCTCAGCAGCATACTCTCCCTGTCGGGAACCTCTTACGTGAACTCATCCGTTCCAGTCACCCTGGTCTGTCCTCTGTTTCCAGGGCATATTATTAACTTTTGTACCTCTTCCTTTGTTCCTTGCCTAGAATATCCTTTATCTTCTCTCTCTTTATCCAAGCCCTACCTTCCATCAGGGTCAGGCTCCAGCGCCTAGGCATTCAAAAACCCTTCTCTGAGGACCAGCCCTGGGAGATTTTTCTAAACTCCTATAGATGTGATGATTTACACAGCTGCAATGATTTACACAAATAGATGCAATGATCTACAGAGATGCTCCCTTCTCTTGTTATTTTATCTTCAGTATATGTGCTTTCCTGTCCGGACAGTAAGCATCTCAAGGGCAGGAACCTTACTTAACCCATGCCTCCTGCCCCCTTAGCTCACAGCACGATGCTGTCCCATTATAGGGTTGAGATAAGATAACTAAGTGGTAAGAAAATCCATGCATGTGAATTTTGTTAAGCACACCTTAACTAAAGGAGTGCCTCTGGAAGGAATTTCAGGTTTCATAACAAGATGGTGAAATATTTATGAACAGAATGGCCTTTCTCCACCCCTTAAATAATACAAATTAGTTATAGGGCCAGCCCTGGCAGGAGAGAGATGATTAAAAATGTATATTTAAACATAAGAATAGTTTTAAGATATTAATTTTTTTAAAAGTCTTGTTCACAGTAACCTTATTGAGAAAATACCCAGGTTAGTAACAAAAGGATTTTTTTGAGTGATGCCATAACTATTTACTAGACTAATGAAATCTGAGGAACTGACTCTAATGACTGAATAAAAGTTGCTTTTCGTTCGGAGATGTGCTTTGAGCAGCTGTCTCACATCTGAGCACACATCTGTGCTTACAGAAGGAGAAAGAAAAAAAGAGCAGACAAGTAAAGAGGCCACCTGCCCGAGCCAGTCTGGACACAGCACTCAGTGCCAAGCAGCTGCTACAGAGCTTCTTCCTCACAGCTGGAAGATAAGGGGTGACCGCACAGCTGGCTCGGGAGGTCGCTGTGTCAGTACCCCTATTCCTCTTCTGGGCTCTGCTCCCTGGGTTCTGGCTCTATCGGGAGTGGCAGGTGCATGAAAGAATCAAACTCCCCAGAAGACAAAAGGTCAGATGAGCTGTGAAAATTTTCCATGTATGTATATATTTTCTCCAGGGCATGGGCTCATACTCCCAGGAGACACTCTTCCCAGACCTCAATTCCAAGGTGAGTTGTAGGATCCAGAAAATAAAATAAATAAATAAGAATCCAAGAAATTTAGTAGCGAATTAACATCTAAAATTGGGAAATAGGTTGTTTCCTCTGGGGCCATATCCTCTGAGTTTTTTGACACAAATTTCAGGCAATAAAAAATAAGTAGGGACAAATAGGACTCCATTCATAAATTAGGTTAATTTAAGAACCAAAAGAGACAACAAATGCACAGAAAATCAAAATGTAGGGCAAAAACTTATGCTCGGAGTTTCTGTGAAGCCACAACTTGAATACTGCAACAACTCTGAAATATTTGCTTGTTTTACTGTTTGAAAGGCACAAAATGAAAAGGGGCTAGGAAGGAATGGAAAATGTTTGAAAACTATAATGCTCTTCACACAACAGGGAAGCTACTTAAACTGTTGCTCCGTAATGGGGTTCCTCTAATCCAAGCAAATACAAACATTTACCTTAAGAACTTCTCTCTGAGGCTACCTGTTTGATTGCACTAAAGACCGTCTTTTCTCTCCTGGCTCCTGGCACAAAATCAGATCAAGAATTATGAACTCTTTTCACAATTGTTTTCTTGCCTATGTTAAGAAAGAGCAGATATTTTTAAAGATCTTCCTCACATTTCTGTTTCTTAAAGTCTAAATTCAAGTTAAATAAGCAAAACTGGTTCACTCCAGGATGGGCTTTTTACCCAAGGACAGAACTTGGTTTACCCCATCATGGAGGTGTTCAGACCACTCAGTCTGAGGAAAGATTGTCACATCTGCTCAAGTTCAATAAAATAATGTTTTCATATGAAAAATTAGTGGAAATGTAAAGAGAATAAAAGAAATTGTAGGTGGAAATCTTTGTAACTTTGGAATGAGAAGGGACTTTTTAATCAAGATCCAAAAAGCTCAGCAAGGAGAAAACCAAACTAAAATTTGGGATTTCTTTTCATCAGTTACCATAGACTTATGATTGACAGACCAAGAAGGTTGAAGACCTTTTAAAAACAAAAATTAATTAGGGATGAATATCTCCATTCTAAAAGAAACTCCTACAAAAGTGCAAGAAAAGACAGGAAACCTGATAGAAAAAAATTGAGCAAAAGACAGGAAGAGGAATTCACAGATGGGAACATTAATAGCTAAGAAGTGTTTGTAAAGGCTCAACCTAATTACTAGAAAAAATGCAAATTAAAGTGCCACTTCAGATTTATTAGATGTGTAAAAATTAGAAAGTGGAGTAATACCAAGAGTTAGCCAAAATATGGAAATAAAACTAGTACAGTCATTCTGAAGAGCAATCTGGAAGTACTTAGTGAAAATCTGAGTGGTGTAACCAATAGCCCAGCAGTCCCTCTCTGGGGTATATCCCTGGAGGATCTCTTACACAACTGCTTAAGGGGACATTTAGAAGAACATGTCACATTAGTGGTGGTGGCAGAGTTGGCATCGAATAAGATGTTCATCAGTAACGGAGTAGATAAGTAAAATACGGTGAATGCAAACTTGAAAAAGTTTTGCCTTGCATAGAAGCAATGAACTAGAAATGCAAAGAGCAAACATGGACAGATCTTAAAAATGCAGTGTTAAGAAAGAAAAAAGGAAACAATACAAGATCTAAAGTAACAGTGTTTATGCAAGTTAAAAATGCATAAATACATAAAATACAGTGTATAAAAGAGAAAAAGTGATACCTATGGGGATGATCAAGTACCTTAAAAAATTCAGAACTTAAAAATCATAATTATATAGAGGTTAAGTCCACATTTAATCTGAAAACAACTTAGTAATAATTACAATGAATAACATCCTTACTTCATAGCTGAATATGGAAAAGTAAGCTACGTCGGTTCATAGAGCGCATTCTACCTCAAGGAAGGAGCCTTCGCTCTGCAGACCAGGATTTCCTGGGTCCCACTTTTCTTAATCATGCTGCAGGAAAACAAAGGCTAGACATGATCTGAATCAGGAACAGGATGTTAAGAGTTGGACTGAAGCTTCCACCCAACTTCCTCCCAAAATTTATCACTAAATTTTTTTGAAGAAAATTAGTAAAACTTACTAAATACTCATCCTAAATAAATCTCTAATATGTCACATCACTTTATTAAAAATAAGTCTTACAGAAAAGCTCTTCACATTGATGGCTAATGCTATAACAAAATTTATTAAAATTTATTGAACTTGTATAAAAATAAGCCAAAATAATCTATATTGTAAACCAAGCAAGTAGAAAGAGGTTCTGCTCTTGAGAATTTCAAAATGCAGTAAGAAAATTAAATACGTAAAAGCATTAGAAGGCACATAGAGAGAAAGCATTTAAATAAGTACAATATAATCCTGAAATGCATATGATGTTGATTACAATGCAATGAAACTCCTTCTGTAAATCAATCAATTACGTAGAAGTAAAGCTGCTTCTATGATTCTGTCCCATACTTTATGTACTTTATGTAGTCTAAAAAGATTACTTGAGTTTAAGAAAGAAGTCTGAAGCAGTGTTCAAGTTCATTCATACAAAGTGAGGTAAAAGTTGCTATACATTTGGAAAATAAGAGGTACAGTAAAATTTAATAAGAAATTTCCCTTGAACATTGGTGCTTAAGTAAATTAAATTAAAATTTTAATTATAAGAGAAAGTAGAAGATGTCATAGATTCTGAAGAGGATTCAAGATATTTTAAGGTTGATACCATTTCTTCCTGATATTGTCTAATTTCACTGCAAAAGGTAAAACTTTCATTTTATTTAATGAAGATATTTCATTAGCTTTAGTCTTATATTTGCGTGACTTGACCGGTATCATCTGGGATTCTCAATCAGCAAAAGGAAGAGAGAATAAGAGAGATGAGTTTTTTTTCCTGAGGCAATAACTAAAAAAAAGTCCAAAGAAAAAAATGAAGAGATGGAAGGTGCTTAAGAAGTAATGGAGTGTAGAGTTTTAGCAACTTTCTGAGTTAAAGTTATTGGAGTTAAACCCTTACTCACTGTGGTTAGAGCTTGGACAAATTATTTAACTCCAGTGTCTAGTCCTGCAGTGGATGTTTCTAGAAGATGGGACAGGGGTGGGAAGAGATTTTCCTTTCTTCTTTGTCCTTTTCTATACTGTTATTTTTTATATAAGTAGTGTTACTTGATAGTTATTTTGAGAATGGGGCCCATTTTATGTCAAAGACCTTTCTTTAAAATACATTTTTTACTTTAAACCAGAAGAAACAAAAAAGAATAGACAACCAGCAATTAGAATTAGAAAGTAATTAGAACTTAATGATATTATAAAATATTTGATGAGTAGGTGGAATTGACTTGAAGAGTGGTATTTGGGAAACTAAATTGTAATTAGTGTGGTTCTTGGTCACAATTTTTGCGTAGGGGAAGAAAACATATGGTTGAGCAGTTTGTGCACTGCACAAAGACTCTCAGCCAAAGCAGTAGGGGAGCTGGATCTAGCCTAGATTGCTCTGGGCAAAGTGTAAGCATCCCCTTTCCCTGATGGAGCTCCATTTTCTAATTCATGCAAAGGTACACAGAATGTAATATACATAATGCAATGTACAGTGCAGTGGTCCTGTTTCCCACCTAAATTCCAGAAGAGAGTTTTTAAAATCCTCTCTTTTGCTAAAGAGCCAATAAATGCTTAGTCAGAAAAGATCTGCCCTTGCAAAAGAGAAGGCATTAAATCCGAGTATGTGAACAGAGAAACCTGCTTCTTTCCTACTGTACTTCCTGGGGAAAAAATGACATGAGTTTGCCTGGGCTCACAGATGCCTCAGCGTATTACATCTGTACCAACTTAGCCTCAGTTTAGCTGCTAACCTCAGGTCACTGAACTATACATATCTGGGAGCCTTACTCTGTGGGCAGGTACAGCTACCTCCTTTGCCTGATGGAAGGTGACGCTTTGTTAAGGAGCTGCTATTCTAAAGATAACCCTACTCACTCCAGCTGCCAGGAGCTTCTCCCAAAATTTTATTAGTAACAATTTTGTTTCATGGGTGATTCAATTTGTCAAGTGAATATATAACTTTGTTCTCTCAGTATTCTAAATATCTGTTGGAACTTGGTTCCAAGTAAATTCTTAATTCAGCCTCCTCTTGATCAGAACAATGACTCCAAGCTCGGCAGTATCCTTTTTGTATCTTTTTATTTTATTGAAGTATAGTTGATTTACAATATTGTGTTAATTTCTGTTGTACAGCAACGTGATTCAGTTGTAGATATATATATTCTTTTTCATATTCTTTTCCATTGTGGTTTATCACAGGATATTGAGTATAGTTTCCTGTGCTGTAAAGTAGGACTTTGTTGTTTATCCGTTCTATATATACTAGTTTGCATCTGCTAATCCCAAACTCCCAATCCTTCCCTCCCAACCCCCTCCCCCTTGGCAACCACAAGTCTGGTCTCTACATCTTTGAGTCTGTGTCTGTTTTGTAGATAGGTTCATTCATGTCGTATTTTAGATTCCACATATAAGTGATATCACATGGTATTTGTCTTTGTCTGACTTACTTCATTTAGTATAATAATCTCTAGTTGCAACCATGTTGATGCAAATGGCATTATTTCATTCTTTTATATGGCTGAGTAATATTCCACTGTATATATATATACTACATCTTCTTTTTCCATTCATCTGTTGATGGACATTCAGGTTGTTTCCATGTCTTGGCTATTATAAGTAGTGTTGCTATGAACATAGGAGTGCATGTATCTTTTTGAATTATAGTTTTGTCTGGGTATGTGCCCAGGAGTGGGATTTCAGCAGCATCTTTTGACTCAACTTTCGATAAATAATAAAGGTCCATTCTTTCTCATATAGATGTAGGATTATGTATTTTTATGTTATTATATATCTCTACAAATGTGGAATACATGTAATTATTTTTAATAGAATATTTAATCAATCCAGATAGGCCATTCCCTCAGAGAGCATTAAATAATAAATTGGTACTTGATTTTTTTTCTCCTGAAAACGACATGATGAAAACCAGCAGTCCTGTCCTAGAATAAGTAAATGGATGTAGCGGCAAATGAGCTCTTTTTCAGTAGCAGAACTGACAGAGACTGTATGTAGAATGCAACCAAGCAGAGAGCTGCAGAAATGAGAGACTAATAGAAACAAGTTTAGGTTGGGTCTCAGGTTCCAGTCGTTATTGTATATTCTTCTATGAAAGTGTGAACTACGCTGTATTGTTCCCAGCTACCTAAACCAATGGATTTTCTCTTTCTTCATCTGGTTGAATTGGGTGTCTGTAAATTGCAATCAAAAGAGACCTAATTAACACATACTACCTTAATCTAAGGAACCAGAGCCTACCCACCCCTTACAAAGTTGGTAGAAACCTGGTCACAGAAATACCCGCTCCTACCATGGGGCAGAGATTGAACCAAGCACCCTCCCCAGAGAGGAGAGAAAGTTGGTGCAAAGAACCAACTTCCATGATCTGGATGGACCAGAGTTGACTTTGTTGCATAGCTGTACACATATTTTGTCAAGATTTTTAGCTGATCAGCCTTAAATGGAGGCCAGTGAAGTTTTTATCCCTTGCTAAGCTAAATCTGTTCCTTCTCTGCCAGAGGAGAGCAAGGAGCACACAGGTAGTTCTCTGTAGGATAAAAGTGAAGGGTTTTCCTACATGGGTTAAAATTACAACACAAGCCCCCTTTTCTGTATATGTGCATCTTTTGCATGATTGTGGAGGGGAGGAGTGATATTATTTATTTATTTACTTTAGCATCTTTATTGGAGTATAATTGCTTTACAATGGTGTGTTAGTTTCTGCTTTATAACAAAGTGAATCAGCTATACATATACATATATCCCCATATCTCCTCCCTCTTGCGTCTCTCTCCCACCCTCCCTATCCCACCCCTCTAGGTGGACACAAAGCACAGAGCTGATCTCTCTGTGCTATGTGGCTGTTTCCCACTAGCTATCTATTTTACATTTGGTAGTGTATATATGTCCATGCCACTCTATCACTTCGTCCGACCATACCCTTCCCCTTGTCCTCAACTCCATTCTGTGTCTTTATTCCTGTCCTACCGCTAGGTTCTTCAGAAACATTTTTTTTTTTTTTAGATTCCATATATATGTGTTAGAATATGGTATTTGTTTTTCTCTTTCTGACTTACTTCACTCTGTATGACAAACTCTAGGTCCATCCACCTCACTACAAATAACTCAATTTCGTTTCTTTTTATGGCTGAGTAATGTTCCATTGTATATATGTGCCACATCTTCTTTATCCATTCATCTGTCGGTGGACAATTAGCTGGCTTACATGTCCAGGCTATTGTAAATAGAGCTGCAACGAACATTGTGGTACATGACTCTTTTTGAATTATGGTTTTCTCAGGGTATATGCCCAGTAGTGGGATTGCTAGGTCATATGGTAGTTCTATTTTTAGTTTTATAAGGAACCTCCATATTGTTCTCCATAGTGACTGTATCAATTTACATTCCCACCAACAGTGCAAGAGGGTTCCCTTTTCTGCACACCCTCTCCAGCATTTATTGTTTGTAGATTTTTTGATGATGGCCATTCTGACTGGTGTGAGGTGATACCTCATTGTAGTTTTGATTTGTATTTCTCTAATGATTAGTGATGTTAAGCATCCTTTCATGTGTTTGTTGGCAATCTATATGTCTTCTTTGGAGAAATGTCTATTTAGGTCTTCTGCCCATTTTTGGATTGGATTTTTTGTTTTTTTGATATTGAGCTGCATGAGCTGCTTGTATATTTTGGAGATTAAATCTTCCTCAGTTGCTTCATTTGTAAATATTTTCTCCCATTCTGAGGGTCGTCTTTTCATCTTGTTTATGGTTTCCTTTGCTGTGCAAAAGCTTTTAAGTTTCATTAGGTCCCATTTGTTTATTTTTGTTTTTATTTCCATTTCTCTAGGAGGTGGGTCAAAAAGGATCTTGCTGTGATTTATGTCATAGAGTGTTCTGCCTATGTTTTCCTCTGAGAGTTTTATAGTGTCTGGCCTTACATTTAGGTCTTTAATCCATTTTGAGTTTATTTTTGTGTATGGTGTTAGGGAGTGTTCTAATTTCATACTTTTACATGTACCTGTCCACTTTCCCGGCACCACTTATTGAAGAGGCTGTCTTTTCTCCATTGTATATTCTTGCCTCATTTATCAAAGATAAGGTGACCAAGATAAAGTGTGTGGGTTTATCTCTGGGCTTTCTATCCTGTTCCATTGATCTATATTTCTGTTTTTGTGCCAGTACCATACTCTCTTGATTACTGTGGCTTTGGAGTATAGTCTGAAGTCCAGGAGCCTGATTCCTCCAGCTCCATTTTTCTCTCTCAAGATTGCTTTGGCTATTCGGGGTCTTTTGTGTTTCCATACAAATTGTGAAATTTTTTGTTCTAGTTCTGTGAAAAATGCCATTGGTAGTTTGATAGGGATTGCATTGAATCTGTAGATTGCTTTGGGTAGTATAGTCATTTTCACAATGTTGATTTTTCCAATCCAAGGACATAGGATATCTCTCCATCTGTTTGTATCATCTTGAATTTCTTTCATCAGTGTCTTATAGTTTTCTGCATACAGGTTTTTTGTGTCCTTAGGTAGGTTTATTCCTAGGTATTTTATTCTTTTTGTTGCAGTGGTAAATGGGAGTGTTTCCTTAATTTCTCTTTCAGATTTTTCATCATTAGTGTATAGGAATGCAAGAGACTTCTGTGCATTAATTTTGTATCCTGCTACTTTACCAAATTCATTGATTACCTCTAGTAGTTTTCTGGTAGCATCTTTAGGATTCTCTATGTATAGTATCATGTCATCTGCAAACAGTGACAGCTTTACTTCTTGTTTTCCGATTTGGATTCATTTTATTTCATTTTCTTCTCTGATTGCTATGGCTAAAACTTCTAAAACTATGTTGAATAATAGTGGTGAGAGAGGGCAACCTTGTCTTATTCCTGATCTTAGTGGAAATGGTTTCAGTTTTTCACCATTCAGAATGATGTTGGCTGTGGTTTTGTCATATATGGCCTTTATTATGTTGAGGTAAGTTCCCTCTATACCTACTTTCTGGAGAGTTATTATCATAAATGGGTGCTGAATTTTGTCAAAATCTTTTTCTGCATCTACTGAGATGATAATATGGTTTTTCTCCTTCAGTTTTTTAATACGGTGTATCACATTGATTGATTTGCATATTTTGAAGAATCCTTGCATTCCTGGGATAAACCCCCGTTGATCATGGTGTATGATCCTTTTAATGTGCGTTGGATTCTGTTTGCTAGTATTTTGTTGAGGATTTTTCCATCTATGTTCATCAGTGATATTGGTCTGTAATTTCCTTTTTTTGTGACAACTTTGTCTGGTTTTGGTATCAGGGTGATGGTGGCCTCATAGAATGCATTTGGGAGTGAGAGGTTGTGCTTTTCTAAGAATTTGTCCATTTCTTCCAGGTTGTCAATTTTCTGGCCTATAGTTGCTTGTAGTAATCTCTCATGATCCTTTGTATTTCTGCAGTGTCAGTTGTTTCTTCTACTTTTTCATTTCTAATTCTGTTAATTTGAGTCTACTCCCTTTTTTTCTTGATGAGTCTGGCTAATGGTTTATCAATTTTGTTTATCTTCTCAAAGAACCAGCTTTTAGTTCTATTGATCTTTGCTATTGTTTTCTTCATTTCTTTTTCATTTATTTCTGATCTGATCTTTATGATTTCTTTCCTTCTGCTAACTTTGGGGCTTTTTTGTTCTTTCTCTAATTGCTTTAGGTGTAAGGTTAGGTTGTTTATTTGAGATCTTTCTTGTTTCTTCAGGTAGGATTGTATTGCTGTAAACTTCCCTCTTAGAACTGCTTTTGCTGCATCCCATAGGTTTTGGGTCGTCGTGTTTTCATTGTCATTTGTTTCTAGGTATTTTTTGATTTCCTCTTTGATTTCTTCAGTGATCTCTTGGTTATTTAGTAGTGTATTGTTTAGCCTCCATGTCTTTGTATTTTTCACAGGTTTTTTCCTGTAATTGATATCTAGTCTCCTAGTGTTGTGGTCAGAAAAGATACTTGATACGATTTCAATTTTCTTAAGTTTACCAAGGCTTGATTTGTGACCCAAGATATGATCTATCCTGGAGAATGTTCCATGAGCACTTGAGAAAAATGTGTATTCTGTTGTTTTGGGGTGGAATGTCCTGTAAATATCAATTAAGTCCATCGTGTTTAATGTGTCATTTAAAACTTGTGTTTCCTTATTTATTTTCATTTTGGATGATCTGTCCATTGGTGAAAGTGAAGTGCTTAAGTCCCCTACTATGATTGTGTTACTGTCGATTTCTCCTTTTATGGCTGTTAGCACTTGCCTTATGTATTGAGGTGCTCCTATGTTGAGTGCATAAATATTTACAATTGTTATATCTTCGTCTTGGATTGATTCCTTGATCATTATGTAAAGTCCTTCTTTGTCTCTTGTAATAGTCTTTGTTTAAAGTCTGTTTTGTCTGGTATGAGAGTTGCTACTCCAGCTTTCTTTTGATTTCCATTTGCATGGAATATCTTTTAATATCCCCTCACTTTCAATCTTTATGTGTCCCTAGGTCTGAAGTGGGTGTCTTGTAGACAGCATATATATGGTTCTTGTGTTTGTATCCATTCAGCCAGTCTGTGTCTTTTGGTTGGAGCATTTAATCCATTTACATTTAAGGTAATTATCGATATGTATGTTCCTATTACCATTTTCTTAATTGTTTTGGGTTTGTTATTGTAGGTCTTTTCCTTGTCTTGTGCTTCCTGCCTAGGGAAGTTCCTTTAGCATTTGTTGTAAAGCTGGTTTGGTGGTGCTGAATTCTCTTAGCTTTTGCTTGTCTGTAAAGGTTTTAATTTCTCTGTCGAATCTGAATGAAATCCTTGCTGGGTAGAGTAATCTTGGTTGTAGGTTTTTCTCTTTCATCACTTTAAGTGTGTCCTGCCACTCCCTTCTGGCTTGCAGAGTTTCTGCTGAAAGATCAACTGTTAACCTTATGGGGATTCCCTTGTATGTTATTTGTTGCTTTTCCCTTGCTGCTTTTAATATTTTTTCTTTTTATTTAATTTTTGATAGTTTGATTATTATGTGTCTTGGCTTGTTTATCCTTGGATTTATCCTATATGGGACTCTCTCTTCTTCCTGGACTTCATTGACTATTTCCTTTCCCATATTAGGAAAGTTTTCAACTATCATCTCTTCAAATATTTTCTCAGTCCCATTCTTTTTCTCTTCTTCTGGGACCCCTATAATTCGAATGTTGGTGTATTTAATGTTGTCCCAGAGGTCTCTGAGACTGTCCTCAATTCTTTTCATTCATTTTTCTTTATTCTGCTCTGTGGTAGTTATTTCCGCTCTTTTATCTTCCTGGCCACTTATCCGTTTTTCTGCCTTAGTTATTCTGCTATTGATTCCTTCCAGAGAATTTTTAATTTCATTTATTGTGTCTTTCATCATTATTTGTTTGCTCTTTAGTTGTTCTAGGTCCTTGTTAAACGTTTTGTTGTATTTTCTCCATTGTATTTCCATGATTTTGGATCATCTTTACTATCATTACTCTGAATTCTTTTTCAGGTAGACTGCCTATTTCCTCTTCATTTGTTTGGTCTGGTGGGTTTTTACCTTGTTCCTTCATCTGCTGTGTATTTCTCTGTCTTCTCATTTTTCTTAACCTACTGTGTTTGGGGTCTCCTTTCTGTAGGCTGCAGGTTTGTAGTTCCTGTTGTTTATGGTGTCTGCCCACAGTGGGTAAGGTTGGTTCCATGGGTTGTGTAGGCTTCCTGGTGCAGGGGACTGGTGCCTGTGCTCAGTGGATGAGGCTGGATCTTTTCTTTCTGGTGGGCAGGACCACGTCCAGTGGTGCGTTTGGTGGTGTCTGTGAACTTATTATGATTTTAAGCAGCCTCTCTGCTAATGGGTGGGGTTGTGTTCCTGTCTTGCTAGTTGTTTGGCATAGGGTGTCCAGCACTGTAGCTTGCTGGTCGTTGAGTGGAGCTGGGTCTTTGCGTTGAGATGGAGATCTCTGAGAGAGTTTTTGCTGTTTGACATTACGTGGGGCTGGGAGGCCTCTGGTGGACCAATGTCCTGACCTTGGCTCTCACACCTCAGAGGCTCAGACCTGACACCCGGCCGGAGCACCAAGACCCTGTCAGCCACACGGCAACAATAGCTCTCTCAGTATGTCTTCATCAACCAAATGAGCAAAGCCAATTTGGGACCCAGGACCACTCACTTGGTGGAAGGAATCCCAGGTTCAGGGAGGGGACAGGCAGAGTACAGGTAATATCTGAATATTGCTTGACACTTTACAGACTGTTCTCAATGGATTTCCCTTCTTTGCTGAGCTTCAAAGCTTCCAAGATCTTGGCAGCTGGGAAGTGAAAGGCAGAGGTAGGGAGCACAGGGCAGGAGCAGCTCCTGGGTGTGTGCCCACTGAAGTGGCTGCCTGAGGGACCCCGGGGTGATATTATTAAATGTTTATCCTGTGGAGGCTGCAAGCCAAGGGCCTGCTTCTATGGGTAGATGAGGTCTCTCCTGAGGCCTGTCGATCAATCACTCACAAAAGAGTGATTTCTTGTCCTTAGATAAGAGATGTGAAAGAAAGAAAGAAACAACTCTATTTCTCCCTCTAGATCTTCCTATTGACTTTGAGACTTCCAGATGCTTTTGAAGGTGCTTCCAAGGGGCAGTGATCAGTCATGGCTTCTGTCCTATAAGGACAGGCAAGTGGGGACCCAGAAAAGGGCTATGGTATCCTGGTAATAAAATGTTACAAGCTGAAATTAAGTTCTACCCCATAAGCCGAATAGTCTAGTTTATCTATCAATACTTCTCCTAATTTATTTGTTTTGTTTTCCTTTAATCAGTTCCTGTCTGAATGTCTGACTTCAGCTGCACTGCAGGTTACAAAGGTAAAGACTATGATCAGAGTGGAATAGGCAGAAAAGAAATACACCCACATCTTAGAACAAAATTAGGATCAGGGTGAGAGTTACAAATATAGTAGGGATAAATAGGGTAAAATCACCCAAAAGAAGACCATAAAATCTACCTGCTCCTATTCAACAAATGATTCAGTTTCCTTATACCAACCCTGGAAAATTTTCGTCTTCTTTTACATAGAAGGAAAAAATACCTATTACTTCTAGAGCCACAATACCATGTAAGTTTACAATTATAGAAAGTTTCTTAAATAGAAACACCAGGGCACTGTAATTCAATATATTTCCAGTTTATTTGGACATATACAGTAACATAATGGAAGAAACAACTCCAGTACTATATGTTAGTCTATAAAGAACTAAGGAAAATAATGGCTAAAATTTTGTTTAAAACAAAGTAATTATTTTAAATATTGTAAAATAACAAATAAAAAGCTTTTTAATGAGTTCTTCATGTTTGGGGTATGTTAAATGTTATTTTTCAATTATTTGATTAGAATAAAAAATCAAGTTTCAGTGCAGTTATTCCATTATTATAAATGAGAGCTAGAGTTACCATTGGCTTTGGCCAAGTTCTCTTAAAAAAATAATCCTCTAATGTACTATAAATTACTATAAATTCCTCTATAATTAATACTTGAGGATGCAGAATTGTATGCATTCATTATATTCAAGTAAATTACAGCATATTATATATAAATTCCCCTTGCTGTTATTGTTTTTGAAAGGGAAGAAAAAACAGCTAACGTCTTGCTATACTGGGTTTTAACTCTACCTGCTATGCAAACATGCACAGATTTTTTTTTAATGAAATGAAAACAAAATAGGTATTTTCTGGTCTAATGAGCTATTTCCATCAAAACAAATTCCCCAAATGGAAGTATTACAAGGCTCATGCTAAGCGTAACAATAATGCTTTGTGCATTTTCAGAGGCATGGCAATCCCCCAGTAATATATGAACTTTGAGAGCCAAGCCTACAGCTGCAGCAAATGTTCTAACAAGTGTATTCTTCACTTCTAATCAGAGCGGCACCCAGGAGCCCTCCAAACAAGCAACGTGAATAAAAGCTTGAGGAGAAAGAGAAGTTCGACCACAGTGGAATCTCCCACTGCTTGAAATAACAGGCGCTTTCAGTGCGTCGGGTTTTATTATCTGTTACATAACGTCTCAAGTTTAGTTATTTCAGTAAGAGAGGAGGATTTACAGGTGGATTTTATTCAGGTTATTCACAAAATATACTGCCCAAAATATGGAATGTCATGATGAAGGCAAACAAAAATGGCACAGAATAAACAGAGTAGTATTCTTTATCTGATCGACTACCCAAAGCTACCTCCTATCCAGTGTCGTTGTAAGGATCAAATGAAACAATATATTCAAACACTTAGGAAACATTCTGGAAATATGGTCAAAACCAGAGCCGGTTAGACATCAGAATAGTGTTCTTGGGGGATGAGTAGTCACTGGAAGGGGCATGCAAGAATTTCTAGGTGCTTACAACATTCTTTTTTTTTTTTAAATCTTGATGACAATTACATGCGTTTATTTAGTTTGTAAAGATTCAGTGCAGTGTACACAAAAGCATGCATATTTTATCTTGATTATTTTTCAGTTAAATTTTTCTTAAAAACATGGTTAATGTCAATTGTGTCAAACTCAAATGCCTACAGGGGCTAGTCCAGACATACACACGAATATGCAGGATGGGCTGGCCTCCTTTGAATGAATAAATGAATGTCCCATCTAAAGGGACATATTATTCAGCCCCATCCTTTGTGGCAGCTGGAACTCAGAGGCCCTGTTGTGCCAGACTTTCAAGAAAAGATGCAAATTTAGAATTTGCATTTGGAAAATCACTGCTTTTAAATGTAAGCAACCATTCAAAATGTTTAAAGCTCCATAAAGCTCTCAGGGGCAAGGAGGCTAGTTGTTCTTGAACTCAGCATTTTCAGCACTGAGAATCGGTCCTGAGGTACAAGCCATCAAGCATGATGTAGCAAAAATGGGGAGTCAAGGTAATAGCCCCCAGTGATCAGTTATACAACCAATTTCCTGGAGAATATTGCCCAATCTCTTTGTCAATAGCTCTGCCAGTATTATGATAAATGGAAAATCTTTGTACCTAGGCTTGTGAGCTACTGCTGGACGAGAAGACATGACAGGTGACACTAGATGGCACCCCATGCTACCCACAAAGAGCTGTGTTTTTAATTTATTTTTTTGTAAATTTTGTGTCATTTGGAAATATTATTCAAAGGGTTATCATACAAAAGGATATTGTCAAGTGTCATTATTGTCTCAACAGTGCCTGCATTCTAATGGGAAATAAGCTTGACCTTTGAAATGATAAGGATGTAATTTAGAAACTGAAAAGAAAGAAAATAAAAAGCTGATTCTGTAGTATATCCAGGGCTTAATTATGACAAAGGGAATTAGTGGAAGGCTAGACCCTCACATGGGAAGGCCTCAGGAGCATGTTTGAAGAAACTAGTAGAACAGATCTTTGCCACCCCTTGTGGAGATCAGAAAGAGCTAATTTCTGTAGCTGTGGATATCACAGTTCCACCCTTTCCTGCCCTATCCCTCCCAGACCCTCTGTGTGCAGTGCTCAAGATGATGGAACTTTCTGCATTCGGTGCCAATTTTTGGTTAGATTTGTTTTCCATAAAACCATTGTGTACACATCAGTAATTTCAATGTTTTATTTATTTAAGGTGTGAGAATTTGAACTTTCACAACTATTAAAACAATCCTTTGAAGATAAGCCTAAACGGAAAAAAAAAAAAAGTGCATGTAGGCCAAATAAAATAAGCCTACTTTGTTGATCATAATTACTGTTAATCTTTGAGAAGATGCAAACATTCCAGGCTCCCTTCTCTAGTTATACATTTTCCCCTTCCACTTCCCTCAATAAAGTGGAGAAGGACTGAAGAGAACTACAGACACAGGTCATTCATGTTACCTTCTTTCCCTACTTTTAAGACCAAAGTGACCCTCACTGTGTTTCACAAAGATATACCTACTGTGGAATAAAAACATACTGCATATTTATGTCAATAACATACAGAGATGTTTCATTTATGAGGTAAATTTTTAAAAATAAATTTATTTGAATTTATATATTTTTTAAACCATAGTAATGTATGGCAAAGAGTTACACATAAAAGAAATTAGACATATCACCACACACTTTGGATGTATAGCCATTTTATTTTAGCCAGAGTGTACTGACAAAATAAAGGAAAGGGAAGCATCCAGCAGGCGCACTTTTGCTGTTTCCTGAGGGCAGCTGACTTTCAGGGGATTCTGCTCAACAATAGTTTTTTCCAGTTCAAAACTGAGAATTTCCAGAGGGAAGGGTGGGTGAGAGTCCGTCCCATGCTGTAGAATCAGTAAAAGAAGGTTCTGTCAGCCAGTGGAGCTTGTGCAAATACCAAGTAGGTATTTGGCCAGGAGAGAAACAAAGTAGTTAAGCTCATGAAGGAGAAGTATCTACCGTGAGGTACTATTTGAAGACAGCAGAAAAAAACAAAAATCGCAGTGGAAAAAAAAAAAGACCATTAGAAAATCATGAAATATGAGCGAGTGAACAAGTTTTCCAGTAGGACAGGAAGCCCTAGTAATAAAAGGAACAAGCAAACATTGAGTTACTGCTGAAGGAAGTCTGGAAGCCTCTGCAATATGCAAAGCAACACGGACTGAACTATTCCCCAAAGAAGCAGCAGCTAAGTTAGACCTTCAACATAGACAGCCTGGGGAACTTTAGAAGAAGATGACAGAACACAGACAAAAGGAGTTTAAAGATAGACTGAGACACACACTGACCAAAACTAGTAAAACATTATAAACACTCAGGGAAGAAAATACTGATAAAAAAATTCATTTTTACTATTTACAAATGTCCTATTTCCAAAAGGATTTGGTGCCACTAAAACTCAACACATATAAATTTTACCACAATTATTTGTAGTTTGTTTTAGATTTTAAATTGAGCTGTAAAATCTGGTTAAAATATTCTGCGCATTGAGGTAGTTAATGATCATTCCTTTCCATTTAAAGCTTCAGGAATTGTTTGAAGGTGACATATCTGCGGTGATCAGGCTCATTGATCACTTATTCTGGTGATCCTATTCTGGTGGAGACAGTATAAATGGAGATAGATACTCACATGCGATGAGTATAGACAATGGCATCAAAAATTGCAACTGGAAATCAAACCTGTTGCAGACCTCATTTGGCAAGAATTAGGTCTGATAGGCAAATTAATAATAACCATGCTGTATAAACATTCATTGAGCATTTACAATATTATAAGCAGAATGTATTTGTGAGTCACTGAGTTGAATCCAGGGCCAGACTAAGTTTGCTTCCTGATTCTATTACCTATTAGCTATGGTCGAGGTGTCTTCTCTGTCTCAGTGTTTCCCTCTTTATCTGGTGAATAGTAATGGCATCCACCTTAGAAGATCGTTATGAAGAATTTAAATGGGTTAGTACAATACATATAAGGAGCTTAAAACAGTGTCTGGTAACAATATGTGCCCCCAAAAACCACACAGCATGTAACTGAGTCAGGATGGGGACCCAGGAAAAGTGGGCACTTATTATGTAACATTTGTATCAGTGGTACTAGTAACCTTTTTATAGCGTTTTATGTTTTTAATGTATATTATCTTATTGATCCTAAAGCACAACTGTGAGAAAGGTAGTACATGCAGCATTGACTTAAATCCTGTTCTTTTCAGTCTCGTATCAACAATCTGATCTATAAACCTTAACTTTGTCTTCCTAGTATTATTATTTTATTGTACTCAGCTTTGATAAGGAAACATATTCATTTTGATAACAGGACAGAATCAAGACCTATTTTTGTTTGATGTTGAAGAGTAGCGGAAAGTAGTTAAGTTAGGTGCTACTCCAGTAGACGCTAACTGACTTTTCAGTACTCATCCCAACCCTCAGAAGAGTGCTCAGTGAAAAAAACCCAGTACCAGCCACTGAGGATAAAAAAAATAAGTTAGACGGGGCCCCTGTCCTGAAAACTCACAGGCTAGTTGGGTAGAGAGACATGTAAACAAATAATGAGAACACGATGGGACTCTGGCCATAACAGAAATGGGCCATGGGGACACACAAGGGAAAACAGTATACGCAACTCAGTGGATGCGGTTAGCAAAGCCTTCACAGAGAAGGCTGCACCTGAGCTGGGCTCTAAAAGAGACGAAACTTGCCAGATGGAGAGAGATGAGAAGGATGGATCAGGAAGAGGGAATTGCATGAACCATAGCACAGAGCATGATGGTAGATGGTGTTTGGGGAAAATAGTAAGTGACAGACTTTCCACGGGTCTCCCTTTTCTGCACGACCTGCAAGCTAATGAGATTTGAGCAGCTTTCACAGATGTGGAGGGAAGTATGACATTGTGAGTGGGACCATTTGAGCTAATTCAGTATTTCTGTTGCTTCTACATCTGAACGTATAGTGGGAGTTGATAGGATATAAGCTTGTGCTTCTCCATCCCAAAGTGCCTGTGGGGAGTCTTCTGATTAGGAAGAGCTGTAAGTAGAGAAATGCTGTTATCTCTGGAGCCCCGCAGATCTCATGATCTCTTTGAGCTTTAAGTCTCTGTGACTGATGATTTAGCCAATGAGAGCCTCTGGCAAAGTGTGGTAAACTCCCTGACGTGACTAGCAGATATAGCCTGTTAAAAATCAGATATTACTTTCCACTAGGTTCCTATTGAAACTGATCGCCTAACCTGAGGAGGCCTTATAACTCCCTGGTCTGATATTAGCTTTTGGGAGTGGACCAGCTTAGGTTCAATGACTCACAAGATGGAAAGAACCCAACAGGCCTTCTTTGTCAAATAGAAGTGTTTTAGCCAAGAACAGAGCAGTCTGGCTATAGCATATCAGCTTTAGATGAAACAGTGGCAACTCTCCCTCTTTTGGGGGATACTTCTTTCCCACTCTGCCACCTGAACCACAGCTGCTGACTCAGTGGGTCTCTCGATTCACAGAGATCGTCCTAAATGCCGAAGCCTGCTTCCCTGGTGGTTTGGCTAGCCTGGATCTTCATTTGCCCACCGAACTGCTGGAGCTGTTCAGCTCATCACCAGTGATTGCAGAACTGAAATAGATTTGGTCATTCCGCTCAGCAGGCACAATGCAAAGCTGTTCTCATCACTACTCCCCTTGATGAATCTTGTTAATATATTTTTACTGATTCTTGGGTTGTTGCCAATATTTGGTCTGCCAGTTGGAAAACTACAGACTAGCAGATAAAAGATACTCCTCTTTGAGGTTGTGAACTGTGGACAAAAATTGTGGCTTTTGATCAAACTGTCTGTGCCATTCCTGTAGATGCTTACCAGAAGTACTAGTTCTCTGAGACCGACTGGAATCAAGTTGCTGATAGAGCCTGAAAGACCTAGATTATCATGACTGCAATGGATCCATCATCTTAATGGGAATGGAAACGTCCACAGTCATAGACTAAGCACAAAGTGAAAGATGCTATTTTCAGACACAGGTGCTCCCACAGCATAGCAGACTGTGGCTCTTGCCCAGAGTTGATCCAATTGTCTCATGGTGAGAGAGGACACATTGCAAGGGGCATTGCGCGCTCTCATTGCTAGCAGATTACTTCATCACAACTCTAATTGCCCTCTTGGGGCTATTGTTGCTACCGCACCATTGTCGACGCTTTTTTAGTTATGGTACTGATGTGCTTGTCAGATCACTTGATTCTGCCTCTACCATATGGTCCTTGAAATCATCTGTGTCATATTTTTTGCTTTTCAAACAATTTACATTTTGACAGTGCTTTACCTTTTATTAGAAAAAATACCCAACAGTGGGCTTATATTCCAGATATTTGAAAGACCTTCCATTCATCCACAGGATCTGATATTATTGAGCATTGGAAAGACTTCCTCAAATGTCAAGTCAAAAGAATTTCTAACTCTGCCCCCTTTACTGCCTTTGTCTACACTGTTAGCAAGGCAGTTTGGTCATTGAAGCTGGTTGTCTCAGAAAGGGATCTTTTCTGCTCATCTGCTTCATGAGTAATGAGCAGGTCAAAGAAGCTGGTGAGGGCTTCCCTGGTGGCGCCGTGGTTAAGAATCCGCCTGCCAGTACAGGGGACACGGGGTCGAGCCGTGGTCTGGGAAGATCCCACATGCTGCGGAGCAACTAAGCCCGTGTGCCACAACTACTGAGCCTGCGCTCTAGAGCCCGTGTGCCACAACTACTGAAGCCTGCGTGCCTAGAGCCCGTGTTCCACAACAAGAGAAGCTGCCGCAATGAGAAGCCCAAACACCGCAACAAAAAGCAGCCCCCGCTCGCCACAACTAGAGAAAGCCTGCGCACAGTAATTTATATCTCCCTCCAGAGCAAAAACTGTCCATTATAAAATACTAATAACCCTAAGCCCAGAGTTTTTCTCCTGTAATGTGACATGGAGGAAGAAACTTTCCTCTCCCCTTCTAGGTTCTTGTGGCTGGTCTAAGAATTAAATTGACATGAGACAGATAACCGGAAAAGAAAAAAACAAGCAAAAGTTTAATAACATGTATATGTGACAGAGACCCAGGAAAACTGAGTAACTTGCCAAAATGGCTGAGACCCTCACCTTAAATATCATATTCAGCTAAAGACAAAAGAGGAGGTTGGGACTTCAAAGGGGAGGGAGGCAATTCACATGGAGATGGAAAAGCAAATGTTTGGTAAACAAAGATTTGCTGGGCTAAGCAGAGACAGTGGGACAGAGAGTGGACTCATCTCCACGAGTTAACCCCACCACACCTCGTGCAGATTGACTGCAAATATCTCTGGCGCTTGTTATATTCCTGCAATAGACCCTCTGTCTAAATTCTTCAGGCATTTAGGAGGAAGGTCAAAGTTTCTTCCTGAGTCTTTCAGGCCTTGATTATTTTTAGCTCAAAATAATCTTCATGCCAAAGAGACATTTTAGAGAAGCAAGCTTTGTTTCCCTATAAGTGCAACCCATTGCATGTGCAGTTGTCACCCAGTCCTATAAGTTACTATGTGGTAATTGGGGCTTTGGGAACCAACACAAGAAACACACAAACAAAATAAAACAAAACACACTCATATTCTGACTACTGCTCCTCTGTGAGTAATAAACTCCTTTGTCTCTGACCCATGAATCTCTTGTCTTTCGACAAAACTCATGAAACTACTATAGGTAAACTTGTTAGCTTACAAATAGGGTAAAACCTCAAAATTTCAAAGCTCTTGACAGTACCTAAATCCAGGTGGACAGAAGCATTACTATTTAGGAACAAAGTAGCAAGGCATGAGGCTGGTAAAAAAGATTAGAGCTGGATTGTGAAAGCCTTACTTTCCATGCTATGGTGTTTGGAATTTTTCTGTAAGTAAGAGGGCGTCATGAATATATTGTTCAGTAGACTGGCAGTTAGGAGAGATTGGGTAAAGGAAGACTGGTGCTCAGAAACTTGTTAGCAGGCATCTGACAGTCTAGATAAGAGATGACAATGACATTTCCAAGAATATTAGATATGGGAATGGAAAGGAGCAGAACCTTTCAAGAGCCATTTTAGAAGTAAGCTCATGTAACTTGGCTTCCAACTGAATGTGAGAGATGAAGTAAAGGAGGATTCTAGTATAACTATGAAGTTTTTAGTTATGGGTCTGTCTAGATTTACAAACAAGTTGGATTTATAATGTATGGTGGTCAAAGAACAAAAGTTAAAACTCATGAAAATGATTGCTAGGAAGAATGACTTAAAATAGTTGCCTAAAATTTTAAAGGCATGAACTTTTTAAAAATTGAAGTATAGTTGATTTACAGTGTTGTGTTAATTTCTGCTGTACAGCAAAGTGATTCAGTTATACATATATATACCTTCTTCTTCATATTCTTTTCCATTCTGGTTTCTCACAGGATATTGAATACAGTTCCCTGTGCTATATGGTAAGAACGTATTGTTTATCCAGTCTGTATATAATAGTTTGCATCCCCTAATCCCCAAATCCCAATCATTCCCTCCTCCACTCCTCCTCCCCCTTGACAACCACAAGTCTGTTCTCTATGTCTGTGAATCTATTTCTGTTTCATAGATAAATTCATTTGTGTCATATTTTAGATTCTACTTTAAGATCTACGGTTTTACTTTAATTTCACTTAGATATAAGTGATATCATATGGTATTTGTCTTTCTCTTTCTGACTTACTTAGTATGGTAATCTCTAGGTCCATCCATGTTCCTGCAACTGGCATTATTTCATTATTTTAAATGGCTGAGTAATATTCCATTGTATATATGTATCACATCTTCTTTATCCATTCATCTGTTGCTGGACATTTAGGTTGTTTCCATGTCTTGGCTATTGTGAATATGAAGTGTTATGAACATAGGGGTGCATGTATCTTTTTAAATTATAGTTTTGTCTAGATATATGCCCAGGAGTGGGATTACAGGATCATATGGCAACTCTGTCTTTAGTTTTTTGAGGAACCTCCATACTGTTTTCCATACTCACTGCACCAACTTACATTGGTTAGTGGGTTCCTTTTTCTCCACACCGTCTCCAGCATTTATTATTTGTAGACGTCTTAATGATGGCCATTCTGACCAGTGTGAAGTGATACCTCATTGTAGTTTTGATTTGCATTTCTCTAACAATTAGCAATGTTGAGCATCTTTTCATGTGCCTGCTGGCTATCTGTATGTCTTCTTTGGAGAAATGTCTATTTAGATCTTCTGCCCAGTTTTCAATTGAGTTGTTTTTTATGTTTTTGAGTTGTATGAGCTGTTTGTATATTTTGGAAATTAAGCCCTTGTCGGGCACATCATTTGTAAATATTTTCTCCCATTCCATAGGTTGTCTTTTCGTTTTGTTTATGGTTTCCTTTGCTGTACAAAAGCTTGTAAGCTTAATTGGGTCCCACTTGTTTATTTTTGCTTTTATTTCTATTAAGGCATGAACATTTTGGACCATTTATTTAACTATATTAATGTTCAGCCCTGCATGTTTCCTTTAAGCAGTTACATACTTATTTGTTAATTACAGGCACTATATAACTACTGTCTTATGTTCAGGGCAGTGGAAAAGGAATGGGTTGTAGGGTCTTGTCAGTCATTGGCCTAAATATAATACCCCATGCTAGCCATAATGACTTTGTCATTCTCTGAGTCTATTCCTTCTTTACAAAAAGGGGACGCTTACTCATACCTAACAAGGTTATTGCGTGACTCACACAGGACACACATATAAAGTTCCTAGGACATTGTTGGACCTGGTCATGTTAATTACTCTCTGCTCACCTTCATTCCTCACCACGTTTACCACTGCCTCCTTAGAACTAAATTGCTCATCCAAGCCCTTTTCCCAGAGCTTTCCTCCAGTCCTGATACTTTTCTTATTTCCCATTCAGACTTGTCAGTCAGCTCTGTCTTCATGGCTCTCCACCCAGCACCTTTGAATGTCTCTGTCACACTGTACTTCCTTGGGCTGCCCTATTTAGTTTACCCTAGGACTCCTTTTTTATCACACTGTGGTTGAATACGTCTGAATCTGACTTCCCTCATTTAGAACCGGAAATAATCCCTAAGGGTGCAAAATCAGTAACGTTAACACTGAGAAATTGAAAATTTTCTTTTTAGCACTTTTACTTTCTCTTTGATTGGGTAGTGTTAGAATGGAGATCATGACAAAACCCTGTGGCAAATCTTCTTGCAAAGGCAAGTGATGGTCATAAGAAAGAAACTAAATGTGAAGCTCCCCATGTGGCTTCCCATAAAGTCCACAACGTAGATTTCAGGTAGGCAGGATCATTGACAACAAAGTGTG
Source organism: Balaenoptera borealis (assembly GCF_965194805.1). NCBI lineage: Eukaryota > Metazoa > Chordata > Mammalia > Artiodactyla > Balaenopteridae > Balaenoptera > Balaenoptera borealis. Next base: position 95,283,515 of record NC_138864.1, on the reverse strand, counting down.
ATTCTGTGGGAACCATGTCCCTAGTCACTACGGTTAAAGAGATGTAGTGGAGTGTTTCGAGTATAATCAGGGTTGGGATCAGGCAGGCCAGGGTTCCATCACTAGCTTTGTCATTTACAAGCTGTGTAACCTTGGACAAATTACTTAATCTCTTTAAACCTCAATTTCCTAACTTATAAAGAAAAAAACGGTAAAGGTGCCCATGCCAGGGGTCATCAGGAGGATTAAATTGAATAAGCTACGTAAAGCACAATGGCTAGGAGTTTTAAGTGCTCAATAAATGTTACGTATTCTAATACGTCTTCTGTGTAGGTGGAAAGCAAAGACTGTATTTGAATCCAGACATTTGACTCAATGTTTATATTTTTAAAAGCCTATATAAAATGATCCTAACTAAGAAGTGATTTATTTGTATGACTTTTGTAAGCACAGTGTGTCATAATAGATGTGAAAGCACAACATTAAAAATACTATACAAATATAACATTATTATTATTAAACACATAAGTAAACAAATAACAGATGTGGTTATTAATCTTAGATCAAAAGATTCTACTATTCAAAACACTTTCAGAATGCATAGTTACATAAAAAGAAAAAGTTTGCTTGGAAAGCAAGAAATTAGGCATCTTTAAAAGGTTTCATTCTAACAGCACTACTTAGATGACAAATCATAAAAAGATTTCATAGCTATTACACTCTTATAAAAACGTTCTCATTCACAGTGTAATCTTTCACAATATATGTTATTTACCTGATACTTAGATTTTAATCCAATCTGAGAGGATTAATTTTTAAAATGAATATTACAAGGACCCTAAAAAATAACTGTCAAGCACACAGAAACAACCAAGTACCTGTAATAAAAGTCACATAAACTTCTCCAGTACAGATTGGGTTAGTATTTTATATACTCCACAGGCAGTAAATGCTGTATTTTATCATATAAATTCATTTCTAGCTGCTCCTTATAAATCAGAGATCTGATACGATATATCCTAACAGTCTGTCCTATAAATACTTTTTGAGTCATGCTTTGTTACACGTATCATCATATTTGTTTACCAAACACATTCACAAAGCCTACATTGTAAAATAAATATTTATGGGCTCTTATTGCCAAAATTTAACTAGCTGTGGTTAAAACATTCTAGAGGTGTCAGGATATTCCCACATAATCTATGTCCATATAAAGTCACGAAGTCATAGAATCACACCTTTCACAAGCAAATGTCATTTCCCTCAGCCTCTTTAACACCTGGTTTCTTCCCAGATGATTTGAAAACTGCCTCAGTCATTCCAGTGTGATGGTGACTATACCAGAAAACATCAGTTTAACAGTGTTTACGTGTTGTGGGGACAAAAGAGTAGTGGGATGCTAGAGCAAGTCATTGTCACTAGGAGGTCTTTTAAAAGTGAATACTTTTAAAACATTTGTTCACCATTTATTTAGAGTAGAGGCTGAGAATTTCATGAGGGAAAAGGGAAAGGGACCATCATTCTGGATGGTTAGACTGAGATGGAGCTCAGTTCACCCTCATCGTCCAGGTGAATCAGTTTGGTTCCATAGATGAACATCTCATTCAGCAAAGCCAAAGCCCCAAGAGAGCTATGCTCACTGCCTAAGATAGTCCACTATGTTTTATTCCATCCTTCAGTCCATCGTAAATATTTCTTTCTGCCTCATAGAATATTCTTCCTGAGAGGAAATATGGAGATATGATTTTAACCATCTTGGTGTGTTTCCATAGATAGTTTGGTGCCCTAATAGTGTTGTGACACTCTTTAAAGATTAGTTCTCCAGCCAGCTTCCTGACCCACCCCTCCTTGAGGTACTAAGCATTCATTCATGAAAACATGACGTCTACTAGTCATTGAGATAATATGCTAGTAGTTTCTTCAAGGCAAGTACATTATATGGAGTTTAGCAGAAATTTTTTTTTACTTTTACTTCTGTAGTTTTTAACTTCTTGTTTCAGAAGAGGTTTTTTCTTGTTTTTTGTTTGTTTTGTTTGTTTTTTAGTTAACAGTCTTTTTTTTTTACTTTTACTAAGTCTAGTATTTTTTTTTCTGTTCTCAAACTTTTTTGAGTTATGAACTTCTTCTAATTCTCATCAGTTTTAATCTCTACATGCTTGCCATCATTTTCCCTTTCAAAATTAATAAAATAAAAGCTACATAACTGTTCAATAATAAAAATTTCACCTGCCCCCAAACTTGCCTCATTTCTAGGCAAAATTATAGCATACTCTAATGAACTCTATCTAGCTGAGAAATGCAACAATTTTGAAGTCCTCATCCCAATTTTTCCATCAGTTAAAGGATAGACTACCTTACCTCGTGTTCACTGCCGCAGCCAGCACTTATTTACTAAAACCGTTGGGAAAGTTATTTATCACATAAGATAAGGAAAGGATTTTTTCCCCAAAAATGTTGATCTTTTTCAGTGACTCTCACGATGACCAGTTTGTGAACAATTAAGTAGCTAATCACTTTCAGTATACTTTACAATCAGGTAGTGTTTTACAGTGTAGAAAATATTGTTACCAATCCAATGAATTATACAGAATTTGAATCTTTTTATTTCAGACTAATTGGCTGAAAGCAAATTGGCAGAAAACAAGAAAGTCCACACCACCTTTAAGTGGAGTAGCTAGTTTATTTTTTAAAAAAATTAATAATAATATATGTGGGGAAAATATTGATTATAATGGTATAACATGAAAACATTTTATAATCTTTTAAGAATCTTTAATTTTCTCAAAGTTTTAGATTTTTTAATTTTTGCTTCACTTTTTGCTTTCTTTTTTATTTACTGACATACAGTTGACACACAATATTACATTAGTTGCAGGAGTATAGCATAATGATTTGATATTTATATATATGGCAAAGTAATCACCATAATAAGTTTAGTTAACCTCTGTCACCGTATATAGTTACAAAAAATTTTTTATCTTGAGATGAGAATGTTTAAGATCTACTCTTTTAGCAACTTTCAAATACACAATATAGTATTATTAACTCTAGTTACCATGATGTACATTACATCCCCAGGACTTACTTATTCTATAAATGGAGGTTTGTACCTTTTGAACCCCCTTCACACATTTTGCCCAACCCCAGCTCTTGCCTCTGTCAACCACCAATCTGTATCAATGAGGTTGGTTTTGTTTTCTGTTTGTTTTTTAGATTTCACATGTAAGTCAAATCACACAGTATTTGTCTTCCTTTGTCTGATTTATTTCACTTAGCATAATGCCCTCAAGGTCTGTCCATGTTGTTGAAATGACAATATTTTATTCTTTTTAATGGCTGAATAATATTCTGTTATATAGATAAAGATACAGATATAGATCACATTTCCTTTGTCTGTTCATCCATCGATAGATGCTTTGGTTGTTTCTAGATCTTGGTGACTGTAAATAATACTGCAATAAACATGGGAGTGCATATTTTTTCAGGTAGTGTTGTTTGTTTTCTTTGGATAAACACTCAGAAGTGGAGTTGCTGGATCATATGGTAGTTCTCTTTTTAATTTTTTGAGAAACTTCCATACTGTTTTCCATAGTGACTGAACCAATTTACATTCTCACCAGCAGTGCATAATTTACATTCCCTTTTCTCCATAACCTTGCCAACACTTGCTATTTTTGATAATAGCCATCCTAACAGATATAAGGTGGTATCTCATTGTGGTTTTTATTTGCATTTCACTGATGATTAGTGATATTGAGCACTTTTCACATACCTATTGACCATCTATATGTCTTCTTTGGAAAAATGTCTGTTCAGGTCCTCTACCCATTTTTTAATTAGATTGTTTCTTTTCTATCATGTTATATGAGATTTTTTACGTACTTTAGATATTAACTCCTTATCAGATGTATGGTTTGTAAATATCTTCTCCTATTCCGTAGGTTATCTCTTCATTTTGTACATGGTTTTCTTTGCTGTGAGAAGCTTTTTCATTTACGTAGTCTCACTTATTTATTTTTGCTTTTGTTGCTTTTTCTTTTCGTGTCACATCCAAAAAATTACTGCCAAGACTGATGTTAAGGAGTTTACTGCCTGTACTTCCTAATTCATTTTTAGATTTTTAGTGTTTCTCTCAGTTCAAAGATATTACCTACTGTGTGCCAAGCACACTGCCAGGCTCTAAACATAAAAGGTGACCAAATTACATGGGTACCTATCTTCACTAAAATTATAGGCACTATGAAAATGAACATTAAGCATTTTAATAAATACGTAATTATAAACTGTTAAGTGCTGTGAAGGTAAAGAGCATATGAAAAAATAACAAGTACAAATGATGTAGATATTTATATTAGTAAAAAAGTGGGACAATTTAACTGTCCAGAAAGGGATATTAATTAGAAAAAAAAACTAAATGCAACATAAATGATATGTGGGTAATTTGCACAATACTAAAGAGCCTACTTCGAACAATAGACAACCAGTTGATAAATAAACTGAAATAACATTAATTGAATGCTTATTGTGTTACACATTTTGTGCTAACCACTTTGCATCCCTTATGTAAGTTGATCTTCATAACAGCCCCAGTAAAGCAAGCATTATTTCTCTCATTTTACAGATTTAGCAGGACTTAAATATCTTTTCTCCCTGAGTGTGTACACACACACACACACACACACACACAACCAAACAACCAGAGTCAGCATATTTGACTAAAAATGTATTTATTCATTCAGAAAAAAAATATTTATTAAACACCTACTATGTGCCACATACTATTCTAGACTTTTGGGATACATTAGTGAACAAAACAAACAAATATCCTTGCCCTCATGGAGTTTACATTCTTGTAAACATAAATAGATAATAAACAAAGGTGATGAAAAGTAAATTGTGTAGCATGGTAACATTATAGTAAGGAAAAATGCATGGTTTGTTAGGGGAAAATATCAGGGCAGGTTAAGGAGATGAGGTTGCAGTCGGTGGGAGATGCTTCAATTTTATATATAGGAGAAGGGTGGGCCCAACTGAGGTGACATTTAATTGAGGTGACATGGAAGTGGTAAGGTAGTTGGCAAGAGTCTGCCTGGAGACAGAGAACTCTAGGCAGAGAGAACAGCAAGTGTAAAGGCCTGTGTTTGATCTTGAGTGGTGTGTACTATGAAAGAGCAGGGATAGTTTGGCTGGGAACAAGTGAGCAGTGGAGGAAGTAGAAATAAATTCAGTAGGAAAAAATTCTATATGTTCTTATAGTATTCCTTTTTGTTTAAATAATATTTAGACCTTATAATACAAAGCAAGTTCATTACAGAAAACCAAGGAGTCAGTCAAACACTGACTCCTAGATTTATGTGCTCTGTGAAGATTTTCTATGTATATGTATGGTATTCTTCAACCAAAAACAAAATTTTTTTTTTCCAAAGAAGACATACAGATGGCCAACAGGCACATGAAAAGGATTTTCAACATTGCTAATCGTCAGAGAAATGCAAGTCGAAACCACAATGAGATATCATCTCACACCAGTCAGAATGGCCATCATTAAAAAGTCTACAAACAATAAATGCTGGAGAGGATGTGGAGAAAAGGGAGCCCTCCTATACTGCTGGAATGTAAATTTGTGCAGCCACTGTGGAAAACAGTATGGAGGTTCCTCAAAAAACTAAAAATAGAGCTATCATATGATCCAGCAATCCCACTCCTGAGTATATATCCAGAAAACAAAACTCTAATCCGAAAAGATACATGCACCCCAATGTTCATAGCAGCACTATTTATGATAGCCAGGACATGGAAACAACCCAAGTGCCCACTGACAGACGATTGGCTTAAGAAGATGTGGAGATATGTTATACACACATAGCCACCCACCCACATGCACGCACACACACAAAATGGAATATTAGCCATAAAAATCAATGAAATATTGCCATTTGCAGCAACATAGATGGACCTAGAGAATATTAGCTTATTGAAATAAGTCAGCCAGAGAAAGACAAATCCTATATGGTATTACTCATATGTGGAATCTAAAAAATAATATGAATGAATTTATATACAAAATAGAAACAGACTCACAAACATAGAAAACAAACTTATGGTTACCAAAGCGGGGGTGGCGGGAACAAATTAGGAGTATGGGATTAACAGATACAAACTACTATACACTAAATAGAGAAGCAGCAAGGATTTACTGTAGAGCACAGGGAATTATACCCAATATCTTGTAATAACCTATAATAGAATATAATCTGCAAAAAAATAAATCACTATGCTGTACACTTGAAACTAACAGAATATTGTAAATCAACTATACTTCAATTAAAAAAAAACCAACCAACAAACAAAAAACAAAAGGAATAATACTCTATATAATATTTTTTTAATAAACATAATTTATTTATGCATTTAGATTGTTCCAAATGTTACTCTATATCATGGTCAGCTCAGGCTGCCAAAACAAAGTACTATAGACTGGGTGGCTTCAACAACAACAATTTATTTATCTCAGTTCTGGAGACTAGAATCCTGAGATCAGGGTACCAGCATGGTTGGGTTCTGGTGAAAGCTGTCTTCCTGGCTTGCCGATGACTACATTTTCACTGTGTTCTCACATGGTGGAGAGAGAAAGAGCACAAGTATGCTCTCTGTTGTCTCTTATATTCTTATAAGGACACTAATTGCATCATGAAAGCCCCACCCTCATGACCTCATCTAAACCTAATCACCTCCCAAAGGCCTCATCTCCATATATCATCACGTTGGTGGTTAGGGCTTCAACATACAAATTTGAGAAGGACATAATTCAGTCTGTAGCATCCTACCTCTGAACACTGAGATTTAGCTGACTTTTTAAATGCTATGAATAATCCAGAGAAATAAATATTGGAAAATTAATTAGAAATTAAACTAGAAAAATTTTTTGAAAAAAGTCATAAAGGGTTATAGAACTGTTATCTACCGGGGCACAAAAATCATCAACCCTTTGAAAACCAGACATTGCAGATACGCATTTTTATAATATAATAATTTTTCGAGCCAAACAAATTGCATTAGATTACATTTGTCTTGAACACACTGCTTTTCACAAATTTATTTTCAGTCAAATCATGTGTTGCATTTTTTTATTGTTAGTAATGTAACCTATATAGACTAGTGGTATATAAATTGGGGAATTGATATATATTTCTAGGAAATTGTGGCTTTGTTAGCCTCACTTATTTCTCTGGCTCAAATGAGGTATATGAGGCATGTATATATAATCAATTAAAATTTAAAAATGACTGCACTCAGCCCAAACTATATACTTACTAAACACTTGTTGACTTGTTGTTTGGCATAGACAAGAAGACATGTAATTAAAAAGAAATGACACTGCTACCAGCCATTGACAAAAGCTTTGATGCTTCTTGCAGAGAAATATTGGCATGATAGTCAGCAAAGGACAGCATGTCATAGCCCCATCACACACAAAGTCAACAGATTCAAGAAGTTCTAAGTTTTCTCATTCTGGTCAGACTTATCAATAGGAGGCTGACAATATTACTGCTATTTACATATTGGTACCACACTGGCATGGATTTGCATAATGTATTGAGGCTCTATGCTCTAGAGAGTTGCATTGTAACATATTGGTGCTTAATGAACTCTGAAAAAATTGATTTTCCACAGAGTAAATTAAGGAATGCATTATAGCTGTTAAAGCAATCTTAAGGGAAATCTGAAGCTTCCACTGCAGCACCATGCTTAGTAAGTAATAAATTACATGTTATACTTATTTGCCTTAATTCATGCTAATTTTGTCCAATTAATGTATCACAGTAATTCAGAAGCCTGTCACAGGAGAGCTAATTATTTATTGGATTTTTGTGTTCAGCTCCCTAGGAGTCTACTAGCAAACAAACTTGTGACTGTCTTTCTCTTAGGTCCGCGGTGACATTCTTATGTCTTACTGTGGAGAAGTGAGATTCTTCCTTCTGTCTCAAGTTTTAAAAATGATCTATGGGGTACCTGAGTCAGATTCTTATTTTTTGATTGGTGAAATAGTTTGACAACTTGTCACTCTGTACTATCTTCCCTACCAAAGTAGTTCTACCTATGAGTCTAGATATTTCAGAGCTCTCACTAAGAAAAAAGACATTTTTATTTGTCCACATTAAAAAGTTCTACTTATTATGGGAGTGTCTACCTATACACCCAAAATGAATTGGAAAAGTGAGACAGTTATCTGGACAATTTCACCAGAAATTCCCTTTTTTTTTTTTTTTTTGGCTGTGTTGGGTCTTCGTTTCTGTGCGAGGGCTTTCTCTAGTTGCGGCAAGCGGGGGCCACTCTTCATCGCGGTGCGCGGGCCTCTCACTATCGCGGCCTCTCTTGTTGGGAGCACAGGCTCCAGATGCGGAGGCTCAGTAGTTGTGGCGCACGGGCCTAGTTGCTCCACGGCATGTGGGATCTTCCCAGACCAGGGCTCGAACCCGTGTCCCCTGCATTGGCAGGCAGATTCTCAACCACTGCGCCACCAGGGAAGCCCCAGAAATTCCCTTTTTTGCCACAATTCTCTATCTTTTAGAGCATTCCCCTGGATTTTCTGGATACTTGTATTCTTCTCACTCTGCAGAATCTTGGTTCTAAACTTTAAAAGGCCACATGCAGTGTTCTAAAAGTATTGTTTGGGGGAAAAAGTCATATCTAACTCATAATAGCAATGGATATCTGCTTTGCAAAAATAGATTTTTATTTTACTGTGCTACACTGTTAATTCACAGCCCCCCAAATGAATTATTTATGAGATTAATTTGTACAATTCATACCTATAAATAATGTGGCAGTTGCTAAATAATTTGCACACCGTGGTAAGAGGCAGACATCAGAGTCAAAGGAGCAGTGCCTCACCAGCTGGGAAATGTTCACTATTTTCTGGAATTCTGACAGACCCACACATTTGCAGACAGTTATTTGTAGAGGGTGAGAAGCATTTGATCTCCTATTTTGCTCCCTCCTATAGCATCAGGAGAGCACTTGTCTGCTGATTACCATCTTCTAGCCAAATGAAAAAAAAGAAGTGATATCCATTTAAATACATAATGTAGCCTGATGTTTACCAGCAAGTTCTATCACAATGATCCAACTTGACAGCAGGTGAGACACGCTTGCCAAGATGTTTTTTAAAAAGTTTACTTTTACAACCCTCTTTAATTTGATGAGGAAAAACAATGACATCTTTTGTTCAGTCGGTTTATACTAACCTGTTTGCGCACAACCAATCAAGTATCTGAGAATCAGCAGACTTCTCCAAACCGTGTACAATTTTACACCTTAGTATACAACTAGTTTGAAAGAAATTGCCACCTACCGTATAATGTTATTTTTCCCCTCCTCTCAGTCTTATTACCCATTCAAAACGGGAAATAAATTTCTCTTTCTTGTTTGCTGTCTTTTGCATATAGCATTAATGTTTCAGCCACTTTTTCTTTCTGTTTTTTTTTTTAAACTGTAATTTAGAAAGTTAAAATTAACGTGTCGCTTCCTGGTTCCTTTCCTTATAGGAAAGTCATTCTGCTAATGACATTACTCTTGGAAAAATGAATTTTCAACTGCAGCTTCACCCTTTGTAAACTTTGACCAAATTTAGAATAGAATAGAAAAGCAATACCTGTTTTTTTACTGAGTAGAAGTCCTCCAAAGAAAATGCAGATGTGAGAAGTCTTGTGTTGGTTATTTCATATGTATTCCTATTCCCTCTAAGGTCTAAATTCTCCCAACATACACTACCCTACTGCCCAGTATTGAGGACTTGCACTGTTTAAAGTGTCTTTGTTTTTTAATGAAAGATTTAAACTTTTGTCTTCCTGCCTCAGTCTTTGCAAACACTTGCTTTCCATCAATTGGGACTATGACACTAAAATTCTGAGTCCTGACGAAACGCTAATGGAGATAATTAAAATTCAACCTCATCGGCTCTGTGCGGTTTATATTAGTTTAGATTAGATTAGGTTCTTTTCTGGATTCCTAAAAATCTTAGGACATTAGTAAGCTAGGCTGGGCCAGACCTAGGGTCAGTATTCAACCTTGTATTCAACCTTGAGGGAGCAAAGCCTGGCACCCAGGACCTTCTCACTACAGGTCTCTAGAACTCACATGACAGAGTTTGTCCTCTGTTCATAGGTTCCCTCCCTTAGTGTTTTGACTTGGCCCCTCTTGACTTGGCTTGGTTGGGAGACAATCACTCTGAGACATGTCTGAGGTGAGGACGCAGTACGTGGTGGTGGTGATGGACTCAACTGGAACCATATCAGGTTCTATTTGGTCCCAGAATCTCCCAGGGCCTGAACTATTTCACCTTTAAAATATGGTCAGTCAGAGCGAATCATCACTAAATTGCCAGGGATGAAGTTTTGTTTTTCTCTGAATTCAGTCTAAAAACACAAGTGATGACAGACCTTAATAGGCAAAAGCAGAACTCCTGTCCTGTGGAATCAGACCCAGACCCAGACCCAAGAAAGGATGACAAAAGACTGAGGGCTTCTCTCTCCCTGTACCCTCTTAAATATGGGAAGAAAGAGTCTCCTCAGTTTTATTTGGCAAATTTAATTACTCCTTGTTCTTCCTTGGATCAAGGTGCCTGAGGTGCTGGATTATCATTTGTTCCATTTTTAGTAGCATTTGAGGTTTTAGAACTTAAAAACTTTTGTACCCCAGAGTTTAAGATAATGGTGACACATGCCCATTGTCCACTTCCTCTCCAGTCAGCGGGTCTGTGTTCCGAGAGCTCTGCACCTCGAGAAAGCTGGCTAAGGCGAGCCTCCTCCAAATTCAGCATCCAAATCCATCCTAAGAGGAATCCCAGACAATGATACTTGCCCTGAGAACTTTCTCTCTCTCTCTCTTTTGTATTATGGTTCACACACAGTCCGTAAACAAAAACGAATTAAGAGTCGCAGAGAAGTCAAATTCTGCTAACTTTATTTTTGAGTGAAAAGTAAAGAGCATGCTATGGAAACTTTAAAAATAATACATCTGTTTTAAGCAGGACCCTTTGCTTTTTGTTCTTTAATGTGAACCTAAGCTTTTCACACTATAGGTCATCAACATTTTTTATATCATTAAATCTGCTGTGCCAACATTTTAAAGATATTTATATGATTTTCAATATCTCCCTATCATAAACAATAATTATTGTTTCTAAAAGTTAGCTATGTCAAGAATTTAAGGCTCTGTGTAAATGCCTTAGCCTCACCCAGATCAGTTCAATCTGTGAGCCTGGGCTGGCATCTGAAATATGCAAAAGTGCCCCCAGGTGATTGTAGTGGAGAATCTCAGGGTTAGGGTGGAGAATTTGTAAACAGGTAAAGCAGAGGCTACAAAAGAGTTTACTACTAATTTTGACTTTAGGTTTAGATTCTTTAAATGGTCAGGTACACATAAATTTTTTAAAAGATTTTAATCCTTTTTATTTAGAAATAAAATTAAATCTCTTCTGTGTATGAGAATCCTAACTAACATTTCTTTCATCGGTATTCTTCATATCAACCACTTAAATATCAGATACAGGATGAAGGAGATGCTTTCCCAAGACCGTCCAGTTGTTGTCTGCTTTCCCCTTTCTTAGAAGAATCTTAAAGTCATATAATGCTGGAGGGTTAGAATAAATAAGAAGAGTTAGGAGTGGTCTTTCATGTAGCTTTTTACTACTAAGAAATGCATGACTAACACAACTTATTTCCTATGATATAAAATACAGATACCTTTAAGGGACAACTGACAATTTGGCAGAATATTAATATTGGTCCATTCTCCTAGGATAGGGCAGCAGAATCCTTTGGTAGCTTCTTTTTATAGTATGCAAAAAACTTAAGCAAATTTAAGGAACATTCGTTAGTCTAGCAATAATCCATTCATGTGTGCTTTGATTAAAATCTTTATTGAGGAATATTAAGAATCACATACTCTTCTTTTTTTAAATTGAAGTATAGTTGATTTACAATGTTATGTTAATTTCTGCTGTACAGCAAAGACACTCAGTTATATATATATGTGTGTATATCTTTTTAATATTCTTTTCCATTATGGTTTATCTCAGGATATTGAATATAGTTCCTCGTGCTATACAATAAGACCTTGTTGTTATCCATTCTACATGTAATAGTTTGCATCTACTAACCCCAAATTCCCAACACATCCCTCCCCTAACCCCTCTCCCCCTTGGCAACCACAAGTCTGTTCTCTATGTCTGTGAGTCTGTTCCTGCTTTGTAGATATGTTCGTTTGTGTCATATTTTAGATTCCACAGATAAGTGATATCTTTCTCTTTCTGTTTTACTTCACTTAGTATGATAATCTCTAGTTGCATCCATATTGCTGCATTATTTCATTCTTTTTTTTTTATGACTGATTAGTATTCCATTGTATATGTGTACCACATCTTCTTTACCCACTCATCTGTTGATGGACATTTAGGTTTTTTCCATGTTTGTCTATTGTGAATAGTGCTGCTATGAACATAGGGGTGCATGTAAATTTTTGAATTATAATTTTGTCTGGGTATATGCCCAGGAGAGGCATTGGTGGATCATATGGTAATTCTATTTTTAGTTTTCTGAGGAACCTCCATACTGTTTTCCATACTGGCTGCATGAACTTACATTCCCACCAACAGTACAGGAGGTTTCCCTTTTCTCCACACCCTCTCCAGTATTTGTTTTTTGTAGACTTCTTAATGATGGCCATTCTGACCAGTGTGAGGTGGTACCTCATTGTAGTTTTGATTTGCATTTCTCTAACAATTAGCAACGTTGAACATCTTTTCATGTGCCTGCTGGCCATCTGTATGTCTTCTTTGGAATAATGTCTATTTAGGTCTTCTGCCCACTTTTTGATTGGCTTGTTTGTTTTTTTGTTGTTAAGTTGTATAAGCTGTTTGTATATTTTGGAAATTAAACCCTTGTCAGTTGCATCGTTTGCAAATATTTTCTCCCATTCTGTAGGTTGACTTTTTGTTTTGTTATAGTTTCCTTTGATGTGCAAAAGCTTGTTAGTTTGATTAGGTCCCATTTGTTCATTTTTGTTTTTATTTCTATTGCCTTGGGAGACTGACCTAAGACAACATTGGTATGATTTATGTCAGAGAATGTTTTGCCTATGATCTTTTCCAGGAGTTTTATGCTGTAATGTCTTATGTTTAAGTCTTTAAGCCATTTGAGTTTATTTTTGTGTATCGTATGAGGGTATGTTCTAACTTCATTGATTTACATGCAGCTGTCCAACTTTCCCACCACGACTTGCTGAAGAGACTGTCTTTTTCCCATTTTATAGTCTTGCCTCCTTTGTCAAAGATTAATTGACCTTAGGTGTGTGGGTTTATTTCTGGGCTGTCTGTTCTGTTCCATTGATCCGTATGTCTGTTTTTGTGCATATGCCACACTGTTTTGATTACTGTAGCTTTGTAGTATTGTCTGAAGTCTGGGAGGGTTATGCCTCTTGCTTTGTTCTTTTTCCTCAGGATTGCTTTGGCAATTCTGGGTCTTTTATGGTTCCATATATATTTTAGGATTATTTGCTCTAGTTCTGTGAAAAATGTCATGGGTAATTTGATAGGGATCACATTAAATGTGTAGATTGCTTTGGGTAGTATGGCCACTTTATCAGTATTAATTCTTTCAATCCAAGAGCATGGGATATCTTTCCATTTTTTGTATCATCCTTAATTTCTTCTATTAATGTTTTATAGTTCTCAGCATAGAAGTCTTTCACCTCCTTGGTCAGGTTTATTTCAAAGGTTTGGTTTTTTGGGGGGGGGGGGTTTGGGTGCAATTTTAAAAGGAATTTTTTCTTTTATATTCCCTTTCTGATATTTCATTGTTAGTGTAAAAAAATGTAACTCATTTCTGTATGTTAATTTTGTATTCTGTTACCTTGCTGAATTCATTTTTCAGTTCTAGAAGTTTTTGTGTGGAGTCTTTACTGTTTTCTATATATAGTATCATGTCATCTGCATATAATGACAATTTTACCTCTTCCCTTCCAATTTGAATACCTTTTATTTCCTTTTCTTGTCTGATTGTTGTGGCTAGGACTTCCAGTTCTATGTTGAATAGAAGTGGTGAGAGTTGACATCCTTGTCTTGTTTCAGAATTCAGCTAAAATCACATACTCTTCTGTGTGCTGAAGCTACCATAGTAAATGAGTCAGCCAAGGTCCACACTCTCATGGAACTTGCAGTCTACTGTGAGGAAGTGGACAAAGGAAGGAAATGAAGAAGAGATGAATAGAAAAAGGAAAGGCAGCTAGTGTTGGTAGATCCTATAAAGAGATGTTACACAGGAGGTTCTAGATGGCTTTTTTAGACTGTGTAGTCTAGCTTCTCAAAGTGATATTTTAGGTGAGGTTTGAATGGAAGGTAGGAATGCCATTCATGGGATGGCTAGGTACTAAGGACATTCTAGATAAAGGAAAAACCTAGAGCAAAGGGTTCTGAGATGAAACTAAAAAAAACTGAAAAGAATAATCTATACAAAAGATCATAACTATCCCAATGTCTCTTACAAATGAATAGCTCACATATACTAACAAATCTTAACAGCCTGGTTAAGTGCTATGCTCCCTAATAGAAAATCACAAGTGACAGCTGATATCTACCTTATTGTTGGGTTCCAATCCCAGTAACTCCTCATTGGTCCTGACCTGTTCGTGCTCTGTCTCCTCTCCCAGGATGCAAACTCTTGACTCTGTGCCCCAGTTTTGCACTTGCCCTTGTCCCACCTCTGGTCTTTCTGACTCCCTTCTGGGCAGAGTGAGTTTCAATTTCCCTGCTAAGATTTTGGTTTTGTCCATTATCCAGGGCTGGTTTGGCAAATCCTTTGCTCAGGTACACTCTTTGCTTCTGCTTCAGCCCTGAACGTAATTCTCCCACCCCTTTGTGGGAGACTCCAAAGTAGGCCACCCACTCCTCTACCCCATCCCCACTCTCCTCCTGCAGCAAAGAGATTCAAATAAATATATATTCAAATTTAATGAGATTCTGAAGCAATTATTGGGCTGCCCCAAACACAATTCTTCTTGTAACATGCATGTGTACAGAAACCCTGCAAGAATTTCTCTGTAGCAAAGTCTCTATTCAATGAATGGCAGGAAAAAAAGGGTAAGAATGCATAAACTGCATGGTGTTTCATCAGGCACTTGGTTTTGTTTGCACTGAATGTTTATTACACATAGTCAAATAATTATAACTGTCAAGAATGAGGTAATAAATTGAGAAGACTTTTTTTGTTCCTGTTCTTAGCAAGTTCCTATTTTCTTAGATGTCAAAATGGTAGTGAAAAAAATGTCCCATTTCCAGTTCTAGGAGCATATTAGGCTGTGCAAATCTGGAGTGAAACTTCTGGAGTTCCAACGCACTGCTAAACCAGATGTCCCTGGGCATTAGGCCTGCTTTCCTACCACAGTTGAAGCTAAAGTAGCACCCTCATGTCAACTACACTAATGACATAGGATAAGTGACATTTCGATGATGAGCGTAACCCACATCTGAGCCCATGATTTTAGTATGTAAGGGTTAGGCCATATGAGCTTTCTTTATAGTTCTGTGACCATGTGTTTTCATTTTAGGAAGTCCATGGAGTGTGCCAACCTCAGGACTAACTCTAAAATCCAAACCTTTCTTTTTTAAGTGCAATTGTCAACATGGCACAAATTAGCACTTTTCACACAAAAGTACTATTTATTTAAATTGCTTCCTCCTGGTATGGAGGAATGAGCCCTGGATTTGGAGTACTTACTGTATTTGACAATGACTTCCAAATTTTTTCTCCTAAACAGATCTTGTTCCTGATCTAGATAGAGCCTTATAAGTTAGTCTGGATACATTTGAGTGTTCCTTTAGGTACTCCACACCTAGCTTGTCTAAAAGAGAGGCCAACATCTCTCATTATTGTACACATATACTTACTCACACAGACATCTGTTACTAAGACTCTTTACTGCAGTTACTGAACACATCTCAAGGTATTTACACTTGCTGTTTTTCCTGCCTGTAACGCTCTCCTCCCAGATATCTACATGGCTAACTCTCTCACCTTCCTCTTTTTTTGATCTCTTCTAAGTAAGATCTTCCCTGGCCACCTATTTAAAAACGTAATCCACTAGCAGCATCCCCTATCCTCCTCCCCTCCTTTATTTTTTTCAATATCCCTAACACTATCTGACATACTACACATTTTTCCTTATTTATTTTTGTCAAACAACTTCCCTTCAGAGAGGGAGTATTTTTGTCTATTTTATTAACTGCTACACCCCCAGGACCTAGGACAGTGATGTCTGGAATACCGTAGTCACTGAATGTTTGTTGAATGAATGAGTAAATCACATTTCTCTTAATCCTCCAAGCTAAAATCCTCGATTCAATCTTGACTCTGTTCTCCTTCACCATCCAGATATGACTGGTCACCAAATCCTACTTGAAAGTAGCTGAGAAATGATTCTCAAATATCACCATTACTTTTTCTTTGTTTGATCACTACCGTAATCATTGTTTTCCTTCAACAATTGGAATAATCTCCTACTGTTCATGTACCTCCCTCTGTCTCTTATCGGTCCTATAAACAGTTGGCAGACCTAACTTCCTAAAATTAAAGCTAATTAAATTAAAGTTGTCACTGTCTAGGTTTTAGATTTTGTTGGTTCACCATTACCTAATGGGTAAAGCCCTACCACATTGTCTATCAAACTCTATTCTTCCTCTAAGACCCATATCATCTCAGAAAAATCCCTAGCTTCTCCAGGGAGAGTTACATCACTTGGACTCCTAGTACTTCAATCATATCTCTATTATAGCAGATGATTTCTTGCCTCAAGGAGCTTTTATTAAGGCCTTATTAGGTGTCAGATGCTTTAATCTTTGCTAAAGAGGAAAAGGGCAAAAGAGAGGCTTATCTAATGGAGTAGACAGATGACACCAAAACCCAAAAATGGCAACATAATATTCAAGTGAAAAAATAACATGTTTTTCCCAAAGTATGTTCTGTGAGATGCTAATAGGATGTGCTCAGGATCACCATCACATTGCTGGTGATCCTGATGCAGCAACATAAATAGTACTACAAATGCACTAAAATTCCATGAGGTTCTAGGGCAAATGGGGAGCAAATATCTGTCTTTCATATTATAAACTGTTAAAATGGTACTAGATGAATCATCAATCTTTTGGTAATGGTATCGTAGGTTAATTGGACTAATCCTTCCACAAATAACAATATAAAATTTAGACAAAATATTTTTAAAAAATATACTTGAAGACATTGGAGAAGAACCAAAGTTAGGTGAAAGCTAGAGGGTAATCAGTCGTTGAAAGACCACAAAGTTTGGCTTCAGCCAAGTTAACTGCCAGCTAGAACAAAATAAACACACTTCAGAGAAATATAAGAGGATCAAGTATTTCTGTAATGTATTATATAAATGTTATATAATATCTTTATATATTATGTTATCGATATGTATAATATAAACTGCTTGTATTCATGGACAAATGCACACAGTCAAAAACTGATAGAAATATGGAGAAACAGAAAAAAGTTATTTATACTCAGGAAAAAGAGCAGTGAATAGATATTGAACCCAAGATGACCTAAATTTGGAATCAGCAGGCAAACAACTAGTATAAATATGTTCAGGACTTAAAATTATAGCTATAATAAGTGAAGTGATGTTAAATCTTGGCAGAGAAAAGAAAACTATAAAGAAGAACCCAAACTGAAATTGAAATTTTAGAACTGAAAAAGTGCAATAACTGAAATAAAAAAAATACTGAATTGACTCATCAGATTAATGATAGCAGATGGAAGTCAGTAAACAGAAAGACAGATCAATAGAAATTATACAATCTGAAGAACAGAAAAAATTGAAGAAAAATTAATGTGTATTAGTGAATTGTGGGATAAAATCAAGCAGTTATTGGAAATACATGGTATTAGAGTCCCAGAAGAGGAGAGAATGGAGTAGAAAAAAAAAACTGTTTGAAGAAATAATGACCAAAAACCTCTTGAAGTTGATGAAAACCATTAATTTACAGATTCAAGAAGCTCAGCAGACCCAGGCAGGATTAATACCAAGAAAAGCACACTGAGTACCTATAGTCAAACTGCTGAATATGAAGACAAAAAGAAAAATTTGAAACCATCCAGAGAAAAATAAACACATTACACACATGGAGCTAATGATACAAATGATATCTGTCTTCTAATCAGAAAAAGAAAAAAAGGAGGCCAGAAAGCAATTGGATGATCTTCAAAGTAATGAAAGGAACGTAAAAATCTGTTAACCTAGAATTTTATTTCCAGTGAAAATACCCCTCAAAAATGAAAAGGAATGAAGATATTTTGAGATAACTTTAAGATTATATTCAAGATAACGGAGAGAATCTGAAACCAGCAGATCTGTACTATGAGAAATGCTAAAGTTCTTCAGGCAGAAGGGTGAAGATACCAAATGGAAGTTCTGATCTTCAGAAAGTAATGAAGACCCCCAGTAATGGCATATATGTGGGAGATTACAAAATATCATATCTGTTTTTCTTCTCTCAATTTAAACTTCATAAGACTCTTTAAAGGAAACGTAACTTATGTTGTGAGGTTTTTACACCTGTAAATATGTAGAACACTAGCACAAAGAACAGAAGGTAAATGGGACTATGCTATTTCAGGTTTCCTATAATTTATGAGAAGTAGAATATTAATTCTAAGTTGATTCTGATAAATTGATGATGCACAATATAATCCCTAGAGCAACCATTAAAAAATGCATGGAGGTATAGCTAAAAGTCAGAAGAAGAATTAACATTGAATTCCCAACGTCTATCAGCTCAAAAGAAGGTAGGAAAGGGGAAACAGAGAAACAAAAATCAGATGACACAATGCAAAGAGGGCCAAATGGCAATGGCTCTTGATCCTTTACAGGTTTTGCAGAGCTTTTATTTAAACGATCTTTCCCCCTAGAACTTGTAGAATAGTCCAAAGGAAAAGGGGCCAAAGATACATCTGAGAGACAGAAAATAAGCTGTTTTCCTCTCTCTAACAAATAAGTCTTTGTTAGTGAATCAAATTTGTGAGTCTTACTGTGATGTACTTCCCTTTTGACTCTCTAACTAGTAAGAGGTCTCCATGTCTCTTCCACAGATAGATTTCTGGTGAGTTACTTGTATACAAAACAATCATGGGCTTGTCTTAAAACCAAGTATGGATACCAAGTATGGATACAGTATAAGCTCAAGTTGAGACCACTGGCTTTACTAGCAAACTGGGAGCCTTCCTTACTCATTCCTCATGGTATACATTCAATAAACAGTAAATCACCAGGTTTTATACATATTTTTCTCCAAGGAAGATAGTTCTTAAAGACAGATCCTCCACCCTTAAAAACCTCCACATTAGTTTGGCCCTTACCATCATCTACCTGAACTACTTTGGTATCTTCTTATACATTCTTGATTGCCAAAAATGCCAAGTTTAACAAATTAGGTCAGAATGTAAGTTGGTGCAGTTGATTTGAAGAACTGTTTGGCATTTTAACATTTAAACCTCTACCTATCATACGACTCAGACACTCTTCTCCTAGCTATTTACCCAAGAGAAGTAAAAACATATGTTTTCACAAAAATTTGTAAACAGATTCTTATAACTAGCTGCTTTATTCACAATAGCTAACAACTGGAAATACTCCAAATGTCCATCAGCAGGTGAATGGATAAACAAAATGTGTTGTATCCACACAATGGAATACTACTCAGCAATAAAAGGGCATAGATTTTTTGATACGTGCAACAACACAGATGAGCCTTGAAAACATGCTGAGTGAAAGAAGCCAGACCCAGAATATAGATCATACGATTGAATTTTAATGAAATGGAAAAGCAGATCAGTGGTTGCCTGGAGTCGTGGATGGAAAAAGGGATAGACTTCAAAGGGTCAGGAATCATCTTTTAGGAGTGGTGGAAATCTGTGTCTTGACTATGGTAGTGGTTTCACAAGTATATACAACTTTCAAAGCATATTGAATTGAACAATATATTCAATTTAAGTGGGCACTGTCTACTGTACCTAAGTTATTCCTCAATAACATTAATAAAAAATATTCAGCACTCATGGGGTGGAAGGGGTAACTTGTGAGATAGATAAATTATTATAATTAACATTTCTGTTTTATGTTTAAGGAAACTAATTCCAAAAGGTCATTGTGCTTGCAAGTAAGTAGCAGAGTAGCAATTTGAAGTCTCATAATTTATCTCAATACCCTGTGATATTCCCACCTGCTTTGATCCTCCTAATGTACATGGTAGAAGTTGCAGGAATAGGGTTGCTCAGTGTTGGAGTGTTGTAGGCTCTAGAATCATGCATTCCTGCATTTGAATCCTGGCTTCATCATTTATAAGCTGTGAGATATTAAGCGAATTCCCTCAGCCCCAGTTTCCTTATCTGTAAAATGCCAATAATAAGAATTGCACCTGCCTCGTGGGATGTTTATGAACATTAAATAGACAGTATAGTGTATATAAAACAATATCATGCCTGGCATGTAGTCCAGTAAATGTTGGCTAGTGTGCTTCATTTTCTTCATTTGCAAAATGGAGGTAGTAATACTACCTACCTGTAGTGCATTCAATGGTGGCCTCCAAAAAATATGTCCAGGTCCTAATCCCTGGATCCTGTGAATGTTACTTTAATTTGGAAAACGGTCTTTGCAGATATAATTAAGCTAAAGATCTTGAGATGAGGAGATAGTCCTGGAATATCAAGGTAAGCCCTAAATCCAATGACAAGTATCCTTAGAAGGGATTCTCCCCAAGAGTCTTCAGAGGTCGTGCATCTTTGCTGGATTTGAGGGCTCTAGCCTCCAAAATTTTGAAAATGGGTTTCTGTTTTTTAAGCTTTCAACTTGTGGCAATTTGTTATAGCATCACAAAGAAGCTAGTACGCTGTGTCACAGGATCGTTGTGAGGACTGAAGAAGTTAATGTACACTAAGCTCTTGGTGCCTGTACATAGTGCATAATATGAAGATCAGTTATGTTGTGGTTGTTCTTAGCAGCCGGCCTCTAACTCAGTTGTATATCTGTAGTCACATGGCCTCTGACTGGGAAGACATTGTCAAATTAAATAAAGAAAGCCCCATGGTTCATTTCTTCAATCTAAACTTTAAGCTGATTTGTTTTCCTTTAATTTGTCTACAGTAATTCCTTTAGGAAATCTATTGCTCTGCTGCTAATTTGAACTGTATTTGTTATTAAGCGCTCTAGGATTGCAGAACCAAGGGCACTGTAGCGATGTGAGAATGTATTGTTCTCTGTTATATTCCAAAGGGATGTTTTAATGACCAAGTTTTAAGCTAAGCTCATAATTTCTAGGGTTTTGTTTTTTTTAACTTCCAATGTTCCTGCTCCTTTAAAAGAATTGATTTTTTTCCAAATTTGAATCTCATTCAACACAGTAATATTTTATTTTATTTATTTTTAACATCTTTATTGGAATATAATTGCTTTACAATGTTGTGTTGGTTTCTGCTGTATATCAAAGTGAATCAGCTATATGTATACATATATCCCCGTATCCCTTCCCTCTTGCATCTCCCTCCCATGCTCCCTATCCCACCCATCTAGGTGGTCACAAAGCACAGAGCTGATCTCCCTGTGCTATGCGGCTCGTTCCCCCTAGCTATCTGTTTTACATTTGGTAGTGTATATATGTCAATGCCACTCTCTCACTTCATCCAGCTTACCCGTCCACCTCCCCGTGTCCTCAAGTCCATTCTCTACGTCTGTGTCTTTATTCCTGTCCTACCCCTACATTTTTCAGAACCTTTTTTTTTTTTTTTTAGATTCCATATATATGTGTTAGCATACAGTATTTGTTTTTCTCTTTCTGACTTACTTCACTCTGTATGACAGACTCTAGGTCCATCCACCTCAATAAACTCAATTAATTTGTAATTGAGTTACAAATAACTCAATTTCTTTTTATGGCTGAGTAATATTCCATTGTATATATGTGCCACATCTTCTTTATCCATTCATCTGTCGATGGACATTTAGGTTGCTTCCATGTCCTGGCTATTGTAAATAGTGCTGCATTGAACATTGTGGTACATGACTCTTTCTGAATTATGGTTTTCTTGGGGTATATGCCTAGTAGTGGGATTGCTGGGTCATATGGTAGTTCTATTTTTAGTTTTATAAGGAACCTTCATATTGTTCTCCATAGTGGCTGTATCAATTTACATTCCCACCAACAGTGCAAGAGGGTTCCCTTTTCTCCACACCCTCTACAGCATTTATTGTGTGTAGATTTTTTGATGCTGGCCATTCTGACCAGTGCGAGGTGATACCCCATTGTAGTTTTGATTTGCACTTCTCTAATGATTAGTGATGTTGAACATCCTTTCACGTGTTTGTTAGCAATCTGTATATCTTCTTTGGAGAAATGTCTATTTAGGTCTTCTGCCCATTTTTGGATTGAGTTGTTTGTTTTTTTGATATTGAGCTGCATGAGCTGCTTATATATTTTGGAGGTTAATCCTTTGTCAGTTGCTTCATCTGCAAATATTTTCTCCCATTCTGAGGGTTGTCTTGTTTATGGTTTCCTTTACTGTGCAAAAGCTTTTAAGTTTCATTAGGTCCCATTTGTTTACTTTTGTTTTTATTTCCATTTCTCTAGGAGGTGGGTCCAAAAGGATCTTGCTGTGATTTATGTCATAGAATGTTCTGCCTATGTTTTCCTCTAAGAGTTTTACAGTGTCTGGCCTTACATTTAGGTCTTTAATCCGTTTTGGGTTTATTTTTGTGTATGGTGTTAGGGAGTGTTCTAATTTCATTCTTTTACATGTACCTGTCCAATTTTCCCAGCACCACTTATTGAAGAGGCTGTCTTTCTCCATTTTATATTCTTGCTTCCTTTATCAAAGATAGGGTGACCATAGGTGCGTGGGTTTATCTCTGGGCTTTCTATCCTGTTCCAATGATCTGTATTTCAACACAGTAACATTTTAGAAGTATTCACTTAAAGCTTCACTCATACAGTATGTCTGAGTGATAAATTAAAAGCAAGAATGTCATCCACTTAACATGCTCTCTGTGCAGTGGCAGAGCCAGATGACATTATGTTTGTATTTTCCAGGATGCATCCAGAGCATGACACTGCTCTACATTTTTTGATAAATAATTTAGGTTATCCTTATACAAATCACCCTTTTACCCTATCAGTTGAGGACTGTGGCTTGCTACTTTAACTAACCGGCCAATTAATTCATTAGAAAGAACAAATTGTTTCACTGACTAATCTGACAATTCATCCATAATGGTTGGACTGCACATGTGGACACACCTAGAGAAAAGCACTGGGGTAAGCATCTGCTCCATCCCCAAGTCATGGGCACCTGATGTTCTATATCCATCCAATAAGCTGAGCTCTATGGAAGAAAGAAAGAAAGAGGGCCATGGAGAGCAAATCACTGGCCCTCCAAATTCCCAAGGGTCTCGAATTACAGTAAGAAAGAAAATCAATCAGGGTGTTTCTCTATTTTCTTGTTAGAAAGGGACCACACAGAGTGAACATCAGTAACAAAAATACAACTGTGAAAACAAGATTTTGGCAGGAAAGAGAGGTGTGAGGAGGAAGGTGAGAAGGGCATATTTGGAGGTATTCCACCTCATTTTCCCTGGGAATGGTTGGTGAGCCAACAACATAAATCAAAAAAATGCTTAAAAACATTCATTATCTTGGAAGATCATGTGTTACACATATATGAGGTCAAACCTGGTGCTCTATGAAAGAACAAGTGAATGTGTTTTAGGTGTGCTTGAATTATCAAGAAATGAAAAATTTTTACTTTTTTTCCTAAAAAAGGAAAAAAGACCCTACTGAGTAATATATTTCAAAACCCATGTGAGTAAACAAAATTCCAGAACTCATTTGTTTTTCCTTAAGTACTTGAAAACCAAGGACAGGAGAATATCATTTCTGAATATGTTATTAAACTTTATTTAGAAAACAAAGCTTGTTTTCTCAAAAAAAAAAAAAATTCTTCCAACAGTGTAGAATTTTCCACATACCTGTAAAAATGCAGGGTACTCTAAGTGCATGCTAAAGTAGTTTGAAAATAATTTGTTTCTTATCAGTATATTCCAGTGATTTGTTTCATAATCATATTTGATACAGAATTCAGTGAAAGTAATGGTGGTGAATACCTATATAACATGGGCAAAATATTACTTCTAAAATGGTAAATGAAAACTTGTAAAATATCAGACTTCAGATGAAAGTCATGTCTATTAGAAAAGGTAAACATTAGCTTTGGAAGAACAAATGGAATGTTTCTTAACAGGTTTGGCAAGATGAGTGGAAAGTATTTCTCATAAACGTTTTTTTCTGAACAAGGGATAATTTGTGAAGGGATAAATTAGTGTAGGAAAAACAAGTTGGGAATAGATTGTAAGCAACAGTTTAATGAGTAAACCATCCACAGATTCCCAGAAACTGTTAGGCACTGAGAGAACTTGTCACTAAATATATGGTAGTGATTACCTTGAAAACCTCATCCAACTCAGAAACATACAGTTCATTATCCCTAATGTTATTTTTCTGAGTATTTTTGCATGTGTAAAAAATTTGCCCAGAGCCTGAAGACTGTAATTTTCCTTTCATAAATACATGGATTATCTGTGTGTTTGGTTTTTACAAACACTAGTGAGCAGTCATAATTCAGACAGGCACATTTTTATGATAGCTATTTCCAATTATTGAGCAGAATAATCGATAATATGAACTTTAATATTTATCATATGCTTGTCATTAGGCTAGAAGGAAATATTGAGAAATATGACATGACTGCTGTTTTTAAGAAGTTTACTCATTTCATTGAAGAATTAAAAATAACACACCTAAAATAAATAATAAGTATGTGTCATTTATAAGTGCTATAAAAGTTCAAAGAAGGGAGAATAAAGATGGTATTTAGGGAAGATTGAGATTATGCTGACATGCAAGGACTTAAATATGTTTGTGATTTTCAAAAGAGGGAGAATATCAGCCTTTTCGAAGTGGAGAGGAAGGGTGTTATATGAAAAAAAAACATCTTCGATATTACAACAATTTTATATTTAAGAAGAGATCAAAACCAGTGACTTTGGCTTTCATGATGCAAATCAAGGAAAGTAAAGCTTTACAAATCCCTATCTAGTAGGATAAACAAAAACTATGATTCTTAATGGGGTGAGGGAAAGAGGGGCATATCAGAATCTCTCCAGGCAACAGAAATTTTGGTACCATGGTTGAGAAACACTGGAGGAGGGAGCAAAGTAGATGGAGATGCATTCCCAGTGGGGATGAGGAGAGAGAGAGAGAAAGTGGAAAAGACCTTGAAATGTGTGGAATAAGGTGAAGATATGGGAGTGGAAAGGGGTGCTGGTAGATAGAGAGACCATTGAAAAATAAAGTGCCAGGCTAACATGACTGTACTTGATTTGATGGACAACAAAGAGCCATATTTGATTCTTAAGCATAGGAGTGTTAAGATGGGTGGAGTTCAGGAAAGCTAGTCTACCTGACATAGATACACAGGGTGAAAATGAAAGATTGAGAGAGAAGAAAGTGGAAGAAGATAGATGAGTTAGAAACATCTGGGATATTTAGCCATGATGAGCCAGGGTTGGGGATAAAGTGAGGTAGTAGACTTTCTTCTGTCCCAAAGAAGATATAAAGGTATGACTTCAAGTCTGGAAAACTAAAAGGACTTATTGATACTTACCTGATCATGAGGGTGATTTTCCCAGGGTGAGGTTTATGCATTACACTCCAGATATACCGAACCCTGCAATTTCTCCAAATGTGGGAAACTCTACTTCATAGTTTGTGGTGGTGGGTGATTGTGTTCTCACTTTCCCTTAAGGAAAATAAAAGATTTATTGTAACCATGCCCACACTCTTAACCTTACTTCCTCAGAGTGCATGCAGGTCTGTTCTTTTCATGCACTTAGAAGGGCAGTTAGTTGGAAAACATGGTCAATAGTTGAAGGTGCAACCCAATTTCAAGGGCTTAGTATATTTCATGCTGTGGTGTAATTTCTTCATCTGGGTTGGCATTCTCCTTGTTTTACTTTGATAAAAATATTTAGTACTAAATTATAAAAATAAGATTCAGTTTCCTCCTTCCAGTTATGTCTATCATGGTCAGGTAAACTCAAGAATGGTTAAATAAAGTGTTTTTGCCCACATGTATATGGAATGCAAATAAGTAAAAGTCTTTTCATTTTTCATTTGTGTGCCTCTTCCAACATGTGGCCTTCTCTGGCTGGTAGTTATTGAGAATCATACTTCAGAATCTTAAGACAAATGGTATTGAAGGGTCCCTTCCCACTTTGTGGGTTCCTACTTTTCCTCTGTAGCTCTGAAATTTGTCCAGAAATCTGTGTTGGCTGGCATCTGGAGAAGTTACCAATTGTGGATCCAAAGTTGTCTACTAAAAGAGGGCATGGAGAAACAAGAATTTTTCATGCCTGTCCAGCTCGTAAATTGAGTAGCTACACCCTATATAGGCAGCCTGGGAGAATTAGGTGGAAGAATTTACAAATGTATATTTTCAATCTCACTGTTTCCCACAGTATTCTTAATTAAAGTCAGATCTGTTGTCCCAAGTTATTTTTACCTTGGCATTTTGAGGTATGATTTTAAGTGCCAGTAGTGTGATTGTTTCCACAGTACTGTGACATTTATTTTCTTAAAAAAACAGAACAAAACAAAACAAAACACTTGTGGGCCACTCCAAGGACTCTGTACTGTCAGTGTCATTTTTAGTGGTGTCAAAAAAGCCACTGCCAGTTTTGACAAAGAAGACAAGTCTACAAATATAATCACCATTGCTGCCCAAGTCACCAGAGAACATGGTAGTGTTTGAAAGAGCTAGAAATAAATTATTTAGTACTTAGCGTGCCTTTGTATTCAACATGCCACCACCAGGATAAAGTGGTTGACCTCTACTGAAAGAAGCAATTAATCAGAAAATACACACACACAGAAACACAGTTTCCAGCTGCCAGTGATTTCATTGGATTTGAATAGGGTTTCAGCTGGAATCTAATATTTTGAAGAAAGCAATGAAAAACAGGAGAAAATAGCAGATTAAGAAGAAGGAGGAGCAAAGAAGAGGATGGGAGCTAGGAGTGACAGTAACTGCTGATGTCTTTGACAATTCAGTTTCTACACCCCCCAAATTAAGACAAAACAGGAAGAGGAAAAGTCAACTCTGCAAGTACAATACTTTCTGTGTAACAACCTCACAATAAATTGCTAGAGTTAACAACCTGTAACAACTAACAGCTTATATCTAAGTCGTAGGATTGGGAGTAGAGTGGAGATTGCTTAAATAAAACATTTTTCCCAAAGAGTTGAGTAAAATAACGTAAGGAATAAGGGTCAAGGCTCAGCAGCAGGCGAGGAAGATTGTGACCCTTTGGGCATAGAAGTCAATACCAGTATTTGGGAAGAGACCAGAGAAAAGGTAAATAAAGGCCAGTTCACATGGGCAGGAAATGACCCAACCTTTCTGCAGGTCAAGTCCTCATCAAGGTGCTAAGGGCAAGCCTCTGAGGCTCTTCATTTCTGCACCTAGGAATCTTCTTTGAAACATGGCACAGTTGCTCCTTCTTCATTTCCTTCATCACCACCCCAAAGACAGCCACAACTAAAACGTGGAGGGAAGAGGTAGGGGAGAAGTGAGGAGGAGTAGAAAACTGGTCAAAGGGGAAGAGGAAGAGAAAATTCTAAGAACCAGACAACAGCTTCTTCCTTCCCAGCTCCAGCCTGTTCTGGGGAGAAGGGAGGAGAATAGCTTGGCATTGGGTGTGAGATTTACATTTTAAACTTAAGCGGCTAATTCTTGAACGCCAGAAATAGACTGTTCTAATAGCCAAAAATTGCAGAAAAGTTATAGAATCTGGCTAAAACCCTGTTTAGGAAAGACAAGAGGGAGGAGATTCAATATAGAACAGTTGACATTTATTTTAAAAGATATAATTTTCATGTTTATTGAGACTACTCACTAAAACAGTGCTATGGACTGAATGTTTGTGTCCCCCTAAAATGTGTAAGTTGAAATCCTCATCCCCAAGGTGATGGTATTAGGAGATGGGGCCTTTGGGAAGTGATAACGTCATGAGGATGGAGCCCTCATGAAAGGAATTAGTGCCTTTCTAAAAGAGATCTCAGAGAGCTCTCTTCCCCCTTCCACCATGTGAGGACACAGGGAGAAGATAGTTGTCTGAGAACCAGGAAGTGGCCCTCACCAGACCCCAAATCTGCCCATAAATTCCTGTTGTTTATTAGTTACCCAGTCTATGGTATTTTTGTTATAGCAGCTTGAATGGACTAAAACAAGCAGTGTATCTTTGCTAGTGAAGAGATATTTTCTTACACATTCCTTGTCAATTAGCAGCATGATACTATGTCTTTGGTGTCTATCTGATCCTGTTGTTTCACAGACCCCCTTCCTGAAACCTGCTCTCTGTGTCTACATTCACTATAACTCCATTCTTGACTAAATTTTAAAAACGTTTTTATTGAGATATAATTCACATACCATACAATTCACCCAAAATTTATTATTCAATGGTTCTTAGTATAACACAGAGTTGTATACAATTTTATATTAGCACAAGCAATTTTATAACATTTTCATCACCCCAAAAAGAAATACCACACTCCTTACTCATAATTTCCCATCCCCATCGCCCCCCACAGGCAACCAACCCTAAGCAATCTACTTTCTATCTCCATATATCTTCCTATTTTGGACATTTTATATAAATGGAATATGTGGTCCTTTCTGAATGACTTTTTCACTTACCACAATGTTTAAAGGTCCATCAAAGTTGTAGCAAGAACTAGTATTTGATTTCTTTTTATTGTCAAATGCATTGATTGTAAGGATATACCACATTTTGTTTATCCATTCATCAGTTAGTGGACATTTGGAATGTTTCCACTTTTGGTTTTTATGAATAATGCTACTATTAATATTTGTGTAAGTTTTTATGTTAACTATGTTTTTGTTTCTCTCAGTTATATGCCTAGTAGTAGAATTGTTGAGTATATGGTAACTCTATATTTAACCCTTAGAGGTAATACCAGACTGTTTTCCAAAGTGACTGTACCATCTTACTTTTTTTTCTATCAGTGTGTAATAGTTTTAATATCTCCAATTCTTTTTTTTTTCTTAATGTTACTGTTTTCTATTTTTTAAATTTTATTTATTTATTTATTATTATTATTATTTTTGGGCTGTGTTGGGTCTTCGTTTCTGTGCGAGGGCTTTCTCTAGTTGTGGCAAGCGGGGGCCACTCTTCATTGCGTTGTGCGGGCCTCTCACTGTTGCGGCCTCTCTTGTTGCGGAGCACAGGCTCCAGACGTGCAGGCTGAGTAGTTGTGGCTCACGGGCCCAGTTGCTCTGCGGCATGTGGAATCTTCCCAGACCAGGGCTCGAACCCGTGTCCCCTGCATTAGCAGGCAGATTCTCAACCACTGTGCCACCAGGGAAGCCCTCTCCAATTCTTAACAACACTTACTATCACTTTTCTTTTTCATTATATTCATTCTAATTTATGCAAAAGTATCTTCTGATTTTGATTTCCATTTCCCTGATGGAAATTATGTGGGCTAATTATGTGAGCATCTTTTTATGTGCCTATTAGCCATTTGTATCTCTTTGTTGTAGAAATGTCTATTCAGATTTTTTGCCCATATTTTAATTATGTCTTTTTATTACTCAGTTGTAATAGCTCCCTATATATTCTAGATACAAGTTCCTTATGAAATATATGGTTTGCAAAGTTTTTTTTCCCATTCTGTAGGTTGTCATTTCACTTTTTTGATGGTATCCTTTAAACTACAAAAGGTTTTAAATTTTTGTCTATTTATCTATTTTTGTTATTGTTGCTTATCCTTTTACTATCATATTTAAGAGAAAATTGCTTAATCCAAGGTCATAAAAATTTATGCCTATATTTTCTTCTAAGAGTTTAATAGTTTTAGCTTTTATATTTAGGTCTTTGATCCATTTTGAGTTAATGCTTACATATGGTGTAATATATGGGCCCAACTTTATTCTTTTGCATATAGATATCCAGTTGTTCTAGCACCATTTGTTGAAAAGATTATTCTTTCCTCCACTGAACTGTCTTGGCACCAACTAATTTTAACCTGAGTTTTCTATTGAACTTTTCATACTATGCTTTTGACCTTAGCTCCAAGTTCTTAGTACCTACATTATTTCTCACTATGAAATTTGGTTCTTGGACATTTTTGGGTAAATCACTCTCTTCCTTAATGGCTGGAAAACTATAGCTGCTGACTGGCAGTGGTTGCATCTCCCCAACTCCTCTAGCACTACCCACAGAAACCATTACAACCTGCTACTATACTGCCTCTAAATTATAGTTGGGCTCACTCCTGGTCCAGCCCACAGTTAATGATTAACAATCTGATTTCTTCAAAAGTTGCCTCTATAAAAATTATTCTCATATGTACCTCTCTAAGTTCAGCCCTTCTCTAAACCTAAATTTCGAATCCTCTGAATGGCATCCCATCACTACCTCAAACTCAAATATACAAAACTTGTGTTATCTATAAAACTTGTTTCAATTCCAGTGTTCCATTTTCCAGTTAAGGGAATCATCATTATCCTAATCAATAGGCCTGAAATCTCAAAGTCATTTCTGACACTTTGCTACCTTGGCTTCTGGTATAGCTACTTTTTTGTTTGTGTGACCAGTAAACAAATCAGAATTACCTTACTGTGAATTCAAATCTTCAGCAAAGGCTGTGTTAGTTTGCTAGGGCTGCTGTAACAAAGTACCATGGACTGAGTGGCTTAAACAGAAGAAATTTATTGTCTCAGAGTTCTAAAAGCTAGATGTCCAAGATCAGTGTCATGCAGGGTTAGCTCCTTCTGAGGTCTGTGAGGGAGAAATCTGTTTCATGCCTCTCTCTTAGCTTCTGGTGGTTTGCTGTCAATCTTTGGTATTCCTTGGCTTCTGCTGCATCACCCTGATCTCTACTTTTATCTTCACATAGCATTCTGTGTGTAAGTATTTATGTGTGTTTTTGTGTGTGTGATTGAATGTGCATGTGCCCAAATTTTCCATTTATATAAGAACACCAGTCATGTTGGATTAAGGGTCCACTCTACTCCTGTATGACCTCATCTTAACTTATTATAACTGCAGTGGCCCTGTTTCCAAATACAGCCCCATTTTGAGGTTCTGTGGGTTAGAACTTCAACATATGAATTGGGGGGAGATACACAATTCAACCGATAACAAAGATGAGAAGATGAAAAAAGATTAGAGAACCCTAGATAAACAATCTCCACTTCCCTGCTGTCAAAAACTTCAGAGCTGATCTGATTACTATACTTTGCAAACTTTGTTACATTCATAGATCAGGGTTTCCTGTGAAACAGACTCTGAGACTAAGATCTGCATATGGGAAGTTTTCTTAAGGATTAAAGATGCAAAGATTTTCCATCTATAGGTTTTTAAATAACTTGCAGACTCTGCAGAGCATACTCATGTAAGGCCTTAATATAAAGGCAAAAGATAAAGTGCTATAAGAGAAAGTACAAGCAAGCATTGGGGTAAGAAAGACATCCAGACGCTAGCTCCCAAGTGTCCTTCTACACACAAGCACTGTACTTTGGATCTAAATTGAAAAAGATCTGTGGGAGAAATGTTGTCTTTAGGAAAACTCAAAGCAGAAGTTCCCAATGAGGATTTTATGCCCTTCTGCTCATGCAGTTAAACCAGGCTGTTTAACCAGTTAAAACATTTAGAAACCATCAACAAACAAAAAAACTGACCCTGGGTGTTGTCAGGGAAGTTTCATCCTGCCATGAGTGAATCTATATTTATCTCTATATTCCCAACTATGCCTACCATAACCTTAGAAAGTTGTTAGTAAAAGTTGTCACTCTGTGAGTCGAATGATGGCCCCCACAAGGATACCTATGCCATGGATGAAGTGTGTGTGTGTAAGAGAGAGAGAGAGAGAGAGAGAAATATTTGATAGAAACTTACTAAAAAAATGATGGGTAAGAATTACAGTAGGACATATAAAAAGTGATGAAGGAGAAAAACCTACAACCAAGATTACTCTATCCAGCAACGATCTCATTCTGATTTGACAGAGAAATTAAAACTTTTACAGACAAGCAAAAGCTAAGAGAATTCAGCACCACCAAACCAGCTATACAACAAATGCTAAAGGAACTTCTCTAGGCAGGAAACAAGAGAGAAGGAAAAGACCTACAATTACAAACCCAAAACAATTAAGAAAATGGTAATAGGAACATACATATGGATAACTACCTTAAATGTAAATGGATTAAATGCTCCAACCAAAAGACACAGACTGGCTGAATGGATACAAAAATTAGACCCTATATATGCTGTCTACAAGAGACTCACTTCAGACCTAGGGACACATACAGACTGAAAGTGAGGGGATGGAAAAAGATATTCCATGCAAATGGAAATCAAAAGAAAGCTGGAGTAGCAATTCTCATACCAGACAAAATAGACTTTAAAACAAAGACTATTACAAGAGACAAAGAAGGCCACTACATAATGATCAAGTGATCAATCCAAGAAGAAGATATAACAATTGTAAATATTTATGCACCCAACATAGGAGTACCACAATACATAAGGCAAATGCTAGCAGCCATAAAAGGGGAAATCGACAGTAACACAATCATAGTAGAGGACTTTAACACCCCACTTTCACCAATGGACAGATCATCCAAAATGAAAATAAATAAGGAAACACAAGCTTTAAATGATACATTAAACAAGATGGACTTAATTGATATTTATAGGATATTCCATCCAAAAACAACAGAACACACTTTCTTCTCAAGTGCTCATGGAACATTCTCCAGGATAGATCATATCTTGGGTCACAAATCAAGCCTTGGTAAATTTAAGAAAATTGAAATCATATCAAGTATCTTTTCTGACCACAACACTATGAGACTAGATATCAATTACAGGAAAAAATCTGTAAACAGTACAAACACATGGAGGCTAAACAATACACTACTAAATAACCAAGAGATCACTGAAGATTTCAGTGAGGAAATCAAAATATACCTAGAAACAAATGACAGTGAAAACATGACTACCCAAAACCTATGGGATACAGCAAAAGCAGTTCTAAGACGGAAGTTTATAGCAATACAATCCTACCTCAAGAAACAAGAAACATCTCAAATAAACAACCTAACCTTATACCTAAAGCAATTAGAGAAAGAAGAACAAAAAACCCCCTAAGTTAGCAGAAGGAAAGAAATCATAAAGATCAGATCAGAAATAAATGAAAAAGAAATGAAGGAAACAATAGCAAAGATCAATAAAACTAAAAGCTGGTTCCTTGAGAAGATAAACAAAATTGATACACCATTAGCCAGACTCATCAAGAAAAAACGGAAGAAGACTCAGATGAATAGAATTAGAAATGAAAAAGGAGAAGTAACAACTGACACTGCAGAAATACAAAGGATCGTGAGAGATTACTACAAGCAACTATATGCCAATAAATTGGACAACCTGGAAGAAATGGACAAATTCTTAGAAAAGCACAACCTTCTAAGACTGAACCAGGAAGAAATAGAAACTATAAACAGACCAATCACAAGCACTGAAATTGAGACTGTGATTTAAAATCTTCCAACAAACAAAAGCCCAGGACCACATGGCTTCACAGGCGAATTCTGTCAAACATTTAGATAACAGCTAACACCTATCCTTCTCAAGCTCTTCAAAAATATAGCAGAGGAACACTCCCAAACTCATTCTACAAGGGCACCATCACCCTGATACCAAAAACAGACAAAGATGTCACAAAGAAAGAAAACTACAGGTCAATATCACTGATGAACATAGATGCAAAAATCCTCAACAAAATACTAGCAAACAGAATCCAACAGCGCATTAAAAGTATAATTCAAAAGGATACAAGCAGAATAAGAGATATACCATGTTCTTGGATTGGAAGAATCAACATTGTAAAAATGACTATACTACCCAAAGCAATCTACAGATTCAATGCAATCCCTATCAAATTACCAATGGCATTTTTCACAGCACTAGAACAAAAAATTTCACAATTTGTATGGAAACACAAAAGACCCCGAATAGCCAAAGCAACCTTGAGAAAGAAAAATGGAGCTGGAGGAATCAGGCTCCTGGACTTCAGACTATACTACAAAGCTACAGTATTCAAGACAGTATGGTACTGGCACAAAAACAGAAATATAGATCAATGGAACAGGATAGAAAGCCCAGAGATAAACCCACGCACATAGGGTCACCTTATCTTTGATAAAGGAGGCAAGACTATACAATGGAGAAAAGACAGCCTCTTCAGTAAGTGGTGCTGGGAAAACTGGACAGCTACATGTAAAAGAATGAAATTAGAACACTCCCTAACACCATACACAAAAATAAACTCAAAATGGATTAAAGACCTAAATGTAAGGCTAGACACTATAAAAGTCTTAGAGGAAAATATAGGCAGAACACTCTATGACATAAGTCACAGCAAGATCCTTTTTGACCCACCTCCTAGAGAAATGGAAATAAAAGCAAAAATAAACAAATGGGACCTAATGAAACTTCAAAGCTTTTGCACAGCAAAGGAAACCATAAACAAGACAAAAAGACAACCCTCAGAATGGGAGAAAATATTTGCAAATGAAGCAACTGTCGAAGGATTAATCTCCAAAATTTACAAGCAGCTCATGCAGCTCAATATCAAAAAAACAAATAACCCAATCCAAAAAGGGGCAGAAGACCTAAATAGACATGTTTCCAAAGAAGATATACAGATTGCCGACAAACACATGAAAGGATGCTTAACGTCACTAATCATTAGAGAAATGCAAATCAAAACTACAATGAGGTATCACCTCACACCAGTCAGAATGGTCATCATCAAAAAATCTACAAACAATAAATGCTGGAGAGGGTGTGGAGAAAAGGGAATCCTCTTGCACTGTTGGTGGGAATGTAAATTGATGCAGCCACTATGGAGAACAGTATGGAGGTTCCTTAAAAACCTAAAAATAGAACTACCATACGACCCAGCAATCCCACTACTGGGCATATACCTTGAGAAAACCATAATTCAAAAAGAGTCATGTACCACAATGTTCATTGCAGCTCTATTTACAATAGCCAGGACATGGAAGCAACCTAAGTGTCCATCAGCAGATGAATGGATAAAAAAGATGTTGCACATATATACAATCGAGTATTATTTAGCCATAAAAAGAAACGAAATTGAGTTATTTGTAGTGAGGTGGATGGACCCGGAGTCTGTCATACAGAGTGAAGTAAGTCAGAAAGAAAAAAAAGGTTCTGAAAAACCTAGGGGCAGGAAAGGAATAAAAATGCAGACATAGAGAATGGACTTGAGGACATGGGAAGGGAGAAGAGTAAGCTGGGACGAAGTGAGAGAGTGGCATGGACATATATACACTACCAAATGTAAAATAGATAACTAGTGGGAAGCAGCCACATAGCACAGGGAGATCAGCTCGGTGCTTTGTGACCACCTAGAGGGGTGGGATGGGGAGGGTAGGAGGGAGTTGCAAGAGGGAGGAGATTGGGGATATATGTATATGTATAGCTGATTCCCTTTGTTATAAAGCAGAAACTAACACACCATTGTAAAGCAATTACACTCCAATAAAGGTGTTAAAAAAAAAAAAAAAAGAAAGTACAATAACAACAAACCAGGATACACAGTGCTTCAAGTCTCAGGCAAGTGACTAGTCAGAGGGGACAGGTCTCAGCCTCTGGGTTGGTACTTAAGTATAAAGTTCTAGTGCAAAAGCAGATTACTGAGTTTAAGGCAAGATGGCAAGTTCTTAGGCTGAGGTTCCCAGCAAGATTTTGTCACTGAACATAAAGTGCCTGGACCCAATCTGAGGGTAAAGGTCAAGGCAAAAACTCAGTATTAATGGCTTAAGCTGACAAAATGGAGATGAAAAGAACTGAGACTTGGAAGCAACATAAATATCTAGTCACTGAGACTGAAGGAACCAAATACCAGAGGGATCAGTGAGGGACTTTTAACAGCACATGGTAGGTCCCATGCAATGCAAAATTGTACAGTACAAAATTGCAGCTAAAATTCTCTCTAGGGTTTGCCTGAGACAGTCTGGATTTGTCCTCGTTTTGCCTATTATCTCAGAGTCCCATTCCATTTAGAATCGTCCTAGACAAAACATCCAATTTTGAATGACGTATTATCTGGTCACATGACTTGGAGAATGGGAAAGCTGATTACTAAGGAGGCTTAATTTTTACCCACCTCTGCCAGAATTGGCTTGGGAACAACAGGTGAGACATGAGAAGCCGAGAGAAGGTGCATACGTTATGGCTGAATGAGGGAAAAAAGTGATCAAAGACCACCTACCTAGGCAGAGAAACATGTACTCTGATATCCCAGTATAGTTCTCTTTTGTTGTTTTTCTTTTAACAACACCAATACTAATGCCCTAGTTAATTATATAATGCTTCTCCCACTTTTTTGTTTTCTGTTTGGCAAGTGACTCTACTGTTTCCTAAATGAATCAGTGATTGGGATTGGATTAATTTAATTAAAATAACTGTTACCATGATGCAAAAAAAAAAAAAAATTGTTGACTATCCAGTTACTTTAATGAGAAATGATTGTGTGACTGTGGTGCAAAGAAAGCGTGCAGTTGCATATAACTAAGTTTCTGTCAAAACAAAATGACATAAATCCAGTGAAATTATGAATTTTCTAATTTGCTTTAATTCAAGTGAATTCTATAACCTAAATTTGACATTCCCACTCTTGGGAAGCCGAATTCTTCAGAGATTGAACGTCTCAACTCCTTAGGCCAAGATAGAGACTTTAATTGAAAAATAATTTTATTCTTTCTTTCTTGTTTTAAGAGGCAAAAAAATTAAAATCACTGTATTTTTTCTCTTCTAGTCCTAAGAGAGGTTTCCCCATTCATGACATAATTGAAAGTTTTCAAACCTAAAACACCTTTAAAAAAGGAATAAATCAAGACTAAGTAGGGTTCCTCTCTATGCTTTTTGGAGAATAGGTTCCAGGAAGCTCTCAGACGGCTCAAAGTAGGACAGTGTAGTAAGAAATGAGGCTAGAAATAAGGGCAGGGTACCAGTGGGGAAGAAAGGATTAGCAAATAATTGCCTAAGAAAACATTTACCGAGAGTTAAAAGCTTATCACCAGAGTGGCTACCCAACATTGTTGGAATTTATCTCAGTTGATAACATAAACAACGAAAAAGACATAAAATTTTTAATCTATCAATTCCTGTATTTAATGAGTTTCAGGGCCGTACAGTGTAGTGGTTAAGAGTACTACATGCTACCTGGACCCAGCTTTTAGCTTCATTTCCTACAATGTGTATAACCCTGGATACATCATATACCATTTAATTCTCATTTTTTCCACCAGTAAAATGCGGCTGACAATAATAGTATGTCACAGAGTTATGAGACTATGTCCAATTAATGTAGGCTCTAAAAATACCTACAATTATTTTCTCTAATCTGTTTTTCATTCTATCAGCCAAAGTCAGAAAGAATTTTAATAAATCTTCATCTGGGAACTGGATATTTAAGGTTTCCCACTGACTGCGAAGGTTTTATTCACTCAAGTTTCTCTACAATCATCTCACTCAAGTTTCTCTACAATCATCTCTCTCTCTTTTTTTTTTTTTTCTCCACAATCATCTCTGAAACTCCTTTTCAACTTATCCTGGTCCAAATAATTGTTGACTTTTGCACATGTGGAGATATTTATCCATATAGGCTGGACAATAAATTTAGCACCAGAAGACTGGTGCTTCTGTTCTGTTTCTAATGTGGTTTTAGAATCCAAAGCATGTTCTTCATCCTGAGACAGAGTCACATACTGTGTAGCTTGTAACAGATAAAATAATCAAGGCCACCTGTAAAGTATATTGAGAATAACGTAATAGGAGAATGGATGTAGTCACCGCTTTAATGCCTAAGTCTTAGAATCACTTTGAACGTTTTGTACTTTTGCTAAGTATAAATATAAAGAAGCTTCCATTAGTATTATTTGGAATATGGAAATCCATTGAATAACAGGACCATCTGGAGAGGGAGTTAGAGGTCTTGTAAGTAACCTTCCCACTAGCCTCCTCAGGTGCATGTGCACATAAAGATATTAATTCTGATATATCTCCAGAAGGACATAATTACTTTATCAAAGGAAATGACTTTTAGTAACTTCCTTAACTGTGTTATGCTTGTTTCCTCATGGGATTAAAATGGATATAATTTTGCCTACATTTTGTAGTTGTGATGAGGATTAATAAAATGATGCACCTATAGTATATATAGCACAGTGCCTGACATATGGCGAGTACTAAGTGAATGATGTATATCAACACAGAAATCATTATGCCTATTAGTATTTCAGAGTATATTTAACATTACGTACAAATTCTTAAAATCTGTAGTCCTCAATTCAAGGAGTTAGAAAAATAAGTTTTATAGATTAGCTACTTGTTAAACATTAGTATATTTTATTCTGGGGATTTGAAATATTCCTTATTCCTTTCCAAGTTTTTGTTTTTTTCCTTTTAATCACCTTTCTAGTTCTTTTCTCGTTTAGCAAAATTCAAAGCTGAAAAATAAAAACATATCCTAATGAAGTACAATATTATCTCAGAAAATGTGTTTTTTAATTTCTGTGAAATTTAGTAGGATGTTGTTTCCTTCTTCTGATTTGCATAACATTTTTGAGGTAATTTAAAACATATAATTACAAATATATATATTCAGGAAGAAAATATCAATAAGAAAGAAAAGGAAGAAACTAAAAATCACTTGTGGTAATTATCTGCTTTAGCTAGAACAGAGGAACTGGTACTGAACTTGTTCACCAAAAAAACAACAACTATGAAACTAGACAAAACACACGAACCAACTCCTTTAAGCACTGGACAGTAGGCAGCACAAGAGCACAATCTCTGAAGCAGAGAAATTCACAAGGTGAACACATGCTTGTTCCAGTTCTCTGTCTAAGGCAGGTGTCCGCAGCCCCCAGGCCACAGACCAGTACAAGTCCATGGCCTGTTAGGAACCGGGCTACACAGCAGGAGGTGAGCGCTGGGCAAGCGAGCGAAGCTTCATCTGCATTTACAGCCGCTCCCCATGGCTCGCATTACTGCCTGAGCTCCACCTCCTGTCAGATCAGTGGTGGTATTAGATTCTCATAGGAGCTCAAACCCTACCGTGAACTACGCATGTGACGGATCTAGGTTGTGGCTCCTTATGAGAATCTAATGCCTGATGATCTGAGGTGGAGCTGAGGCGGTGACGCTAGCGCTGGGGAGCGGCTGCAAATACACATTATCATTAGCAGAGAGGTCTGACTGCACAGAGACCATAATAAATCAATTGCTTGCAGACTCATATCAAAACCCTATCAGTGAGTGGCAAGTGAAAACAAGCTCAGGGCTGCCACTGATTCTACTTATGGTGAGTTGTGTTGTTATTTCATTATATATTACAATGTAATAATAAGAGAAATGAAGTGCACAATAAACGTAATGCGTTTGAACTATCCCGAAACCATCCATCCACCCCCGGTCCATGGAAAAATTGTCTTCCACAAAACCAGTCCCTGGTGCCAAAAAGGTTGGGGACCGCTGGTCTAAGGGATAATTTCCTTATTTCCCAGCATAGGGAACTTGAGTTCAAGCAGAGCATCGTGGTCCTCTATGAGATGAGGAGGCAAAGATAGGAGTTTGAAGCAGCTAAAGTGACTGGAATAAATATGACATAATATACTATGTTATGTTAATATTGTTATAATGTTCATATTATATAAATGGATATATGATATATATCATTACAAGAATGTATGTTGATAGTATGTATATGTTAATTTTCTTTCACATGCAGTGGTCCATCATGATAGTCATATCATAATTTTGAATTATACTCCTTATAAGATAAAGTGACTTTTTCTCATTTTACATATTATACACTCAATGTAATATGAATACATGTTATGTTTTTGATTACACTTGACTGACATAATTTGACTATTGTGTTACTTTGAATTTTTGTGTGTCTGTTTTAGAATGTCTCAAGAACAACATGTAGTTGAATTTAATTTTTAAAATCAAATCTTAGAACAAATTTGATGAGTCAAGTCCAATTTCATTTGTAATTTAAAGGGATATACATTTACTAGGTTAATCATTTATATTCTTAATTTGTAAATATATTTATTTCCTATTATTTCTCTCATTTTATGTGAGGAAAATAATTATATATATACATGAGTATATATTATATATATCTTTTATATTCGTTTTAAAAAATTTTCTCCAATGCTTTAGAAAATGTGTACAGTTTATAATCCTTATAAAAGATATCAAAGTTCTCAAGAGCATTTTAAAGTTTATTTAATTGTTTGAGTCTTCTTTTTTTTATAATAGATTTATTTATTTTATTTCTGGCTGCGTTGGGTCTTCGTTGCTGCACACGGGCTTTCTCTAGTTGCCGGGAGCAGAGGCTGTTCTTTGTTGCGGTGCATGGGCTTCTCATTGCGGTGGCTTCTCTTGTTGTGGAGCACAGGCTGTAGGCACGCAGACTTCAGTAGTTGCAGCATACAGGCTCAGTAGATGTGGCTCGCGAGCTCTAGAGCGCAGGCTCAGTAGTTTTGGCACACGGGCTTAATTGCTCTGTAGCATGTGGGATCTTCCCGGACCAGGGCTCAAACCCCTGTCCCCTGCATTGGCAGGTGGATTCTTAACCACTGTGCCACCAGGGAAGCCCCTGTTTGAGTCTTCTTTAATCAGGAAAATTTTACTCCCTTCCCGATAATTCCCCACACATACACACTACTCAAGCTTTGACAATATTACTGGTATTTCTGGTACTGATTATAGGTATTACGTATTTTTAATAATATAGATTTTCATTTAAGAGTAATTACTGTATTACATTTAGTTTTAAACCCAGATTTATATATAATCTAATCATTTCAACCCTTTAATTGCTACTAATACTCATTACTATTTCCAACCTCCAGTCAATGCCTTTGCTGTGTCCTTTGGTGAAAAACATTTCTCCATTTGAAGCTAAGATCTCTAATCAGCAGAGATCAAAATTGAAGAAGAGGAAGCAAAAATTCTGCAATTGTATTGTTAGTTTTAATAATGAGAGGCTCCACTTCCACTTCTATCCCTAAATTCCTAGATTCACATATTATGGCTTTGAGAGAAACGATGCTATTGGTCTTTGTTTCTGAGTATATACTACATCGTGTAAGATTAATCTTCAAAAATGTCAGGTTACTATCACCCCTCTAGTGCCATGACTTGATCATTGGGTGACTATCTAACCAGATGCTTTTGGATTACAGGGCTTATGATAATGCTGGTGAATTCCATATACATGAGTCATTGCCACATTTATTTTGCTACGAAATGAGTTCCTTGGCCAGGAGCAGTGTTGCTTATGCCATGGCAATGAATAAGGCATTTATAAGCTCATGAATAATGGGGCTTGTAGAAGCCTTGTGGACAAGGAAAAAAATCCACATCCAAAATAAGGGTGTATTCTAATGAGGGCAGATCTCTGCCCCAGCCAAGACAGAAGGTGTACAATAAACCTACAGCCAGGTGTCTGGCTCATCTCTATTGGGAGGATCAACACTGGTCTCTGAGAAGCTCAGTTCCAGGTCAGAATCTTATATGTGATCTTTTAGGCCCAACCATAGGCAATTACAAAGGCTCTGTCTGACCACATGGGGGAAATGTTCCTTCCCCACACCAGACTTGGTGCACTGTCAGTGCATTACAGTTTTCTGGAGAGAGTTGCTGGCCCCCAGACCCCTCAAGACCAGAACATGCTCGTGTGTATATCTGTAT
Organism: Balaenoptera borealis; assembly: GCF_965194805.1. Classification (NCBI taxonomy): domain Eukaryota; kingdom Metazoa; phylum Chordata; class Mammalia; order Artiodactyla; family Balaenopteridae; genus Balaenoptera; species Balaenoptera borealis. Next base: position 95,241,527 of record NC_138864.1, on the reverse strand, counting down.
TCCTAGCACAGGGGTCACAGTTAGGAGGCCTCCTTATGGGGGGGTATCTTGGTTGAGCCATTTTTTTCACCCTGACTCAATACTTTTCCACTCCTAGCCATCCCCCTCTCCTCCTTCCCATGATGAATTTATTCTAATATTCCTATATCCCTAAACATTTGTGTTTTCTTAAATTTTATTGGAGTATAGTTGATTTACAATGTTGTGTTAGTTTCAGCTGTACAGCAAAGTGATTCAGTTATACATATACATATATTCATTCTTTTTCAGATTCTTTTTTCATATAGGTTATCACAAGAGTATTGAGTGGAGTTACCTGTGCTATACAGTAGGTCCTTGTTGGTTATCTATCTTATATATAGTAGTGTGTGTATGTTAATCCCAAGCCCCTGATTTATCCTTTCCCCCATGTTTCACCTTTGGTAACCATAAATTTGTTTTCAATATTTGTAAGTCTATTTCTGTTTTGTAAATAAGTTCATTTGTATCATTTTAAAATTAGATTTCACATACAAGCGATATCATATGATAGTTGTCTTTCTCTGTCTGACTTACTTCACTTAGTATGATAATCTCTAGGTCCATCCATGTTGCTGCAAATGGCATTATTTTGTTCTTTTTTACAGCAGAGTAACATTCCATTGTATGTATGTACCACATCTTCTTTATCCATTCATCTGTTGATGGACATTTAGGTTGCTTCCATGTCTTGGCTATTGTAAATAGTACTGCAATGAACATTGGGGTGCATGTATCTTTTCTAATTATGGTTTTCTCTGGATATATGCCCAGGAGTGGGATTGCTGGATCATATGGTAGTTCTATTTTTAGTTTTTAAAGAACCTCTATACTGTTCTCCATAGTGGTTGTTCCAATTTACATTCCCACTAACAGTGTAGGAAGGTTCCCTTTCTCCACACCCTCTCCAGCATTTACTGTTTGTAGACTTTTTGATGATGGCCATTCTGACTGGTGTGAGGTGATAGCTCATTGTAGTTTTGATTTGCATTTCTCTGATCATTAGTGATGTTGAGCACCTTTTCACATGCTTTTTGGCCACCTGTATGTCTTCTTTGGAGAAATGTCTATTTAGATCTGCCCATTTTTTGTTTGGGTTGTTTGTTTTTTTGACATGGAGCTGCACAAGCTGTTTGTATATCTTGGAGATTAATCCCTTGTCTGTCGCTTCATTTGCAAATATTTTCTCCCATTCCACAGGTTGTCTTTTCCTTTTATTTATGGTTTCTTTCCTGTGCAGAAGCTTTTAAGTTTAATTAGGTCCCATTTGTTTATTTTTGTTTTTATTTTGATTACTCTAGGAGGTGGATAAAAAAAGATATTGCTGTAATCTATGTCAAAGAGTGTTCTGCCTATGTCTTCCTCTAAGAGTTTTTTAGTGCCCAGCCTTACATTTAGGTCTTTGGTCAGTATTGAATCCAAGTCTTGGTTATCTAAACAAGTAAACTGTTGAAGCCATTTTCAGCTGCATAAGCTAATCCATTAAATTCAAAATGTCAGTAAATGCACCCATATCAAGAAATTTGGTCCAATCCAGCATTATATTCCTTCCTCCGTTCGGTCTAAGACCCTTAGAATCCATCCCCATACATATTCCCCCCAGGTTAACCTTTGCATTTTTCCCCCTGGAATAACCAACATGGGACTCTAGTTTTATATCTAGAAACAACAAAGAGGGTTGGAATGGATCTTAAGAAAATCATGATTCCCCTTGCAGAGCAACTTCCCCAAAGGAACTTATTACTGGGTCTTCAAGCAACAAAAGCTTGTATCCTCAGATAAGATACAGGAGGACAGATAGCTTCTACTGTTAAGGGAAACCGAGAGAGCCTTGGGATGTTCAAGAGTCTCATCTTCCTCTGAGTCCCCCAATGTGTCCTCAACTTTGATATTCCAAATATAATTGCCCAAACTTTTGTATGAAAATCTTAGCAAGTTTGAATTCATTCTATGTTGTAATTATGCAACATACCCAATTAAATCTTGAGTCTAATTTTCAATGAGGATGGGCTTGTAGCTATAAGAAATAAAGCTTCTTTTAGGGTCATCACAGAATCTCCTTGGTTCTGTGACGTTGGCTTGAACTGGGAACTTAAAGTTCTGAGATTGACATTTTCTTTCTGTAGGTTCTCTAATATAACCAAAAGGAACTCTCCAACTCCTTCGTCCTATAGCCATATTATTTCTGTAACAGTCAAGTTCAGCAGCTACTTGATTCCCCAAAATACTTTGTCAGCAAGCATTCCATTACCACCAGTGATAGGTCATAATTTGATTAGTCCTTGTGCCATGGTATACCCATGTCCAGTTGGCAGGAGCTCAGCACTGAATTCAAGATCAAGGATACAACAAACCAATCCCATTCTGATGTGATAGCAAGTACTATATTAGTCAGAGTCAAGTCAGGAACATAGAAATCACACTAGCTATTTTAACTGAAAGACTGTAATATAGGAAAAGTTGTTACACAGGCACTGGAGGACTAAAAAGGCAAACAAGAACACCGAAGCAATGTAAATTAGTAATGGCAGGAAGCAGCAACCAACTCTAAGCCAGAAGAACAAAAGAAAGATGTTGGAAACATCTGAACCTGCAGAGCTAGGACCCTGACCTCTGAAGAGATGGCACTCTCGACTACTGCCAACACTCCATTTTCTCAGAGAAGGGATCCCACCAAAGATGGGATTCAGACCTCTGAGGAGGGTCCCTCTGTGGCCAAATGAGGCTGGTCTGGGAATGTGGAATGAAACAGCCTACTAGAACCATCTGCCCTTTCTGAGGTGAAGGGATGTTTCTGAGAGGCGCTGACAGGAACAATAAGCAAACAGGAAGAAACAAGTCCCTCCTCTTTGCTCCAGCTTCCTAGTCTCCCTCAAGCGCCCCCTATTGGCATTGCCACCTGGTAAAGGAGAAATGTAGTCTGCAGAGTCCCAGCTTCAGAATTATAAAGCTGGTTATAGAAGCTGGGCTTAGAGCTGAGAGACAAGGTTAATATTTGACACAATGTCCTCACAATTCTTAAGCTCTTAATTTTGATTAATCTCCTGGTAGGTTGGAATTAATCTTCACATAATTTCAACATCATATTTTTGCATACTTTTTATGCATTTGAATTCCAAGAATATTATTCTCTTGCCTTTGCTAACAAATTACAACTTTAGTATTTTTTAAAATCTTGGGTTATATAGTTTTTCTACTAAAAATTCCTTAGCTGTTATTCTATAATATTCAGGAATTTAGTGTTGTAGAGGAGAGTTTGAAGGCTAAAATTTTTTGTTTCTTTGTAGGTAGTCCATTTTCCTCTTGAATGGTGATTGAATTGGTTTTATTCTTAATGATCAAAACATTAACTAGGATATGCCTGGGGGTCTCTGCATTCATTTGGTTTGGAATGAAGTGACCCTCTTTCAATCTGTACCACAGTTTCTCTTTGGCTTGGAGATTTATTCTCATATTTTGTCATCAATTACTGCATCACTTTTGTTTGGTCTAGTTTCTTCTTCAAACACAGCAATTATCTATATGCTGGCTTTCCAGTCTTTCTCTTAGATATCTATCATTTTATTTCTTATTGTTTTGTGTATTTTTTTCATTTTCCTTTGATGTCTGGGAGAGCTGTTAAAATATATCCTTGATATCACTGATTCTATTTTCTGCAATATGACTTCTGCTCAGGGCTGCTATTCCATTTTTATTTCCTTGCAGTCCTTCCTGATCACAACTTGTCTTTCCCTCTTATCTTGTTGCCTTTTAATATTATTCGATTTTCTTTTTATGAATCCCAGCTCCTGTTTCATAAACGCCATGCCTCCTGGCAATCTGTTGCAGATGACATGCTTTTTTCCTGAAATTTTCTTCTGGCCATTTATTAGATAATTTTCAGAGATATTTTCTGCTTTTAAGTCTTATAAGTATCATTTTCATTACCTTGTTCCTCATTTCAATAGTGAGATTTCATTTTCTTTTAAGACATCTCCCAAAATAGTGTACTATATTCAAATTCCATATCTCCCATTAGATATAGTGTATGGGTTGTTTTGAATCTTCTTGTTTTCTTCTTCTGTAACAAATATACTTCTCTCTGCTACATCTCAAGGGTAAATTTATTTTCTCAGCTCCCAGTCTATTTCTCAGTTTCCAAAAAGATTTCTATTAGTTGTCTTCTATGATGAAATATTTCAGTGTTCCTACTTCCTGGTATCTGTCCTTCTGAACGTAAAGTGTACATGAAAACTTAGAATTTCCTGCCAGCATGTTCTTCTATCAAAGTTATTCATGTTTCCTCTTCTATCTTTCCAATTTTACTTGTGGTGATTATTCCACAGTACTGCTACTGTCAGTACTTCTCACCCTCCTACCTCCTTCCACACCAGTCCAGGTGTATTCATGGATTTGCTCTCTCTCTTTCTCTCTTCTTCAATAGAATGTATAGTAAGAGTAGATACTAAGTCTGATTGACCCACATTAAGCAGAACACTTCCCCAACTACCCAGTTAATACATTTTCTGAATATTTGAATCTGGTTGTAGACATACCTTTTCTTCAAGAAAAAAAAAAATTGCTACATAATATGAAGCCAGGAGTATCAAATTAGGAATGTCTAATTGTGTCTTTCTCAATCCAGCCACATGTGTGGTTCATCCCAGATTCCCTATAAATCAGAGCCCAAGGCAAGGATTATTTGGGTTGCATGAACCCAGGACAGCAAGAGTGAGGTATAAGGAAAGTGAGGTAATGAAGGAGGCCAAGTAGTGCAAAGTCATACATTCTCACACTGACAACTGCTTCACAACAGCCCCTCAACAGGTGCCTCTGCTGGGCACGTTCAAGGTCTCAGGAGAGCTTTATGGACAAACATCCTCAGAGAAGTTCATGAAATGGAGGGAGAAGGTGGGTTTTATTTGCATACTCTTCCTTGTATTTCACTTTCCATTGAACAAAGTTTACTCATGGGAAAATTAACTGTCCCCCACTTCCAGGTTTCATCATCTGGATCCTTTAGCAGCTGTTTAGAATGCCTGAAGTGTGTATTTTATTCAGATCCAGGAATTGCAGGTGAAACCAAAAGTCTGGCATGTAGGACTGGTCTGCCTGGTTCCACAGAAGTGGCCAGTGACTTGTTGGCTGCCCCAGGTGGAGATGATGTGGTCCAGGAAGACGGAGGGTCAAGGCAGTGTGGGGTGATGAATATGATTTATATGATACTTTGTTTATAATTAATAATAAACTCTTATAGAATCTGGTTTTAGGGCACCCATCAGACTTTATTTTCAATGTTGTTATTGCTTTTTAGCAACTGAGCTCAGGCTTTTTTTTTTTTTAAACATCTTTATTGAAGTATAATTGCCTTACAACGGTGTGTTAGCTTCTGCTTTATAACAAAGTGAATCAGTTATACATATACAATATGTTCCCATTTCTCTTCCCTCTTGCATCTCCCTCCCTCCCACCCTCCCCATCCAACCCCTCTAGGTGGTCACAAAGCACCGAGCTGATCTCCCTGTGCTATGCGGCTGCTTCCCACTAGCTATCTATTTTACATTTGGTAGTGTATATATGTCCATGCCACTCTCTCACTTTGTCCCAACTTACCCTTCCCCCTCCCCATATCCTCAAGTCCATTCTCTACTAGGTCTGTGTCTTTATTCCCGTCTTGCCACTAGGTTCTTCATGGCCTTTTTTTTTTTTTCCTTAGATTCCGTATATATGTGTTAGCATACTGTATTTGTTTTTCTCTTTCTGACTTACTTCACTCTGTATGACAGACTCTAACTCCATCCACCTCATTACAAATACCTCCATTTCATTTCTTTTTATGGCTGAGTAATATTCCATTGTATATATGTGCCACATCTTCTTTATCCATTCATCTGTCGATGGACATTTAGGTTGCTTCCATGTCCTGGCTATTGTAAATAGAGCTGCAATGAACATTTTGGTACATGACTCTTTTTGACCTATGGTTTTCTCAGGGTATATGCCCAGTAGTGGGATTGCTGGGTCGTATGGTAGTTCTATTTGTAGTTTTTTAAGGAACCTCCATACTGTTCTCCATAGTGGCTGTATCAATTTACATTCCCACCAACAGTGTAGGAGGGTCCCCTTTTCTCCACACCCTCTCCAGCATTTATTGTTTGTAGATTTTTTGATGATGGCCATTCTGACCGGTGTGAGATGATATCTCATTGTAGTTTTGATTTACATTTCTCTAATGATTAATGATGTTGAGCATTCTTTCATGTGTCTGTAGGCCATCTGTATATCTTCTTTGGAGAAATGTCTATTTAGGTCTTCTGCCCATTTTTGGATTGGGTTGTTCGTTTTTTTGTTATTGAGCTGCATGAGCTGCTTGTAAATCTTGGAGATTAATCCTTTGTCAGTTGCTTCATTGGCAAATATTTTCTCCCATTCTGATGGTTGTCTTTTGGTCTTGTTTATGGTTTCCTTTGCTGTGCAAAAGCTTTTAAGTTTCATTAGGTCCCATTTGTTTATTTGTGTTCTTATTTCCATTTCTCTGGGAGCTGGGTCAAAAAGAATCTTGCTGTGATGTATGTCATAGAGTGTTCTGCCTATGTTTTCCTCTAAGAGTTTGATAGTGTCTGGTCTTACACTTAGGTCTTTAATCCATTTTGAGTTTATTTTTGTGCATGGTGTCAGGGAGTGTTCTAATTTCATACTTTTACATGTACCTGTCCAATTTTCCCAGCACCACTTATTGAAGAGGCTGTCTTTTCTCCACTGTATATGCTTGTCTCCTTTATCAAAGATAAGGTGACCGTATGTGTGTGGGTTTATCTCTGGGCTTTCTATCCTGTTCCATTGATCTATATTTCTGTTTTTGTGCCAGTACCAAACTGTCTTGATTACTGAAGCTTTGTAATATAGTCTGAAGTCAGGGAGCCTGATTCCCCCAGCTCCATTTTTCGTTCTCAAGATTGCTTTGGCTATTCGGGGTCTTTTGTGTTTCCATACAGATTGTGAAATTTTTTGTTCTAGTTCTGTGAAAAATGCCAGTGGTAGTTTGATAGGGATTGCATTGAATCTGTAGATTGCTTTGGGTAGTAGAGTCATTTTCACAATATTGATTCTTCCAATCCAGGAACATGGTATATCTCTCCATCTATTTGTATCATCTTTAATTTCTTTCATCAGTGTCTTATAATTTTCTGCATACAGGTCTTTTGTCTCCTTAGGTAGGTTTATTCCTAGATATTTTATTCTTTTTGTTGCAATGGTAAACGGGAGTGTTTTCTTAATTTCACTTTCAGATTTTTCGTCATTAGTGTATAGAAATGCAAGAGATTTCTGTGCATTAATTTTCTATCCTGCTACTTTACCAAATTCATTGATTAGCTCTAGGAGTTTTCTGGTAGCATCTTTAGGATTCTCTATGTATAGTATCATGTCATCTGCAAATAGTGACAGCTTTACTTCTTCTTTTCCGATTTGGATTCCTTTTATTTCTTTGTCTTTTCTGATTGCTGTGGCTAACACTTCCAAAACTATGTTGAATAATAGTGGTGAGAGTGGGCAACCTTGTCTTGTTCGTGATCTTAGTGGAAATGGTTTCAGTTTTTCACCATTGAGGACAATGTTGGCTGTGGGTTTGTCATATATAGCCTTTATTATGTTGAGGAAAGTTCCCTCTATGCCTACTTTCTGCAGGGCTTTTATCATAAATGGGTGTTGAATTTTGTCGAAAGCTTTCTCTGCATCTATTGAGATGATCCTATGGTTTTTCTCCTTCAATTTGTTAATATGGTGTATCACGTTGATTGATTTGCGTATATTGAAGAATCCTTGCATTCCTGGGATAAACCCCACTTGATCATGGTGTATGATCCTTTTAATGTGCTGTTGGATTCTGTTTGCTAGTATTTTGCTGAGGATTTTTGCATCTATGTTCATCAGTGATATTGGCCTGTAGTTTTCTTTCTTTGTGACATCTTCGTCTGGTTTTGGTATCAGGGTGATGGTGGCCTCGTAGAATGAGTTTGGGAGTGTTCCTCCCTCTGCAATATTTTGGAAGAGTTTGAGAAGGATAGGTGTTAGCTCTTCTCTAAATGTTTGATAGAATTCGCCTGTGAAGCCATCTGGTCCTGGGCTTTTGTTTGTTGGAAGGTTTTTAATCACAGTTTCAATTTCAGTGCTTGTGATTGGTCTGTTCATATTTTCTATTTCTTCCTGGTTCAGTCTCGGCAGTTTGTGCATTTCTAAGAATCTGTCCATTTCTTCCAGGTTGTCCATTTTATTGGCATAGAGTTGCTTGTAGTAATCTCTCATGATCTTTTGTATTTCTGCAGTGTCAGTGGTTACTTCTCCTTTTTCATTTCTAATTCTATTGATTTGAGTCTTCTCCCTTTTTCTCTTGATGAGTCTGGCTAATGGTTTATCAATTTTGTTTATCTTCTCAAAGAACCAGCTTTTAGTTTCATTGATTTTTGTTATTGTTTCCTTCATTTCTTTTTCATTTATTTCTGACCTGATCTTTATGATTTCTTTCCTTCTGCTAGCTTTGGGGTTTTTTTGTTCTTCTTTTTCTAATTGCTTTAGGGGCAAGGTTAGGTTGTTTATTCGAGATGTTTCCTGTTTCTTGAGGTAGGCTTGTATTGCTATAAACTTCCCTCTTTGCACTGCTTTTGCTGCGTTCCATAGGTTTTGGGTCGTCGTGTCTCCATTGTCATTTGTTTCTAGGTATTTTTTGATTTCCCCTTTGATTTCTTCAGTGATCACTTCGTTATTAAGTAGTGTATTGTGTAGCCTCCATGTGTTTGTATTTTTTACAGATCTTTTCCTGTAATTGATATCTAGTCTCATAGCATTGTGGTCGGAAAAGATATTTGATAGGATTTCAATTTTCTTAAATTTACCAAGGCTTGATTTGTGACCCAAGATATGATCTATCCTGGAGAATGTTCCATGAGCACTTGAGAAAAATGTGTATTCTGTTGTTTTTGGGTGGAATGTCCTATAAATATCAATTAAGTCCATCTTGTTTAATGTATCATTTAAAGCTTGTGTTTCCTTATTTATTTTCATTTTGGATGATCTGTCCATTGGTGAAAGTGGGGTGTTAAAGTCCCCTACTATGATTGTGTTGCTGTCGATTTCCCCTTTTATGGCTGTTAGTATTTGCCTTATGTATTGAGGTCCTCCTATGTTGGGTGCATAAATATTTACAATTGTTATACCTTCCTCTTGGATCGATCCCTTGATCATTATATAGTGTCCTTCTTTGTCTCTTGTAATAGTCTTTATTTTAAAGTCTATTTTGTCTGATATGAGAATTGCTACTCCAGCTTTCTTTTGATTTCCATTTGCATGGAATATCTTTTTCCATCCCCTCACTTTCAGTCTGTATGTGTCTCTAGGTCTGAAGTGGGTCTCTTGTAGACAGCATATATATGGGTCTTGTTTTTGTATCCATTCAGCCAGCCTGTGTCTTTTGGTGGGAGCATTTAATCCATTTACATTCAAGGTAATTATCGATATGTATGTTCCTATTCCCATTTTCTTAAATGTTTTGGGTTTGTTATTGTAGGTGTTTTCCTTCTCTTGTGTTTCTTGCCTAGAGAAGTTCCTTTAGTATTTGTTGTAAAGCTGGTTTGGTGGTGCTGAACTCTCTCAGCTTTTGCTTGTCTGTAAAGGTTTTAATTTCTCCATCACATCTGAATGAGATCCTTGCTGAGTAGAGTAATCTTGGCTGTAGGTTTTTCTCCTTCATCACTTTAAGTATATCCTGCCACTCCCTTCTGGCTTGCAGAGTTTCTGCTGAAAGATCAACTGTTAACCTTATGGGGATTCCCTTGTGTGTTATTTGTTGTTTTTCCCTTGCTGCTTTTAATATGTTTTCCTTATATTTAATTTTTGACAGTTTGATTAATATGTGTCTTGGCGTGTTTCTCCTTGGATGTATCCTGTATGGAACTCTCTGTGCTTCCTGGACTTGATTAACTATCTCCTTTCCCATATTAGGGAAGTTTTCAACTATAATCTCTTCAAATATTTTCTCAGTCCCTTTCTTTTTCTCTTCTTCTTCTGGGACCCCTATAATTCGAATGTTGGTGCGTTTAATGTTGTCCCAGAGGTCTCTGAGACTGTCCTCAGTTCTTTTCATTCTTTTTTCTTTATCCTGCTCTGCAGTAGTTACTTCCACTATTTTATCTTCCAGGTCATTTATCCTTTCTTCTGCCTCAGTTATTCTGCTATTGATCCCATCTAGAGTATTTTTAATTTCATTTATTGTGTTTTTCATCGTTGCTTGGTTCCTCTTTAGTTCTTCTACATCCTTGTTAAATGTTTCTTGCATTTTGTCTATTCTATTTCCCAGATTTTGGATCATCCTTACTATCATTATTCTGAATTCTTTTTCAGGTAGACTACCTATTTCCTCTTCATTTGTTAAGTCTGGTGTGTTTTGACCCTGATCCTTCATCTGCTGTGTGTTTTTCTGTCGTCTCATTTTGCTTATCTTACTGTGTTTGGGGTCTCCTTTTCACAGGCTGCAGGTTCGTAGTTCCCGTTGTTTTTGGTATCTGTCCCCAGTGGGTAAGGTTGGTTCAGTGGGTTGTGTAGGCTTCCTGGTGGAGGGAACTAGTGCCTGAGTTCTGGTGGATGAGGCTGGATCTTGTCTTTCTGGTGAGCACGTCCACATCTGGTGGTGTATTTTGGGGTGTCTGTGGCCTTATTATGATTTTAGGCAGCCTCTAGGCTAATGGATGGGGCTGTGTTCCTGTCTTGCTAGTTGTTTGGCATAGGGTGTCCAGCACTGTAGCTTGCTTGTCATTGAGTGATGCTGGGTCTTGATGTTGAGATGGAGATCTCTGAGAGATTTTTGCTGTTTGGTATTACGTGGAGCTGGGAGGTCTCTTGTGGACCAGTGTCCTGAAGTTGGCTCTCCCACCTCAGAGGTACGGCCCTGATGCCTGGCTGGAGCACCAAGAGCCTTTCGTCCACATGGCTCAGAGTAAAAGGGAGAAAAAATAGAAAGAAAGAAAGAGGCTATAATATAGTGAAGTAAAATAAAGCTATTATAAAGCAAAGCTATACCGACAAAATCTCACCCAGAAGCATATACATATACACTCACAAAAAAAGGAAAAGGGGAAAAATTAATATATCCTGCTCCCAAAGTCCACCTCTTGAATTTGGGATGATTCGTTGTCTATTCAGGTATTCAACAGATGCATCACATCATGCTGTTTGTGGAGTTTTAATCCGCTGCTTCTGAGGCTGCTGGGAGAGATTTCCCCTTCTCTTCTCTGTTCGCACAGCTCCTGGGGATCAGCTTTGGATTTGGACCCGCCTCTGCGTGTAGGTCGCCTGAGTGCATCTGTTCCCCGCCCAGACAGGACGGGGTTAAAGGAGCAGCTGCTTTGGGGGCTCTGGCTCACCCAGGCCGCGGGGAGGGAGGGGTACAGAGGAGGCAGGGCGAGCCTGCAGCGTCAGAGGCCGGCGTGACGTTGCACCAGCCTGAGGCGCGCCGTGCGTTCTCCCGGGGAAGTTGTCCCTGGATCACGGGACCCTGGCAGTGGCGGGCTGCACAGGCTACCGGGAGGGGCGGTGTGGAGAGTGACCTGTGCTCGCACACAGGATTTTTGGAGGCGGCAGCAGCAGCCCCAGCATCTCACGCCCGTCTCTGGGGTCCGCGCTGATCGCCGCGGCTCACGCCCGTCTCTGGAGTTCGTTTAGGCGGCGCTCTGAATCCCCTCTCCTTGCGCACCAGGAAACAAAGAGGCAAGAAAAAGTCTCTTGCCTCTTCGGCAGCTGCAGACCTTTTCCCGGTCTCCCTCCCAGCCAGCTGTGGTGCGCTAACCCCTTCAGGCTGTGTTCACGCCGCCAACCCCAGTCCTCTCCCTGCGATCCGACCGAAGATGAGCCTCAGCTCCCAGCCCCGCCCGCCCCGGCGGGTGAGCAGACAAGCCTCTCGGGCTGGTGAGTGCTGGTCGGCACTGATCCTCCGTGTGGGAGTCTCTCTGCTTTGCCCTCCGCACCCCTGTGGCTGCACTCTCCTCCGTGGCTCCGAAGCTTCCCCCCTCTGCCACCTGCAGTCTCTGCCCGCGAAGGGGCTTCCTAGTGCGTGGAAATCTTTCCTCCTTCACAGCTCCCTCCCACTGGTGCAGGTGCCGTCCCTATTCTTTTGTCTCTGTTATTTCTTTTTTCTTTTGCCCTACCCAAGTACGGGGGGAGTTTCTTGCCTTTTTGGAGGTCGGACGTTTTCTGCCAGCGTTCAGTGGGTGTTCTGTAGGAGCAGTTCCACGTGTAGATGTATTTCTACTGTATCTGTGGGAAGGAAGGTGATCTCCGCGTCTTACTCTTCCGCCATCTTCTCTCAATCTTGAGCTCAGGCTTTTTAAGTGAGAGTTTTTAGTGGGAGTCTAGTAGAAAATTGGTATCAATAGCTGATGGCTAGGTGTGAGAGTAACTTTTGAGATATGCATGAATATTTCAAGGAAAAGTAAGCTTCATCTCTCTATATGTACCTTATAATTATCAGTATGTCAATTTGTAAAATTACTCTAGCTGATTTATTTTTAATAAAACGTGAACTCTAATTTATTAGTTGACATTGTTTAATTCCTTTTTCAAAGTTAAAAAGGATTTATTCTCTGCTTGAACATCTAGTATTTGACATGTCACATTTTCTGCTTATATGTTCTTTTGAGAAAGTTGGCTGATTTTGATAAAATACAGAAAGCTAATAAGCGGTATCAAGATAGACTATAAAATTACTTTGTGGTTCTGGCTGCTTTCTTAAAAAAAAATGAATGAGAAATTTTCATGTTAACATGTCACCTGTGAGTGTACAAATCATGATTTAGAATTCAGAGAACTAGATAAACTAAAATATGTCCTGTGTTAAAAGTGTTTAATATATAATGGTATTAAGTTACTACCATTTGGAAGACTATCAGTCAAGAAAAATAATTATGAAATTTTCTCTCTTTAATGATTATATATCATCTTGCACAAGAAAAGGTAGTGATACTGATCCACAAGGGTAGGACAGTGGTTCTGAGTTATTTTTCAAGTACTGGTGGAAAGCGAATTGTGCAAATTAAGTTTTACCCTATGATCACATTGTCAATCATTTGAAATATGTATTTATAGTCTAAAAAAAATTCATAGGTTTCTTTGTTCAGCATTCCAGTGTAGCAAAATAAACCTAGGTACATACACTCTGCTTTAAAATACATAAATGGACCCAGTTTTTCTCTGGATTTAAGACAGAAGAGGCCCTTTAACTGCTTAGAAATGTTTATGTCTTGTGTAGGAAAATATGAAGTAAAAGTAAAGTTTTCCCTAAACAATTTTAACCTTGCTTTTGTTTATGTAGTTAGAGGGAAAAGAGGAAAGACTATATAAGATGGAAGAAGAGTAGAAATAAATCATGGCCAAGGGGAAGAGGAAAATGAACAGTGAAAGGAAAGATAATAAGAAAGGAACACTAAATTTAGTTGTCAGGTGTTGGAAATCAGTATTAAAATTTTAAAGCACCAGAACCAGAGCATGATTACCTACCTCGAACATGGAGAAGCCCTTTATTGCATTGTTTTTAATTTTAAAAATTCAGAATATTCAAAATACATTTTCCCCCAATAGCCAGTAATTCATATTTTAATGCTCATCCAATGAAGAAACATATACATCCCAAGTTCCTGGACTATTGCATTTTTCATCAACAAAAGCAATTTTTACCAAAGATGTGTTTTCTACCTAAGCAATGTAATATCACGTTCTACTGTGTGAAAACAGATAATATGTGAAGTTATGCTGTACATTTCCTCTCAGAATCTGACTGTAAAATGTGACCTTTACTGAAAGCTGGCATTATGTACAGATACTTTGATATCTCAATTCATGAAAACATTTCTTAACAAATTGAAAGCAGTGACCTGTCTCTACTCTAATAAATATATGTATATATTTCACATATATATATATATATATATATATATATATATATATATATATATATATATGTAATATAAAGTAGAATCTTTCAAGCTAAGGGGAGAATGTGGAAGAAGGGTCACCAAATCATGTTAGAGAAACTACATTGAAAAGCAATGCAAAAAGCGAAGCAATGAACCATTTTCATTCTGTAATGAAAACTTTTAATAGATAAGATAAAAAATAATGAAGAACTTCATTTCTTAGATTCCGGTTTTTCTTTAAAAATGTGCTTTAGCTGCACTTCACTTCACATACCTGAGTAGTCATACATTCCTTCATGTAGCAATATTTGCCTTCTAGCATCAGCTTTTAGGAAATCTACCAGGACAACTCACATGAAAAATGTATATTCCTACAAAGAAGGAATATACATTCCTTTTTTTTTTTTTTAACCAAATGACTTGTTTCACTTGTTAAAAAAAAAAAATTAACAGGCTTTTCCAATTTTTTAATATTTCTGGTAGTAGAAAGAGGTTTTCAGTTACCCGACAGATACACCTTATCTCATACTGCAATTCTCTCAGGCAATGCATACGCATTTTGTGTCCTTTCACAGTGCAGTTCACCTGGAGACAAAAGCAAGAAGAATTTGTTTCACTTGAGCTATTCCCTTTTAACATATGCTTTGCAGCTGACTAAAGTTATCTTCAAAATTGCAACAGTCAAAAGTGCATCAGCCATAACCATCACAATTGTTATGGATTTTTTTCCTCATTTTAATGCTTAATAAAAGGAAGAGAAACTTGTTATAATTTGTTCATTAATATTCTAGCATTCATAATTTACCATGTACATATATAGTCCTACAATTACCTACAAATTAGCTTTATTAAAAGATACCTGATTTTAAAATATCATGCTCAAAAAAATACCTCCTATGAAATATGACCACCGGAGAAAAAAAAGAATTCTTATGTTGCCATTTTAAATAAGAATATCTCATTGGCCTTGCTGTTAAAAGAACAATAGAAGACTAATTAGCTCAACTATGTATTAGTCCCAGCGAGGAAACCCCAAAGCCCACAGTAATTTTGACACAGATGTATGCCACATGATACCTTTATTATATGCTAATGATATTTGACCAGGAAACATAATCAAAACTTTATAAAAAATCGGTTAGAACAATTTCATCATTAAAAAAAGCTTTATGTTCAGTATAAGTTCTTCTAACATTTTTGCTAATTTAATTATGTTCTGTGCATCTGTTTAATAGATCAATTTAACGTATTTTTCACCTGAAGTGACTTTTTTAACATGTCTAAAATGACCACTTATGTTTTGAAGGATACAGAACCGTAGACAGTCAGCTAACAAAGAATTCAGGTTTTTATTAGTCTTTTTCCTATGATTGTTACTGCATTGAATAAAGATACATCATGACTGCCCAAGATTTTCGTCAAGAGGTACAAATTTATTTAACGTATTAGGCAGAAGTGTTTTTGGCGGTGGTGTTGGTGGTTGCTTTCGGCCAGCATCAGGAATATAGCTAGAAAATTTCCTATGGTCCCCTCTATGTTCTATGTCTATTCTGCTGAAGTTCTGAGAGGTCAGAAGCTATTTCTACTCTGTTTACCACTGTTGGTTTTAACATCTAGCATTGCATCCAGCCTTTAGTCAATATTTATTGAATATGTTTATTATTGAATAAATGAAGAAAGGAATGGTAACTTCTGAATTATGAGGAGCTACAAAGCAGGCATCCATTTTAAGAAATTTTCCTTATGTGTCCTGTACCTTGATGTCTTGGACAATTAAACATCAAAAAAAATTAGGCGATAATGATGATGGAAAACGACGAATTAATGATTATTGTTGTCAGCCTTGGCTTGACTGCAGCATCACCTGGGGATCTTAAAAAATACTGTTGCCTGGTTTCCACAGCAATTCTGTGCTAATTGGTCTGGGGTGTGGCCTGGGCACTGAGATTTTTTAAATCTCTCCAAGTAGTTCTAGTGAGCAGCTAAGATTGAGAACCACTGTTATACGTGATGATACGACGATGACTATGAGGAAGAAGAGAAATTTCAGGATATCTACCTTATAATCTTAATTTATGAAAATAAAAAGGGTTTCTTTTTCATGAAAAACCACTTTTAAGTAATATAACAAATCCATTCCATTTCTGCTTGACATACCAGCACACACACACACACACACACAGAAATACAACCTTAAGCACTTTCCTTTCTCCCTTTCAAGAAGTGTTTAAGAAACCTGAACCTATAACTCAGAAGCTCAGCTCCATGCTATCCCCACGTGCCTTTGGTCTCTGGATCCAGGAAATGGATTTCTGTCTTGTCCCTGCATGTGTAAATCTTTGCTTTGAAACACTTTTTTAAGTTAATTAATTAATTTTATTTGTATTGAGCTATAATTGACATATGACACTGTGTAAGTTTAAGGTGTACAGTGTGTTCCTTTGATACATTTATATATTGCAGTACGATTACCACTATATATCACTTACATATGGGATCTAAAAAAGCTTTGAAACGCTTTGACTCGACATATGCCCCTTGTCCTGTGAGCAGGGTTCTTGTTTGGTTTCTCTCACTTCTCAAGAGCCCAAATCCTCCCCTTTCTACTCTCCAGAAACTCTTTAATTTTTTCAGAAAAACTATAGCTTTGGGGCCAGGAGCAGAGTTGATAGCCACCTACAAAGTATAATTTATGGATCTACAAATAGCCCCCATGAAACACATCCCAAAATATCCACTAAAGTACCTCTGCTGGAGATGAGTTTACTTCTGTTCAATTCGACAAATTCGCTGAGTATTCTAGGGTTATGATTATGGAAGCCATTTTTTCCAAACTAACAGTTGGGATAGCCCTTCAGAGGATCTAGCAGTAGGAGAGGATATTTGATGCCAAACTCACTAAATCCAAAGTTAACTAAAACAGTTTTGCCTAAAGTACTCTTTTGGTCATAAAATAGGTCATTGTTCTTAATGCAGGAGTTTTTTTATTGCATCTCAGAACAGGGGAAAACTCTTTCGGTCCCAACGTCAGAACTGTTTAGAAAAATTAAAACAAAAAACTATAGAAACTGTTCAGGAAAGGAGCAGTAGTTAAAGCACGATATTCCATCTGTAATCTTTTCATTTATTGACTGTGTAAAAATGGGAAAAATATTTTTTCTCTGCAAGATTTTCTTATCGGTACATTGAGAAGAATAATTTCTATTTCACAGTGTTGTCATGAGAATTAGATTAGGTAATGCACTCAGGATGGTACACAGAGAAACAGGTACTAAAACATAGTTCCTGTAACAATAATTAATATTGTTGCCAAGAATAGTGATTACCTTCCCTGCTTCTTCGGAACCACGTAAAACTTATTTTGCTCCTTCATTTGATAAAGAACCTTATTTGTGACCTCTAAGATTGTCCATCAGTAGTTAAGTGTTGGTGGAAATGCAGATTATCTCACAGCTAATCCACTCACAAGATGATACCTCAGCTAGAAATACAACAGGAAACATTACTTTCTGAGAAAAAAAGGAGAGCTAACAAGCAGATGTTTTTCACCTATTTTAAGCTAATTTTTTAAATACTTCTATTCCACAGCAGGATTGTTTCAGTTCCAACAGCTCTTCATATGCAACTATCAGCCAGGTTAAGAATTTAATGCCTAGTTATTGTGACATGATTTTTTGACAAGAACAATCATCTATTGTTAGCAAGTGAAAGTTGAAAAGTTTGGATTGGTCAAATAAAAGTACTTTAGGCTGGGAATGCAATTGAGAAAAGGCAACAGTCAAAACACTGCCAAAGTGCTTCATGATATTGGAATGTTATCTGGATTGGGTCAGAGGAAATGTTGAAGTGGTGTCATGGTTTACAGCTCAACTTCAAATTTAGAATTTGATAATCTAAGACTTACCAGGAATCCACAATCATTGTCATAATAAAGTAATGGCCATAAAATGTTGTTGAATGTTTATCATTTAGAAAAGGGAACATAGCAAAAGTGCATAATAGTTTTGCTTAAAATTACCTGTTGTTAAGAATAAATAAGTTATATACATATATTATTATAAAATAACGTTTTTTGCTTTATTTTTGATGTTCTGAGGTATTCATTGTGTTTTTTTGTTTTTGTTTTTTTGTTTTGTTTTGTTCTGTTTTTTTGGCAATCCCAAACAAACTCTTACTAAAAGTGATTGTCTGGGGATATAAGTGGATAATATATGTGGAGCTCTAGGAAAGTTACCAATCATTGCATTTAAAGAAATGAGCAAATCCAAGAGCTGGTAAGCTCTATTAAAAGAAGAAAGCTTGAGACAGTTTATCGAGTAGATGTGGTCCTTTGATTATAGAAGAAACTGCTTACTGGGTTCATGATAAGAGGAAAGGAAACAGGCATTAGAAGATGTTTCCTTTATTTAATTCTGTCAGGTTAGTGTGATTATGACTGAGAAAATTTAGGTTAGAATATCAGAAGAGCTGCTTCTAAGAGTGTTTTCTGTATGCTGCTCTGAAGCATTGGAACAAATCAACATCATTCATTCATTTATTCATCAAAAAAATGTATATTAAATGCTTGCTAAGTAAGATATCCATGAGTGGGAAGTCAGAGAGAGAGATCAAGTTGATGACTTATTTGCTAAAGGTGGATTGTAGATCATGGCTTACAACTATAGCCAGAATCAACTTCCTTACCTTCTTCCTTAATATTTGACCTTGGCTTCCTCCCTATAGGAAAATAGGACCTACAAAGTGGATACCAACCCAGGCTGCAACATAGAGGGTCCTAGCTCTCATGGACCTCAGAGAACTGGGATCCAAAAGGAGAAGAAGAAGCCACACATACTTTAGCCAGGTAGGTCTAAAACAAAGCACTATAGCTCCAAAAGGCCTGAAACACTTGTTCATGGCTGTATATCACTCCATCTTTCTTATGGTATGATGAGGGATTAAAATCTTTCTTTCTAATACTGTCTCCTCCTGGCAGGTGGAGAGGAAGTCCCTTGCTTTCTATGAAAATGTGAGGAATGGGTTTATAAGCATTTCTGAACAATATTTTTGCTGAGTTTAAAAAATAAGTAGGAGTGTACCAAGAATATGACAAAGAGGAGAGTGGTAAATGTTCTAAATTGGTAAATTTCTAGGAAACTAAGGCTGCAAACATTGGAACAGAGGATGTGAAAGGGATGGAAGCTAGGAAGGGGAGGAGGATGAGGGCTATGAGGGTGGGAAAATAAGCAATGACCCTCAGACTCCTGATCCCAAGACTCCAGGGATTCTGATTCATGATGCCTCTAGAGCAGGGCTGTGGGGATTTAATTGGCTTATTTTTTAAGCAATGACCAAGTAATTCTTATATAGGTAGTTGTAAATGCCAGGTTGGGATTCTCTGTTCTGGGTGATGAGAAGCCTTTAAAGAATTTAAAGCAAGTTCAAAAGCAAGAATTTAAATTAAGAATTTAATTTGGAGAAAAAAGAAGGATAAATATCAATGACAAGGTTTTCTGGCTAGGGTGACTGAGTAGATGGGGCTATTACCCTAGACCAGAAATGTATCCTGAGAAAATTTTAAATTGTAAGGTAAAAGATTCAGTTTAAGTTTGGAGTTGTCGCCTCAGTTCTAGAAGAAATCAAAGTTCAATCATGCTATAATTTACAAACACTAAGAATGAATAAGATATGTAATTTACCTTGGCTCATTAATTCACTGAAGAAAAGTTTATTGAACCAGGAAGTGTGAGAGGTGCCGATTCTTACCTTCAACAAAAGATGTTCACAGTAACATCTGACCTTTTTATCCAGTGGAGTCATCTCTGCTACTCTTAGTTCTTGGGTCTCCAAGTCCATTTAAATAACCAATGGTTACTGAGCCAAGTAGTCATAGGAGTGAGAACATGTCCAGTTCACCTGGTTTCTAATAGGAGATTACTATACCCAAATGAGTCCTCCTTCACCAAGTTTCCAGGACCAAATGCTGGTCTAGTAGAAGAATACAAATTTCATTTATAGCAGAGCAGAGTAAAATTTACCAGAGCAGTCAAGTATGTGGGTCATTTTTCGTCTTTCAAGCTTAAGACTGGGGCCTTCTAGAAAAGGCTGGCACACTCCTTCACTGTTCCCTGGCTCATGGCTGCTTGCTTCAATTCCCTTACTTAGTTTTCTCTTTCAACCTGCCCCACCTCACAAACCAATGTCCCACTCCGTTCTCTTCTTCTACCCCAACTCTGCCCTAATTATAATTTGCAAATTGAGGAACTCAAGCTTTATCTGGAAGCTCTAAGAGGTTCTCTTGGAATTGAGAATTTACTATTGCACAGTAGCAGAGCAAGTACGATTCAAGTTCACTCTACCAGTTAAATTTCTCACTACTTACCTAGGAAGCCTTCAGGGTCAACATACAAACTTGTGCAAGATATACCAGCTGCGCTCTGCACAATCACCCAGCTGAAAGGGCAGGTAGAGGCTGAACTCCAGCCTGCACCTGACTTCTCCAGCACGTGCCTTATAACTGGGCTATGTCCACCAACAGGGGCACCTCTTATTTGCTCAAAGGCACAATCTGGCCCAGAGGTGGCCCTAAAGCAAATCTCACCAGGGTGAGCTTTAGTTTCCTGTAGAGGGTGTGACTCATTCCAGATCCTAACCTACATTAAAACAATTACATTAACTATAAATTGCTTTCATTTAGTTTTCTGGGATGTACATCAGTTTCTGTTAGATCTGACAATTTGGGGGGTAAGGAGCAGCAATTTATTATTTCCTGCTACAGATTAAAACACTGTTCTGTTGCTAAAGGAGGTCACAATCTAGCAGGTCAGAAAGCATATACTTCCTCAACTTATGATGGGTTTACATCCCTTATAAACTCATCGTGCATTGAAAATATTACTAAGTCGAAAATGCATTTATGTTTGGGCAGGTAAAATTATGTAGTGCAGTGTTTGAAGCAGGGGAATTTTTTTTCCTTTTTTTCCCTTCTTTTTTATACTGTATAATGTCCCTCAAGTTATGGCAGTATACCTTGTGCCACTGAATTTCCAAAGTTTACCAATTTTTTTTTTTTACTGTGCTTCAAATAAATAGAAAGAATAGTTATGATATTGATCTTCAACTTTGCCATTCATGCTTCTATTCACATTAGGCTAGGTGTTCCACTTGGAAAGCATAAGAGTGTCTAGGCCTTTGAATGGCATATGCCATTTCTGGGAAATGTATTTGTAGGCTAAGTATTGCTTTCTACATTTAAGTAACCCCTAGTTTTAAAAAGAAGAAATGCATATTGAATAGTTTAATGATTTGATTTGTTTGGCATTATAGGAAGCAAGCCGGTGCTAAGTATTTTTAAATGGCTATGTAAGCAAACCTGAACTGTAAATCGTCATTCAGGAATGTGTATTAAGATTATGGAATGGGTGTAAGACTACTGGTAGGGGGAGAAGGTGGGTATGACTTAAATGGATCTTTTACGGCCCTGTGATCTATCCTTTCCTTGAAAGTTTCTGAAGAAAAAGAGGAAAGATCATTTTGCTGCATTCCTCCATTCTTGTTTTTTAAAGAACGAGTCCCAAGCCCTACAAACAGCTTGTATTGAACTTTCACATTTGAATTAAAGATTGTTAAACATGAAAAAAAAAAAGAAAATGCATTTAATACGCTTAACCTACTGAACATCATAGCTTAGCCTGGCCTTCTTTAAACGTGCTCAGCAGACTTACATTAGTCTACAACTGGGTAAAATCATTTAACACAAAGCCTGTTTTATAGCAAAGTATTGACTACCTCATGTATTTTATTAATTACTGTACTGAAAGTGGAAACAGAATGGTTGTATGGGTACAGAATGGTTGTAAGTGTATCAGTTGTTTATCCTTGTGATTGTATAGCTGCCTGGGAAAGATCCAAATTCAAAGTGTGGTTTCTACTGGATGCTTTATTGCTTTAGCACCATCATAAAGTCAAAAAATGGAAAGTCAGAGCATTGTAAGTTGGGGACCATCCATACATATATAACTGATCAAGACAGTAAAATAGAAGAAGCACAAAGTCTTTTGAAATTTAGGGTGAGGGATTTCTTCTGATAGAGGAAAGTGAAGTGTTCAGGAGATAGTAACGAAACACACTATTGAGAGATAGATAGAATCTTAATAGCAAATGGGAGAGTAGTATGTATGGAAGAAATTCAGCCCAAAGGCAAGGTGGTAGAAAAACATGGAGATATGGGGAGACTATAGCGCTTTTAGGGAGAGTGTAAATATTGCAAGGAGAATGAGAAAAAACAATGAAAAATAATGCTGTTAAAGTATAATCAGAAGAGAAGGACCGGGACTTTCCTGGTGGTGCAGTGGTTAAGAATCCGCCTGCCAATGCAGGGGACATAGGTTTGATCCCTGGTCCGGGAAGATCCCACATGCCACAGAGCAACTAAGCCTGTGTGCCACAACTACTGAGGCCGCGTGCCACAACTACTGAAGCTCACAGGCCTAGAGCCCGTGCTCCACAACAAGAGAAGCCACCGCAATGAGAAGCCCGCGCACCTCAACGAAGAGTAGCCCCCGCTCACCACAGCTAGGGAAAGCCCACGCACAGCAAGAAGACCCAATGCAGCCAAAAATAAATAAATAAATGAATAAAAATTTTTAAAAAAAGAAGAGAAGGACCAGGCAGTTCATCCAGTCCTGTGATTTTAAACCTCATAGCCCAGAAGTGCCTGTATGACTATCTTGGCTTCTACTTCCCGAAGAACTCCACATTTTCTGTTGTACATACTTGGGTCACAAAATAAAAAGAAAAAAAAAGGAAAAGAAATCCACTAGCCACATCTGGCTTCATTTTTTAGATGGGAAGCGGGTGCCAAGATCGATACAAGAGGCCCAGCCGGCATCCCATAACTAGTTAATGGCAGCCCAGGACTAGAACCTGAGGCTCTGACTCTTTCCACGTCCCAGCTTCTCAGACAGGAATGCTAATATCTTCCGATCCACAGGGCAGTGCACTAGAAATTAGATTCAGCTACAGGGTCAATATGGCCCATTTCTGGGAATATAGATTTCATTCAAATGACAAGTAAGTAAAAGCATTTTTTTCTATTAAAACAAAATGCACACATTTCAAAGATAGAAGTATATTAGGTATCTCAGACCCTTGGGGTATGTCATGATTTTCGCTGGCAATAGAGGTACTTGGATGGAACATTTTACAAAGCATTTTGGTGTAATGAGGCTGGAAAAGTCGGTTGCTGCCAACTTTTGGAAGTCCTTAAACATCAATCCAACCAGGGACTGGATTCAATTCATAGGCAATTCATAACTATTAAAGTTTTAAAACTGTGGAATGCAGTTATTGGACCTAACATGTTTTAATTGCCTCACTTTAAAGTCCCTGCCGCTTACGTCTTTTCGGTAAGATATGAGCTTTCTCTTTGCTGTTGCTGTTGTTGACCTGGAGCCAAATTGTCAGTTTAGTTGGCTGAGTTTTGGTATTCTCTTTTTAAAAAAAGTTTTTTCCATTCTGTTTTGGTTTTTGCTAATTTATAGGTTCTTTGAACTTCTTTTGGATTCGATCTGAGACTTGAGAGTAGTCGTTTGAGAGCAGCACAGAAGCTCTAAAGATTTCTCCCTGCTGAGTGTGAGAAAACTAAAAAAAAAAGAAAAGAAAAAAAACCATGGCCGAGGGAGACACTCCTGTTGAAGGAGGTTTACAGAGTTAAGAGCTCCTGAGAGCAGGTGATCTGGACTTGCCTCAAAATTTTGATTATGGCATACTGCGGCTGCTATTCCACTGTCCAGCACAGTGTGCATGCTTTGGAATTTAAATTTAGAGATCTTTCAGTCTCTGCATCTGTGTCTGGGGAACCTTCCAAATCAACAGTCTGCTTTCTTTCAAAAGCTGGACAAAAAAATTGCAAGACGTAGTCCCAGTTGTTCCTTTATAAGTTGAATAAGGTAAATATGCACATTAGCTCGAAGAAGGCAAGCAAAATTCAAAGTTTCCTCTATCACAGTGCCAGAGTCCTTTAACCTCCTGGATGAGCTATCTTGTTACAGTCTCTGAGGAAAAAAGGGTCTGATCAAAAAACTCTAATTGGAATTGAAATCGATTCTTCTTTATTTAAAAAAAAAATTTACAATATTTTAGTATAATGCTGTAATTATATTAGCCAGGTCTTTCAACAGGAATAAGTAATTTTTATGTTTAGGTTGGTGTTTACTTTGAAAACAATATTATTATATGATTTAAATAAAATATAAATGTAACTTATCATATAGAATCTGTTTCTGAAATTTTTACTGTCTAAAAAGTTTAAAATTTGTGGAAATTCATACAAATGCAATCCAAGGGTAGTAAGTGTCAAAATCCAAGAATCCTTTCACTCTTGTGAATCGTTTCTTAAAAGAGAGAATTCAACATCCATCTCATGTGAGGTGCTCTGTTACATTACACAGAGTAACTTTCAACCAATGGATGTTTTTTAACTTTATTAAAAATTCTGAATTCTTGTTTCTCTTACTTTTCAAATGCCATACATTTTGTGTTGCTTTCTTATTCATGCTTATTAATGCTACTGTTTTAAAATGAAGCACGGAGACTCCTGATCTCAGCAAATATCTTGGTGAATATACTTTTGCTTTGGGGCAAGTAAAACTTAATATTCATAACTCTTGGAATGCAGAAGGAGAATATGAAGAGAATCATTGCTATTCCCAAGCTATGGGTATCAGGGTTAAATAGCTGATATGAACAACTTATCAGGGGATTGGCAACATTATTCAAGTATCATGTAAAAGCCAAGATCACCCTGAGCTTCAAAAATCCAGGGAAAGGAAAACTCTACTACTAGTTGACATTTCAATAAGATATGGCTGAGAAGAAAATGCCTGTATCAAGAGATCTCAATGGGCTAGTTTTGAGAAAAACAATGAAGCAGAGACAAAGCAGTAAAATAAAAATACATCCCAGTGATGACCCTTAAAATCTGAAAATCAATTAAGGCAATTTTGAAATGACGTAAAATTAAGTAATTTGAGAAGTTCAAATGAGAACCAAGTAAGTGAGGTGCCTGTGCATAAGCACTTCAGAGTTTTATTGTTCTCTACCCACAACATTCACCAAAATCATTCAAGACACCAAAGTATTCCAAAGCTATATTTTTCTAGTTCATAAAATTACTATTATGTAGTGTGCATCACAGCGTATAGCACAAATGAAAACGGTAAAGAATTTTTAGAATTTTAGGAATATGGGTAAATTTTTTTCCTGGAAAAGCCTCCAACTAGGTCTTTAGTTTAGAGTAAGAATATTTCATTGCAAATCAAGAAATATCAAATGATATCACTCATGAATATTTCTGTCTCTGTTCATCTATTGAATATTTTTGTATTTCTGTTTGTATTGCACACTACGGCTGTGTACCATTTTACATACTTATTTAATAAATAAGATCATATACCATTTATAAATTCCTATATTGGGAATAGGACAAATAAATGCATTGGTTATGTTGGAAAATTGAATTCCTGAATACTGAAATACAACAGAATACTGAAATGGACTTACCAGTATTAGGAAAAAAAGATAACTTTACAATTCCTAAGATTATCTCCTAATACTGTACTTCCCACCCCAATTTGGGGAAATTTGGACTAAAATTGAATAGACAGACTTAACGCCAGTTATCTAAATTAGTGTCCCTAAAGTAAGGAAATCAACAAAGGCACAGAAAAAGGTTTCAAAGTATAATCAAGCAAAATAAGGAAGAATTGAATTGCAGAGCCGAAGCATATGTAGGAAAATATTTGACAACAATCTACACTAGGAAAGATCCTGATGAAGTTTTAAACTGTGGAGGTTAAAGAAAGAATTCTTCAGTCAAAACCAATGTGTGTGTGTGTGTGTGTGTGTGTGTGTGTGTGTGTGTGTGGTGTGTGCATGTGTGTGCGTGCGTGCATGTGTGCATGCATGTGGATGTATATGCGTGTAGGAATAAAAAGAGGTGAAATGTCAGACTGGTTCCAGACCTATACCAAACCTAATCTAATGCAGGAAGACATCAGAAGACAAGGGAACAGATGTTAGCAACATTCAATGGGAAAGAAAGTGTAACTAAAGATTATTACATACAATCAAGTTGTCAAACAAATATTAGGGCAACATGAAGATATTTTATGAATTAAAAAATGGCAACAAAGACAAAATACTCAGAATATACATCTCATGAACCCCTTTTGAAAAATAAAGAAATATTAAATATTTAAAATGATATTAAAAAGCCAGCCAACTAACAATGCTTGATGGGAGATGCTGAGGTAAAAGAAGAA
The DNA here is from genome assembly GCF_965194805.1 of Balaenoptera borealis. NCBI lineage: Eukaryota > Metazoa > Chordata > Mammalia > Artiodactyla > Balaenopteridae > Balaenoptera > Balaenoptera borealis. The sequence continues at coordinate 95,215,270 of NC_138864.1, read as the reverse complement.
AGGCATCTGTCAAAACCCAAAGATAGTGAAGCCGTAAGTACAAAGCAGTGAGGTAAAAAAAAGCATGAGTCAAAAATGCATACTCAACCAAGTTATCATCCAACTACCAGGGAAACAGAATTTCATGGAGGGAATGCAGCAGGCATGAACTTTCTAGAAAAAAACAAAAACAAAATAAAGCAAGCAAAATAAACAAAAAAACTACTTCCTAAAATCCTGTTCCAAGGGGTGAATTTTTTTTTTTTTTTGAATTTCAAAACTGAGAAACAATGCAACCGACAATGGGAAAAGAACTGTCAGCGAGTTTGAATGCACTTAAATATAAAACAAAGATTTTAAAATGTACAAATCAGAAAAAAATCGTATTTTTAACTTGGATAATGTGTTGGGTTGGCCAAAAAGTTTGTTTGGGTTTTTCCGTAACATCTTATGTAACAAGGTGGTTTACAAAATATGACAAGAATTGATGTTCTAGAAAATAGCTCTTTAGCTATTTTCACTTACCACTCCTCCAAGATAGTTTCCTATATAGAAGTCATCAGTGCTGAATTTTCTTCTTTTTTTTTTTTTTTAGTGCTGAATTTTCAAGATCGGAAGCTCCCAGTTCTCCAGTAATTTGGATCAGGAGAGGACAGGTGAGAGCATGTTTGAGTGTTTATTTTTAACCGTTCCACAGAACACACTCCATAAGAGAAAAAAATTGAAACGTAGTTTAAAATTTTACTCCATATTCAGTGTTTTTCATCATATTTGTCTTAAACTAAGGCAGACCATTTGGGAAATTATATCACTGGTGATGATAAAATTTTATCTAGGGTTCAGAAATCCCATCAGTTCCACTTCAGTTTTTAAATTCTGCTAAATGCAATCTAAATTGAAATTATATATTTTTATTTTAAAAATAGTATGGTTTTTGTTATAAAATATTTATCTATCCAGCCCTCTATAAGTAAATGTGCCACAGGTTAAATAATATTCAATTTTATTAACAGTGGTTACTTCAGATGGTTAGATTTTGATTGTCAAATTTTTACTTCATTCTTTTCTATTTTGAGTGAATAATTTATAGTTAAAATATGTCATTTTTTTATTAAGACTTTAAGGTACAGAGATTTCTTGTATGCCCTCTGCCTCTATACTTGCATAGCCTCTTCCATTATCCATATCCCTCACCAGAGTGGTGCAGTTATTACAATTGATGAATTTACATTGACATATCATAATCCCTCGAAGTCCATAGTTTACATTACAATTCACTCTTGCTGTTGTACATTCTATAGGTTTGGACAAATGTTTAACAGCATGTATCCATCATTATGATATCATACAGAGTATTTTCACTGCCTTAAAAATCCTCTGTGCTCTGCCTATTTGTCCCTCCCTCCCAACCCTGGGCAACCACTGATCTTTTTACTGTCTTCTTAGTTTTGCCTTTTCCAGAATGTCATATAACTGGAATCATACAGTATGTAGCCTTTTCAGATTGGCTTCTTTCATTTAGTAAAATGCCTTTAAGTTTCCCTTATGTCTTTTCATGGCTTGATGCCTCATTACTTTTTAGTGCCGAATACTATTCCATTGTCTGGATACCCCAGTTTATTTATCCATTCACCTACTGAAGGACATCTTCATTGCTTCCAAGTTTGGGCAATTAGTAATAAGGTTGCTGTAAACATCCATGTGCAGGTTTTTGTGTGGACATGTTTTTAACTCCTTTGGGTAAAAATATCAAGGAGTACGACTGCTAGGTCATATGGTAAGAGTATATTTAGTTTTGTAAGAAACTGCCCAACTGTCTTCCAAAGTGACTGTACCGTTTTGCACTCCCATCAGCAATGAATGAGAGTTCCTATTGCTCCACATTGTCACCCATATATGGTAATGTCAGTGTTCTGGATTTTGGCTTTTCTAATAGGGATGTAGGGGTATTTCATTGTTGTTTTAATTTGCATTTCCCTGCTGACAGATAACGTGTAGCATCTTTTCATATACTTATTTACCATCTGTATATCTTCCTTAGTGAGGTATCTGTTAAGGTCTTTGACCAATCTTTTAATTGGATTGTTTATTTTCTTGTTGAGTTTTAAGAGTTCATTGTATATTTTGGATAACAGTCCTTTATCAGATGTGTCTCTTGCAAATATTTTTTTCCCGGTCTGGCTTGTCTACTCACTCTCTTGACATTTTCTTTCACAGAGCAAAATATTTTAATTTTTAAATAAGTCTAGCTTATCAATTATTCCTTTTATGGATCGTGACTTTGGTCTTATATCCAAAAAGTCATCCCTATACCTAAACTCATCTAAGTTTTCTCCTATATTATCTTATAAGAAGTTTATAATTCTGTGTTTTACATTTAGGTCTGTGATCCATTTGGGGTTACTTTTTGTAAAAGGTGTAAATTGTGTGTCTAGATTTATTTTTTTGCATGTGGCTGTCTAGTTGTTCCAGCACCATTTATTGAAAAGCCTAGTTTTCTCTATTATTATGCCTTTGCTTCTTGGTCAAACACCAGCTGACTTGTCTATGTTGGTATATTTCTGGGCTGTCTGTTCTGTTCCATTGATCTTTGTCTAGCCTTTGCCAATATCACACAGTTTTGATTATTGTAGCTCTATAGTAAATTTTGAAGTTGGATAGTGTCAGTTCTCCAACTTTGTTCTTCTCCTTCAATATTGTGTTGACTATTCTGGGTCTTTTGCCTCCCCATAAAAACTTCAGAATCAGGTTTCTGATATCCATAAAATAATTTTCTGGGATTATTATTGAGATTACATTAAATCTGTAGATTAAGTTGGGAAACACTGACATCTTGACAATATTGAGTCTTCTCTTCCATGAACATGAAATATCTCTCCATTTACTTAATTCTTTGATTTCATTCATCAGCAGTTTTAGTTTTCCTCATACAGATCTTACATATATTTTCTTAGATTTATACCTAAATATTTCATTTGTAGTGTGCTAATGTAAGTGGTATTGTGTTTTAATTTCAAATTCCACTTGTTCATTGCTGGTTTATAGGTTAATGATTGACTTCTGTATATTAACCATGTATCCTGCACTCTTGCTATAATCACTTGTTTTTTCCAGGTTTTTAAAATTCTTTTGAATTTTCTACATGGACAATAATGTCATCTAAGAACAAAGATGGTTTTAATTCTGCCTTCTCAATCTGTATACGTTTTATTTCATTTTTTAACGTTATTGTGTTAGCTAGAACTTCTAGTCCAATGTTGAAAAGGGGTGGTAACACAGGAAACCCTTGCCTTGTACCTGATCTTAGTGAAAAATCATCAAGTTTCTCACCAGTAACTATGATGTCAGCTGTAGGTTTTTGGTTAGTATTCTTTGTCAACTTGAGGAAGTTCCCCTTTATTCTAGTTTACAATTATTGTTATCATGAATGGGTGTTGGATTTTGTCAAATGCTTTCTCTGCATTTATTGATATAATCATATGATTTTTTTAAGCCTGTTGATGTGATGGATTACACTAATTGTTTTTTTTTTTTTTTTGAAGAGAAAGGTAATTTTTAAAATTTATTTATTTATTTATTTATTTATTTTTGGCTGTGTTGGATCTTCGTTTCTGTGCGCGTGCTCTCCCCGGTTGCAGCGAGCGGGGGCCACTCTTCATCGTGGTGCACGGGCCTCTCACCATCGCGGCCTCTCCCGTTGCAGAGCACAGGCTCCAGACGTGCAGGCTCAGTAGTTGTGGCTCACGGGCCCAGTTGCTCCGTGGCATGTGGGATCTTCCCAGACCAGGGCTCGAACCCGTGTCCTCTGCATTGGCAGGTGGATTCTCAACCACTGCGCCACCAGGGAAGCCCACTAATTGATTTTTGAATGTTGAACAACTAGCCTTGCATATCTGGGATAAATTCCACTTGGTCGTGGTATATGATTCTTTAATGCATTGTTGGATTTGATTTGATAGTATTTTGTTGAGGAATTTTGCAATTCCTATAATCATGAGAGATATTTGTTTGTAATTTTCTTTTCTTGTAATGTCTTTGTTGGTTTGGGTATAAGGGTAACACTGGCCTTAAGAATGAGTTAGGAAGTATTCCCTCTAATTCTTTCCCCTGGAAGAGGTCATAGAGAATTGGTAAAATTTCTTCCTTAAATGATAGGTAGAATTCACCCATGAACCTATCTGGGCCTGGTACTTTCTGTTTTGGATAAGTTATTAATTATTGATTAAATTTCTTTAATAGATACAGGCCTATTCAGATTGTCTACTCTCTTGTGAGTTTGGGCATACTGTCTTTTTCAAGGATTGATAGTTTCATCCTGATTATCAAACATATGGGCATAGAGTTGTTTAAAGTATTCCTTTATCTTTTTTTTAATGTCCGTAGGATCTGTAGTTATATTACCTCTTTCACTTCTGATGTTAGTAATTTGTGTCCTCTCTCTTGTTTTCTTAGTCATCCTGGAAAGAAGCATATCAACTTTATTGATCTTTTCAAAGAAACAGATTTTTGTTTCATTGATTTTCTCTATTGATATCTTGTTTTCAATTTTATTGATTTCTGCTCTAATTCTTATTGTTTCTGTTGTTCTGCTTATTTTGGATTAAACTTGCTATTCTTTTTTCAGTTTCTTAAAGTTGAAACTTAGATTACTGATTTTAGATATTCTTCCTTTTCTAATATATGCAAAATATCCCTTAAGGACTGCTTTCACTGCATCACACAAATTTAGATAAGCTGTGTTTTAATTTTCACTTGATCGAGATATTCTTTAATTTCTCTTGAGCTGTCTTCTTTGACCCATGTGCTATTTAGAGATGTGTTATTTAATTCCCACATATTTGGGGATTTTCTCGCTATTTTTCTGTTATCATTTTCTATTGGGATCTGAGAGCATACAGTGCTTGATTTCTATTTATTTAAATTTGCTAAAGTATGTTTTACACGCAAGAATGTACTCTATCTTGGTGAATGTCCCATGTGAGCTTGAGGAGAATGTGTTTTCTTCTGTTGTTGAATGAAGTAGTCTATCTATAGAGTATTGACCATAATGTCAATTATATCCAGTTGATTGATGGTGTTGTTCAACTATGTCCTTACTGATTTTCTGCCTGTGCGATCTGTCCATTTTTGATAGAGAGGTGCCGAATCTCTTACTATGATAGTGGAGTCCTCTATTTCTCTTTGCAATTCTATTAGTTTTTTGCCTCACATAATTTGACACTCTGTTGTTAGGTGTATACACATTAAGGATTATTATGTCTTCTTGGAGAATTGATCCCTTTATCTTTAAAATGTTATTCTTTATCCCTGATAACTTTCCATGCTCTGAAGTTGACTCTGTCTGAAATTAATATTCAGCTACTCCAGTTTTCTTTTAATTAGTGTTAGCATGAGATATATTTCTGCATCCATTTACTTTTAATGTGTCTTTATATTTAAAATGGGCTTCTTATAGACAACATATAGTTGAGCCCTAATTTTTGATCCATTCTGACAATCTGTCTTTTAATCAGTATATTTAGACCATTGAAATTCAAAGTGATTATTGATATAGTTGGATTAATATCTACCATGTTTGTTACTGTTTCCTACTTGTTGCCTTTGTTCTTTGTTCCTATTTGTCTTCCACTTTTTGTGTGCCTTTTATCATTTTAATTGAGCATTTTATAGTATTCCATTTTCTATCCTTTCTTAGCATATTGTTTATGCTTCATTTTTTACTTTTTTTAGTTGTTTACCTAGAGTTTGCAATATACATTTACAGCTAACCCAAGTCCACATTCAAATAATACTATACCTTGTTACAGATAGTGAATAACAAAATAATCCTAATTTCTCCTTTCCATCCCTTGCATCCTTGCTGTCATATCTTTCTTATTTATAAGCATGTATAAGTCATATATATATATATATATATATATATATACACACACATAAGATATATGTGATAGATAAGCATACATACATAGTCAGTAAACAGTTTGTATTTTTTACAAATGGTTATCTGTTAGATCAATTATAAATAACAAAATAAAAGGTTTAATTTTACCCTCACTTATTCCTTTTTTGGGTGCTCTTCCTTACTTTATATAGATCCAAGTTTCTGACCTATATTATTTTCCTTCTCTCTGAAGAACTTCTTTTAACATTCTTGCAATGTAGGTCTACTGGCAACAAATTCTTTCAATTTTTGTTTGAGAAAGTCTTTATTTCTCTTTTACTTTTGAAGAATAAGTTTATAGGGTACTGAATTCTAGGTTGTTGGTCTTTTTCTCTCAACTTTAAGTATTTCACTCCATTCTTTTCTTGCTTTCATGGTTCATGGTTTCTGAGAAGTTCGATGTCATTCTTAGTTTTGTTCCTCTACAGGTAAGGTGTTCTTTCCCTCTGGTTTCTTTCAGAATTTTTTCTTTATCTTTGATTTTCTGTAGTTTGAAAATGATATACATAGGTGTGTTTTGGTTTTTGGCTTTTTGCATTTATCCTCCTTGATGTTCTCTGAACTTCCTGGATCTGTGATTTAGTGTCTGACATTATTTTGGGGAAATTCTCTATCATTTATTGTTTCAAATATTTCTTGTTTCTTTTTCTTTCTTCACCTCCTGTTATTCCTATCATGTGTAATTTATGCCTTTTATAGTTGTCCCACAGTTCTTGGATATTCTGTTCTTTTTTTTCAGTCTTTGTTCTCTTAACTTTTTCATTTTCCAGGATTCTATTGATATATCCTCAAGCTCAGAGATTCTTTCCTCAGCATTGTTCAATCTACTAATGAGCCCATCAAAGGCATTCTTTATTTCTGTTACAGTACTTTTGATCTCTAGAATTTCTTTTAGATCCTTTCTTGAAATTCCCATCTCTCTACTTACACTGCCCATCAGTTCTTGCATGCTATCTATTTTATCCATTAGAGCCCTTGGCATATTAATTATAGTTGTGTATGGTCAGGTCACTCAAGATGGCTGTTCTCTTGCTCTCTGTACATCCCCTGCTCGACCAGTACCTGCTTCACCTACACCCTACACACATGACTGACCTTCGTATGTACTTGCCCCAGGCCCCAGCTTAGTGATTGTTCTTATCAAAGAGGCGGCGAGGGGCTTGCCCCTCTACTGGTTTCCCTGGTAACTAATGAGCCCACCTGACGTCAATTCCCCTATAAACTGGTAATCTCCCCTTTCCCCAGGAGCAAAGCCTGCCGCCATGTCTTGCCCGCTATCCGCGCACACAGTGGGGTGTCACTCCAGGACCTAGCTTCAGACGTATAGGCTGAACGTGTAGGCTCTCCCATCCATTAAACCATTGACATCTCTGTTGCTGACTCCAGGCTCTTTCTTCGGTCTTAAAGCTGGGCAGGTGCAGGCCTTGTAGGCCTCTGGTGTGCAGCCCAACAAGTTGTTTCAGATTCCCTGTCTGATAATCCTGATACTCTTCAAACTGTGTTTTTGTTTTTTGGTATGCCTTGTAATTTTTTTCTTGATAACCAGATATACCCAGTAAAAGGAACAGCTATAAATAGGCCTTTAGTAATGTGCTGTTGGGGGAGGGAGAAGTGTTCTATAGTCCTGTGATTGGGGCTCAGCCTTTTAGTGAACTATGCTTCTGGACCGTGAACTTCACAGGTGTTTCTCAGTTTTTTCTCTCTCCTTGGGTGGGACCAGATGGCTAGTATTGGCTGGAGTTGCTTTTGTCCTTTCTGTCACATGGAAGGCTAAAGCTGGCTTAAATTAGGTATTTCCCTTCCCCCAGGTCAGTTAGGCTCTGATAATACCCCAGCAGGTTAATTAGTTTCCCCTGAGGGCAGGCTTTATTAAGGAGGCCTGCATGCTCTAGTGTATTTCAAAATGGTTCCTTTCCCCTTCCCCTTGCTGGATCAGGAGAGAAGTTTTTTCCAACGTGGGAACTTGGTCACGCTCCTGGAGGTAAATCTTATAATACTGCGCACCCCCCTCGCCATGACTGGGTGACCCTGGAGATTTTAACTGTCAGTAGTTGCCCATGTTGAGCCTCTAGCAATTTGTCGATGACAGTTCAGGTTTTCCTACCCTCGCGCTGGTTCCTGTGGTGGCGTCTGCTCTTGAGTCTCTGCTCTGCTAAGTCCTTACTCCATGTAGTCTCCTGTCTGTACCTGCAACCTTGGGAGCATCCGTTTGCCCTGTGTCCTCCCCTCTCTTAAGAACCCAAGAAAAGTCATTGACTCTTCAGTCTGTGCAGCTCTTCACGTGTTAGGATGGAGTGGCAACTTCTAAGTGCCTTACGTGAAAACATGGAAAATTAGTATGTTATTTTTAAAAGTAATTCTGAAACAAGAAATTAAATAACTATTGAAGTTTAAAATATATTATAAGTGAATCACATTACAACTGATACCATTGTGTAAGGATATATTATTTTTTAATCTATAAAATAATTTTCCTTAAAAATTGTGAAAATCGTATCACTTCTTCATGAAACGTCTACATTGAGGCTTTTTTTGGTTTCCTACATGCTGCAACTTACATCTAAGATTTTAATCTCTTAATCAGGAATAATATTTTATATTTGAGTCAGTGATAATAGATTTAAAAGTCTTTCAGACTTTAATTTCATTTGCCTGACACCAAATTCTTATTCCATTAATAAATTCATTCAAGACTATTCTCATTTCCCATTGCTTATGACCTGAAATTTCTTTATTTTTAGCCTACTCTTTGAAAAATTAACAGATGATATGTTTCTAACATAAAAACAGGATCTTCTTTCTTTTTTTCCCTTTCTTTATGTTTAACTAAGACCTACCCAGAATGAGAATGTTCTTGGCAAGTAAACTATGTTTTGCAGCATGCCTGACATTCCCTGTCAGTGCTTTGCCTATGTCAAGTTCTTAAGCATTTCTCAAACCATTGCATAGTCTACCCCCATACAAATTACTCTGTGGAGAAGAGCAGTTAGACACGGAATGTAAGTTGCCTTCTGTCTGTGCCCCGAAACCATGATGAACAAGATCATGAACTACAGAGGAAACTGGTTGAGTTTGAATCCTGGCTCCACTACTAATGATCACACTCAGCTGTGTGACCTTGAGCTAATTATTTAACTTCTCTGTGCCTCAATTTCTCATCTCTGTAATGAAGATAATAACAATCCTTACTTTATAAGGTTGTTGTGAGGATTAAACGAGTTAAAATAAGTCAAACACTTAGGTATCACCTGGTCCATAGTAAGCATGATGTGTTCATTTTTATCTTTATCATGGTAACAACTACCAAAATATAATTTACTCTTCCAAAATTTAAGAGCATACATGAAATAATGTGATTACTAGGAATGTCATGTATTAATTTGAAAATTATTTTAGTGGCTCGAAACACAGAGTTTGTAACTGTAGAATATAATTTATTCAGCTAACCATGCAGTTGGGATTGCCCAGGACAATCTCGGTGTATGTTTGTTGTCCTGGAACACTTTTTTAAAATTGAAGTATAATTGGCATATAGCATTGTGTGAGTTTAAAGTGTACAACATGTTGATTTGCTACATTGTATATTGCAATATGATTACCACCATAGTGTTAGCAAACACCTCTGTCACGTCACATAATTATAATTTATTATGGTGAGAACAACTAGGATCTAGTCTCTTGGCAATTTTGAAGTTTATAATCCAGTGTTGTTGACTCTATAAACACTATGCTGTGTGTGTCCAGAACTTACCTATGAGTTGCAAGTTTATCCCCTTAAACAAAATCTCCCCAATTCTGAATGACATATATACACTAATTTGTATAAAATGGATAACTAATAAGAATCTGCAGTATTAAAAAAAAAAAAAAATCTCCCCAATTCCCTCACCCCACCCCCAGCCCCTGGAAACCACTATTCTAGTCTATGTTTTCATGAATTTGGCTTTTTTAGATTCCATATATAAGTGATATCATACAGTATTTGTCTTTCTCTGTCTGACTTAGCATAATGCCCATAAGGTCCATTTGTGTTGTCACAAATGGCAGGATTTCTTTCTTGTGGCTGAATAATATTCCATTATATATATGCTACATCTTCTTTATGCATTTGTCTCTTGATGGACACTTAAGTGTTTCAGTATCTTGGCTATTGTGAATAATAGCCAAGTGAATATGTAGTGAATATGCTGCAGTAAACACAGAAGTGCAGATATCTTTTTGATAATCCTGTTTTCATTTCCTTTGGATACATATCAAGAAGTGGAGTTGCTGGATCATATGGTAGTTCTATTCTGAATTTTTTGAGGAGCCTCAATAATGTTTTCCATAATAGCTACACCAATTTACATTCTACCAATAGTGCCCAAGGTTTCCCTCTTCCCCTCATCCTCAAAAACACTTATCTCTTGTCTTCCTGATGATAGCCATTCTAACAGGTGTGAGGTGATATCTCATTGTGGTTTTGATTTGCATTCCCCCTAATGATCAGTGGTGTTGAGCATCTTTTCATGTACTTGGTTGGCTATTTGGATTCTTCTTTGGAAAAATGTCTATTCAGTTCCTCTGTGTCCTGGCATAATTTAAACAGCCTCCCTTTCACTCTCAAAAGTAATTCATTTTGAATGATAAATGTTATGAATACTCGTTAAACAAGAGGACAGAACTGTGTCACTTGGAAAGACATGGTTAAGTTTAGAACTTAAACCTCTTTTTTAAATTAATGTTACCTGATAAGTTGAAATAAAATGTTTCTTTTAGGCTTAAAAATCTCCTATTGGCAATTCGTAATTCATCCATTAGTTCATTTAAAAAATATTATGTAGTGCCTATTTTCAGGATAAAGCTTTGAACAAGACAGAAAACTCCCTGCCCAAGGAGTTTACCTTTTTGGGAAGAACATAGATAATTAATAAGTAAACAAGTATGCATCTAGAATAATGACACAGAGTAGGCATGAATAAATACTTTTAAATTCTTTTTTAAATAAATGAGATAAGATTGATTCTGATAAATGTTCAGAAGAAAATGAAATTATAGGAGAGTATCTGGATGTTATGCAATGAGCAGGACTGTCCACAAATAGCCTGGGTGTGCATTCTGGATTGCCTGAACGTGGACAAGATAGCTGGGACCAGCCCCTTCTTCCAACGGAGGATCGGACTCTGAGCTCAACAAGAAATCAGTCTTCTCCACCTGAGCCCCAGGGTCTTCATCTGCTGTCACCTGAAGTTCATAGACAATTCCCATTTTCATAACACTGGCCCTTCAAATCGATACCCTCTTGGGTCTAGACAGCTTGATGTCCTTCGTTAATAAGGTTGCTCTAATGCCTGACTTATTAAAAGGGAGAGAACTGAGGGGACAAGTTTTCTCCACTGTAATATAGACCCAAATTACATATTCGGCATTACTCCTTGGCCCAGTATCTCTCTCATGGTGGTGAAAGAATCAGGTGTATCCTTGCCTTATTTCTCGATGATGCTGACCCTGAAGCTTTTGTATTTTACTTGAAAAGTAATGAGAAATCATTGAAGAGTTAAAAGCCAGGGAATAACATGGTCTGATTTGTTTTAAGTAGATTATTCTGATGGGTATGTAGATAATGGTTTTAAGAGGAACAAGAATGAATGCAGGAAGGTCAGTTAGGAAGTTACTGCCATTGTCTAAAAGAGATGGTGTGGCTTGGAAAAGGATGATGGTGGCAGAAATTGGAAGAAATGGAACAATTTGACATATATTTGGCAAGACTTGTAGAAGAATTGTATGTCAGAGGTGTAAGGAGGGGAAGAGTCAAAACTAACATATGGGTGTTTTTTGTTTGTTGGTTTTTTGGTTTTTTTCTTTGAGCCAGTGGATGGTGGTTTGGACACCTAGTTCCCTTCCCAGGAGATCTCAGTGGTATGCAGGTCTGCGGGGGGAATACTGACTCAGAGTGGCCACTATACCTTATTCTGCATCACCATTCAGCAGTAGTAATTATCCCGCAAAAACATACATGAAAATCTTTCTTTGTAGTATTGGCATCAAGGAAATTGATTCATTTTAGAGAATTTGAATATGGATAGTGGGAATATTCAAACCTAGTCCCTCATATCAGGATCACACAGTGCCTGCCTGGTCACTAGGATTCACCTTTTCAACAGGGGCCATGAGAGGGGGACTTGCAAAGAAGGGATGTGGGTTTCAGTCAGGGTTTCTATTTATTTCAATATTCCTTTTCTCCTTACTTATTGAATTTTAGCTTTTTTAGTTAAATTTCCACAACACTAAACCTAATTTTTAATGATCTTTTGCTCTTTAAGTTCTTAGCTATTTAACCTACAACCTTCTCTTCATAAGCAATCTAAAGTGACTCAGCTAAGGAGAAAGATTGATTCTGAATGGGAGAGACATTTGGGTCTCAGCTTTTTGATGGTTTACCTCGTTTAAAGCAAACAACTATAGAGTTGACCCTTGACCAATGCAGGGGTTAGGGACACTGATCCTTTGAACAATTGAAAAACCACATATGACTTTACAGTCGGCCCTCCGTATCTGTGGTTTGGCATCTGCAGATTCAACCAGCTGTGATTGTGTAGTACTGTGGTATGTATTCATTGGAAAAAAATCCACATATAAGTGGCTGGGCACAGTTCAAACCTGTGTTGTTCAAGGGTCAACTGTATTTATATATATAAAATTTCCTAAATATAATTTAGCATGACAATTATTTGGATTAAAGATTATATTGTTAAGAATATAGGTACTAGTAAGCAAAATAATTTTTCAGCTTTAAAATATGATGCAGTATTGACAAAACATGTTGAAGTACCCTGGTATGGGAATTAACATGGTTAATGAAACTCTATAGATAATGTTTCCCCAAGTGTCTCTCTACATTGCACCGAATTTGGTAGTATTAAATGTGATATTTCACCTATCATTTTTTAAGCTTCTTCAGGGATAAGAAAAAAATACAGCAAATTTTCTTTTCAGGAGTAAAGGACCAATATTGCGTTGTTATGGCAACCAAAGCTGCAAAACATTTAAGAGGAGGGTGGTTCTTCAAAAGTTACTCTAACTTGGTAATCATGCATGCACAATGCCATTTGTTTAAAATGCACTCATTGTTACATGATTATAATTGTCCCCAGAATGTTCCAAAGGATTTCTAGAAGAATTACTTCCTCAAATCCTTTTAAAAATTAACAGGCCAACTATTTATTACTATTAAGAAAATTATTTCCAGCATTGCACTGGATCTAGTATATTTAAATTTATTTTCCAGTAACTTATGCATATCTAGAAACTTATATTGACAAAAATATGCATCTCGTATAGCTAGGCAGGAATCTATAAATTATTTATCACCTATACTTATACTTATTAAGTGGGATCTTAGTGGAGGGGTGGATATCAATATTTTAGGTGACTCTTTCTCTGACTGCTTGGAATCACAAACATACGATATAATTTTAATGTATAAAATTTAATGATTATGTAATACATTATTCATATGTGTAGTGTGTATTAATATTTGTCAATAAGTTGTCCCATTTCTATTTCTAGTCATAATCCTTGTATTTGTATTATTTCTTTAATCTATGTGAAACGTTTACTAACTATAAAATAGTGAATATCACCACATTACTTAGAAACTCGATAGAAATATTTACACTTATCAGTGATCTTAATAGCAAAATATAACTGAAACATCCCAAAGACTAATATAGTTAAGTAGTTCTCAGCTATGTGCGTGAATCTTTTCTAAGCACAAATGTCAGGTCTATGTTCCTGTGTATTCTGATTCAGTAGGCTTGAGGTGGGTCTCTGATATCTATATTTTTAAAGTTTCATAGGTGACTCTGGGTGGCATCATCATTCTTTAAGGTCCTTTGGACTAATGTATAAGAAAGGAAGCACCTTTTTAAGTATTATGAACATTGCTGAGCATTCAGAACATGCAAGTACATTCTCAATATTGTACTAAACCTTTATTATTTATGAACTCTAACAATTCCTCAAAATAAACCTGGAAAAGATTCTCTTGGACAATGTTTCCATTCATTAGGATTTGTCAATGACTTTTGGCTGGAAGAATGTTCTGGGATCAGAGGAGCAAACCAGTGGCCTGCCAGATGAGGCCTGCGGCATTGCTGTTCTGTCTTGCGCAGCGTATCTTAATTTGTTTTTAACTGAGCTAAATGTTTTCAAATCATAAGAGTTAAACTTTAACCATTCAGTTTCTAGCTTCTCTTGGAGAAGCAGAAGTTCTGGCAGCATGGGGCCTGCTTACCCTCAGACTGGACTACGCTGTCCTTTCAGGTACAGGTGGGCTCTGCAAGCTGCCTCGGCCCCCGCCTCTCAGGCTGTGTGTGTGGGAGAACTTGCATACATCGCTCTCTGCCAGGGCAAGCGTTATGGGTATGCGGCCCATGCAGTTGCACTGGGCTTTGCAAATTATGTAGCTGGACTTTCCCTTGGCCAGATCCATGACCTACCCACCTCCTGTGGGTGTGAGGTCAGCATACCAGCACCAGCCATGTCTTTTCCTACTAGCGAACTCCTCTACCACTTTTAGGATTCAGCTCAAGCATTTTCCTCCAAGAAGCCTTATCAGAACTACCGGACTAATTTGAGTGCCCCTCATCTGGGCTCCCAAAGCACCCTATTTATTTCTGAAATGTAATACAACAGTATATTGAAAATATTTGTGTATTTCTCCCACAAAAAACAAGGGGGGCGGGGGTGTTCAATGCGCGAACTATGAGTAGGCAGCGAAAAGGTTGGTAACAGTGGTGTGGAGCGCTGGTATGAAAATCCACATATAACTTTACAGTCGGCCCTCCATGTCTGTGGTTTGGCATCTGCAGATTCAACCAACTGTGATTGTGTAGTACTGTGGTATGTATTCATTGGAAAAAAATCCACATATAAGTGGTTGGGCACAGTTCAAACCTGTGTTGTTCAAGGGTCAACTGTATTTATGACTAGAAAAATTGTAACATGAAGCTTTTGTTTTGTTTGCAAAGAAATGGGAAAAAAAGGAATGAGGCAAAAAAGAAAGGGAAAAGCAGATGTTCACCTGAAGTGGTAAATATTTAAATAGAGCCAGCTTTCATTTTTAGAGCTCTCTATCCAGGTGACATCCACTGAAACACTTTCAGGGATAAATTAATACTTTGGAGAGGATGGTCTTTTTTTTTTTTTTTTTAACCCTTCCCAGTTTATCAACCTGGAACCTGTGGGAATCACCTGAGGGTGGTCAATACTCAACAACAATGTCAATTTCAGAGATTTTTTTTTTCCTCCCTGGAATCTGACAGACTAGATGCACACAATTTGGAGTACTTCACTGTTAGATAGAGTATATATATAGTCAGTTTACTTTACAAAGAGATGCTCCAGTTATATCTATCTGCTATTTTTAAACCCTGTAAGATAAAAAAGCAAGCCAAAATTTTGAACCTTAAGTTTTAACCTGTGTTTTTCTTTTTTTAAAAAAATAATGCATACGCAATAGAAATATAGAAAACACAGAAAATTAAATGTTTATTCATTATTATATTCTCCTTTTATAAAACCTATTTGCATTTCTGTTTGTTTTTCCAGGCTTAATGACAGAAGTTTTAAGACAGTTTTCCTTTGCCAGTACATATTCTTCTATATCAGCAACTTAAGATTCATAAAGTTGCATCTTTTTTTAATGTAAAATGATTTACTTAACCAATCCTCTACTTCAGAGCATTAGGCTGCTATAAATTCATCATAAATGTAACGAACCCTGTGATACGCATCCTTCTCTCTATAATCTTTATGTGTGCCTCTGAATATTTTGGGGGGATAGCTTCAAAGGACTATATGTTTCCTTAGGGCTTGATTCAATTTTCTCCATTGTCCTTTAGAAAAGTGGTATCAATTTATACTCCACACTGAATGAGAGGGCTTATATCTACATAATCAAACCAGCACTGAAGAAGGGCATTCTTTTTCTTTAACACCAAACATATGCCTTTTTTTGTATAAAATAATAAAAATAATAACTTTCATGGTTTCCATTTAAATTTTAGTTATTACTGATTTCACTTAATTACTAATTACTTGTGTTCTTTTTTGAATTTCCTATTTGTACTCTTCATTTTCTATTGTGTTTTTTTATTTTTTTGGTTATTGGTCTAATTTTTGTACTCTTTGAGTTTATCTTGGCAAATTATATATTTTCTAAGAAAATAATTTTACTGAGATTTTCCAATTTTTTGCACCATGTTCACTTTTTTAATTTAAAAAATATCTTCCAAGTCTGTGGTTTTATTTCCCATCTCATTTCTGATTTAGTGTCTTTGCCTAATTTAGTATATATTTAGTGTAGAATGCTTTTTGTTTCAAGTGACAGAAAATCCCAGCTCAAACTGACTTAAGCAAAAGTGGTAATTCATTGATTTTCATTGCTAAAAGTTCAGTTAGATCTCACTTCAGGCATTACTGAATACTGGGGCTCAAAATATGTTACCAAAAAAAAAGTTTTTTGTCCTTTTGTATCGACTGCCTCTGTTTTGACTAGACTCAAATAGGCTTTCTTATGTGACAATATGGAAGCCAGTATCTCCCAAGAAGAGATATGTCCGGCTTCAAATAAAGCATACAACAGCAGGAGCTTTTGCTCCAGCAAATATCCTGAGTGCTTCTCTCAGGACTAACATCAGTCATGTGACTGTATAATATCCAGGTTACTATAGGCAGCACTGACTGGCTTGGATCTAAGTTACCTGCTCCTTCTTTAGGGTTGGGTAGTAGCTGTTGAACTGGCGGTGGGGGAAGGTATCTCATTAAGTGAAAATCAGGGCTGATGTCATGAGAAAGTGTTGAGGTAAATTACAAATAGTCAGTATAGTATGGTCCCTCTCTGTGTTTACTTCTTGATAACGTGGATTGATGGTTTGTCTATATTATTGGTTTTTCAGAGAATTAGTGCTTGTATTTACTTGAAAAACTTACCGTTTTCTAAAACATAAATTTCTACCTTTAAACAATCTCTTTCAACTGCTTTCTTTAGTTTTAATTTGTTAGTGTCTAACTTCTTGACTTGAATGCTATAAATCTCTTATTTACTTATGTATTAATTTTTGAGTTAAGGTAAAACAAATTGGGCGAAAGCATCCAAAATTGATGAAAAGTAGCTTTACAGAATGAATTCAGTCCTACATAAATCTGAGCATCTTACTGACTCCAACTCAACTTCTCATGGCTGAACAATTTTCAGTTGTCCTATGGCACAATACTACCAATGGAAAGAGGTATCATCATATTCAAGCAGAAGAATGTCAGTTCCCTATGAAACATGCATAGGAAAGTGGCATCCTGAGGGAGTCATTTTGGAACCACTCTAAAGGTAATATGATTTATAATCACAGATTGAGGGTCTTTTGGCAGGGCATGAGATAGGTTACAAAGTGAGACTAATGGGTGTAATAAACATATGTAAAGTTTCTTCATTGAAATAAGGGCAGACCACCATGAGTCTAATGCAAATTATTTATGTAGACATACATTAAGCTCTTTAATGTCCAGTTTATAAACTAGAGTTCCACACCTCTCTATCTGCCCCTGTGTTTGTGATGGCACTTCTTTAACTTATATGTGCTAACTGCTCTCTTGCTACTCCTTAGAAAATAATAAATTGTTTAATATTAAGAGTAGCCACCCTTGGTTAGAGTGAGGCACAGTGGAGTGAAGCAGTTCATAATTCTTTTACTGAGGCATTTAATTTAACAACAACGATGCCCTTTGTGTCCAAGACAACCTATTTTTTCCTGGAAATAACAGCACAAAAGGTCTTACAGGCATATGCTTTCTAAAGAACCCTGACATCCTTCTCACTGAATATTTTTGAGCATTTTCTTTAAGTTATGCTCCCAAACATCACCAGATCCTGTTGTATTTTTGTACCCCTCAAGCCTATATAATCACATTTCAATCTTCTGAATAAAATCATTGTAATCTTATAGCAATGTTCCGTTAGATATTACAGTCAAGAAGTAAGCCACTTGGGGCACAGCTGGCATTGCCTGTGAGTAAATGAGGAAGACCCAAGATGAAAAACCTTTCATTTCCCAATGCAGCCTGACTAAAGCACAACCAAGGTTAATTTACAAAACAGCATGATAGTTGACCCTGGTGTTGCTTCAACACATTAATCTTGTGTCTAAGTGGCAGGCTGTGGAAGACCTCACCTCACCCACCTTATGAAACACTCTACATAAAACAAACACAGGGTGAAATTTATAAATTACATTCAGATAAAACTTTCTGCGGAGTGTAATGGTTATGAACACAGCTGGTAGAGCCAAATTTCTTTCCTATGTTCAAGTCCTGCTTCTGCCCTAAGTAGCTCTGTGACCTTGGGTGGTTGCTTTATCTCTCTCTGTCTCAGTTTCCACATCTGTAAAATTGGAATAATAATAGAACTTACTCCATAAGCTTCTTAAGATTGAATGAGTTAATATATCTACAGTCTGTATAACAGTGTCTGCCCTAGAGAAAGTGCTGCTCTTTTGCATTTCTTTTGTTAGTGAGGCTGCCACACGTATCCTCTACCTTTGTCTAATGTTTGGGGCCCCTATACAGTTATTATATATAATGTCCGGATATTATATATAATGTTTAAATATATTTAAAGCAGTGGAGTCTGTGGACTTGAAAGGGCGTTCACATGCTGAATCACAAAGCAAATAGGTGTTAAGATTTCTGTGACTTGGGCTGCTCCTCAGTCTGTGGAGGAAGGTGGCAGAGGTGAGAGCATCAGGGATTTGGTGCCTGATTCCCCAAGTAGTTCAGATCTTCTCTGGCCAGAGAAAGTGACCCACAAAAAACAACAGGCAAGAGTAATGAGAATACAGTAACTCCTGCGGTACTTCCTGCTCCAACTCAGAAGGCTACACTTGCTCTGTGGGACTCTCAGAACAATTACTGTGAAGTTCGGTCCTCTCCTGATTTCTCAGACCTCAGACCCCAGAGCCCTGCTGCGTTATTCTCTCAGCACCCATCCCTGACCCTGTTATCTGGCTTCAGGGTAGCAGAACCAATCAGCCTAAGTTTATTGTTTTCTTACCCATAATGTTTGACAGTGTTTCGACTGTGTAACCCTCATAAGGCATGTAGCATAATCACAGACATGAAATTCTTCAGGCAAAACCCTGAGAGCAGGGAGGCTGTTAGTCTTCCAAAAAACATACAGAGAGAACGCATCAGAGAACACACCTGCTCTCTCTGCCAAAAGCAATTGGCTGTAAAAAGCCTTTTTAAAATCCTAGTTCAGGCTTAGCTTTCAGATTAGAAGCAGAGCAGAAGCCAAAGAGTTAAGATCTTAGCCCAGTGCCAGACAGGTGACAAGTCTTCTATAAATGCTAGTTGTAGTTTGATGATGATGACGATGATGACTAAAGAGACAGAGTAGCCATTTACAAGGACATAAAAAAATAACCAGAGAATTTTTCAAGGGCATTAGAGAAATCAAATCTCCTTAAGAATAGCATCAAAAAAGTTTGTACTTAAAGGGGATGGGACTACCAGAGCAAAATTACATAAATTTTCTTGGATAAAAAGTATCACTGTTTCAGCCTTTCCTTAGACTTTCAGATGCATCTGTATCTTCAGCCTCCATAATCTGCTTGCTCCTTGACTTGTGGAATTCTTCCAGATGGCAGCCAACTCTTGCTTCCAGACTCACTTGGCTTGGAATCTTGGCTCACACTTCTTGTCTTATTCCATTTGGACTTGTTAACAAGGATCCAGATTGTCTACTTCATGAATAGCTTATAAAGCACAAGACATCCTAACACTAGAAACTGCCCTCAGTATTGCCTCTCTCAGCCCTAAGTGGGTCCTTAGAATTCCCACCATAAGAGATCTGACAAAGAAGGCCCCAGGAAAGGAAAGTGACATCTCAGCCCTGTCAGTGTGGACAAACACCCAAGGATTACCAATATCTGGGCAATTTATAATGTTGAGAAAACCATTTTTGCTCAGAGACTGTGCTTCAGGAACAAGGGACTCAGTTTTCCTCAATCCCCAGTAAAGAATTGGATATTTGCATTAGAGCCTTATTGTACAGTATGGACAATTGTTTATTTTGAGTTTAATCATCCTAATCTAATTTTTTGTTATGTTTAAAGAGTCTGAAAGGGTAGATTATATCTATTTTATCAAAACATGGGTGTATAAAGTAGGAGAAACAATGAAGCAGAATCTCTTAATGCTGCCGCATGAGAATTTTCAGTCTATGAGATGCTACGCATTAAATAGGAAGACCTTCAGGAATCTATTGTTTTCCTCTACTGATGTGGTCTACCTTGTTAATTTTTACAAAATTGAGACCAAGATCATCTAAAAAGTGAGAATCATGACTTCTGACTATTTTTACTATAATAGCTCATCCCCACCCTAAGTTTTTCTCATAATATCATAAATTATTTCCCTCACAGTTTTTATGGTAACTTGTAATTACTTTTTTAACATATTCACTGTATCTCATGCTTCATAAAGTTGATTAGAGACTTGTTTTCTTGTTCAATGTTAAATTTTCAGCTTCAAATACAGAGCTGAGTACATAAGTGCTATGTTAACATTAAATTAACCTGGTCCAATTCCTCCATGTTGCATTTATAGAGGAAGAAGTGAGATTTAGTGGAATTATTTGACATATTAGATATCTTTTGTTCAATGGCAAAATCCAGAATTGAGCACTAGTCTCCTGGCTCTTAGGAGGTATTATTTTCCCTCTACAACAAGTTATCTCTCTTAATATGTTGTTTTTAATGTGGTTCTCAGCCCTGAGTACACATTAGAATCACCAGGGGAGTTTTATAAAACCCGAAGGCTCAGACCACACTCCTCAATTACTCAGAGTCAGTATGTTTGAAGTTCTCTGGAAGATTCCAAAGTGCATTAAGATTGAGAACCTGTGTGTGTGTGTGTGTGTGTACCTGCAGGTGCAAAAGGTCAGAGCCAGAGTTTAGATTTCATTCAGGAACCAATCAAGAAGTGAAGCCATGTTGTGTTTTTTTTTTAATTTTTATTTTAATTGAAGCATAGTTGGGTATAATATTATATAAGTTACAGGTATACAATATAGTGATTCATAATTGTTAAAGGTTATACTCCATTTATAGTTATGAAACAGTTGCTATATTCCCAGTGTTGTACAATATATTCTTATAGCTTATTTTATACCTAATACTTTGTACCTCTTTTGAGAAGGCTGATCTAGCAGCTGCATAGGATAGCTTGGGGTAGATGTCAAATGACAGCAAAGCAACCTATTGCTAATGCAGTAAGAACCACCTGAACTGAGGTGTTAACAGTTGAAATACAATAGAGGAAATAGGGAATGTATGTGAGACACATTGTGGAAACAGATCTATGAGATTTGGCAACTGATTGAAATTTCTCTCCCCTGTAGCATTCACATTCAGAGAGCCTTGACAATTGTGCCTAGCCTGATTCCAGAAGTAATTTGTTACCCACATGTGGTAAATTAATACTTTGAGTGACAGTATACCAATTTGCAAATTACTTCTTTCAGGGCATTAATGACTGAAGAGCATAATCACCATGGCATTATTTTTATTGGCATTAACATTAATAAATATTTCATGAGCAACCAAAAATTACAGTGCCTATATTTTGAAGAATAGGTATTCCTCCAAAATATGAAATACAAACCTCAGGCTATCACCAGTGCCGAAAATTCTATAAATATTTATAAACAAAATAACAATTCATTTGAGTAGAAAATTAATTGAGATGAGTTGCAATTATGCTTAATGTTAAGTAGCTTTGTTTATGTCATTATAAATTGGAGGGCTTGAAGAACTGAGCAGCATGAATGCCAGCAACAATTTAACTGTAACATTGGGAGAGTTTCATAAAGTCTCTAGATTTCAGTTGCCTTATCTGTAAACTGAAGAAAATAATATTTTGTCTGTCTGACAGCAACAATTTGAGCCAGACTTTTCCCCCTTACTGTAGGTCTTCAAGGTAAAAAATATATGAATGGAAAGTGAAATAGTATGGAAAAAAGCACTGGATGAGGAATTCAGTGTTTTGAAATTCAGTCTATTTCAAACGATGCAAGGATTAGACAAATAATTTTTTAGTTTTCTTTTGCATTCTAAAGTTCAAAATTCAATATGGAGTTGACACTTTCAGGAGGATGGGTGTAACAAGATATCAAGGAAAAGTAGCAGACTGAATTTCTAGAAAGATGAGGAGATGGTGGTCTGGATCCAAGAAGAAAAGATGAGTCAGAATTGTTCTTGAGCCTTTCTTCATCCACTGATGTTGTGAAAGTGCCTGAAAACATGATACCAATTCAAAGCCTTTCTAAAATATTTAAAAAAAAAAAATTTATTTTGATTTTGTTGCCATTTTCAAATTTAGGGAGGCAGGCTTTTGTTTTATAGAAAAATTGAAGAGAATTTTCAAGAGAAGTCTTCTGCTCTATACAAATTCCAGGGATGAAATAAAGAAGGCACTTTATTTTGTGGCATTTATGCAGATTCCTTTTCACCATGCCTATGTAGGCATGTCAGTAAAATAAATTCATGATTTAGTAGGATTGGGTTGATGAAGTGCAGCAATAAATACTGCCAGGTAGAGGAATAATTCAGTCTTTTATTTTAAGCCACTCAAAAGCTTAAACACCAGAGGGAAATAGTCACAGCATCAGCAAACCCTTAGAAAATGCTTTCACACCATTGGGAAAGGCTCTGCCAAATTTTTCAAGAAATTATGAAGTGAACCAGACAAAATAAGCCAAGTCATCAAACATTAACAAGACAGGTGTGAGTGGCTGGTAAGCACCATTTTCCTGACACATGTCATTTAGACAAGCAGGCCAGAGGATTATATAAAATGCAAATGCTAAAAAATTTAGCATTGGGATGACTGCCTCAGTAAGGTTACTTTGAGAAAAACAAGGTTAAAAATAGAATTCTTAAGAACATGGTTCTGAGTTCTGGTAAAAATGGCCAAGTTACTTAACAGGAAAAGTAGAAAGAACAGAAGTTATTCAGTGTAGAGGAAAGAAATAATTCAACAAATATTTATTGAACCTCGACTATGGGCCAGACTGTGCTCAGATCCTTCAGATGCCTTGGTGGGGCTTACATTTTGGAGAAAGAAAAACAGAAAATTAACATAGTAAATTAGACTTGTACATGAAAAGGGGATATGCAATAATACAAAGAGGAAATAAAGTATGGTTCTAAAGTTTCAGTTTTACTCAAAGAGGATACAGACAGAACGGTCAGGGTAAGATTCATTCAAATGGAAGCAAAGACTTAAAATCTTAGAGCATTAGCCAAGTGATAAGGGGAGAGATGTGTTCCAGGCAGAAGGAACGGATAGAGCCAAAGTCCTAAGATGTGAGTGTGCATGGCATGTTGTGGGACAGAAAGGAGCCTAATGGCTGGAAAAGCAAAAATGAGTGGAGACTGTAAGCAACCAATGAGGTCAGAGAGCAAGTAGGTGTGCATACACTGTGTAATCAAGTTGAACCTGGAGGACATCTTGGAAAACACTTTGGCTTTCACTCTGGGTTTTAGGCAGAGGAGTGCCGTGATTGGCTCAGAGGCTTTAGAACTTCCATGCTGAGAACAGACTGGCAGTGGGGCAAGGTAACCTGCTTGGAGGCTATGGCAGTATAGAAAAAAAAGAGCAGCATCACCTTCATAAAGATGTGCTCTGAGCTGCTCACCTGGGAAGCGAGAGAGTTGTGTGGTATGTTACCTATACCTGCTTGATCCTACCGAAGACTCTCCTTCCTTCTCCTTCACACATAAAAAACAGTGTGGATTTTGGAAGGGAGGAAAGGAATTGACCAAACCAGGAGATTTTACTGCTCTCTCTTTAAACATCTGCTTCAGAAAGTCCATCCATTTCTTAATTCAAGTGCTTTCTTCCTCCTCTGAATCCAATGCCGTTTTGCTGGTTCTTACCTCTAAACTGAGCTATTATTCCTTGCCTCCAACCCTGCTAGTTTCCACCTGGTCACGTGCCCATTTCCCCAAATCAGTGTTTCTAAACTTACCTTGTCGCCACACAACTTAACTGTCTTAATCAGGAGTCCACAAATGTGTCAGTTATTCTGGGTTAAAATGGGAAGACACTCTGGTTCCTATCTTTTGATCCCATATACCTAGGCAATCTTTGAAAGGTGTTAATGATTCCTTCAGAGTATCTTGTGCTTCCCTTTCCTACATCCATCACCTAAAACAAAGTACATCTCATCCCTGTATTATTGTAATGGTTTCCCAAGTGTTACCCCTTCCATCCTACTTGATCCTACCGAAGACTCTCATAAACACTATTTTCATTGACATGCAGAACACTTCAGTGGTCGACAATGTATACACGTGTCATCTAAAGAAGAAGAAACATTAAATGTACAAATATTGTTAGAGCAAAAGAAAAAGTCAGTAGTTTTGGTTGTATGAAAATTAATATCATGGCATATCAAAAAAGCTTTGAAAGACAGAAACCAGGAAAAGTAAAAGTTTTTAAAAATGAGATTCCATGTTTCCATAATCAAAAGTTGTTTTCAGTGATGACATTCATTGTTAATGGGTATTGGTG
Organism: Balaenoptera borealis; assembly: GCF_965194805.1. Taxonomy (NCBI): domain Eukaryota; kingdom Metazoa; phylum Chordata; class Mammalia; order Artiodactyla; family Balaenopteridae; genus Balaenoptera; species Balaenoptera borealis. Next base: position 95,190,738 of record NC_138864.1, on the reverse strand, counting down.
GGGAGGGGGGTCAAATGGGTCCAACCTTCCTATAAAGCAATCTGGTAATACCTACTGAGAGCTTTTTAAAAGTCCCACTGGCAGTACAATTAAAGTTCTATTAATTTTTTAAGGAGAATTTCAAGAAAAAATATGTTTATAAATATTTTTTTCAAAGAATTAGTTACAAAAAATGTCTTTCATATCTATCCCATCTTCTCTATCTTTACTGCTTCTGTTTCATAGAGGCCTTTGTCTGGACTCCCAAGATGTTCTTCTAGACTCTAGTCTTGTTCCCTTCCAATGTATCTTCCATGCCTGCCACTAGAATGAGCTTCCTAAAACACTGGTCTCAATGGTACATTCTGCAATGATGGGAAAGTCCTATATCTGGACCGTCCAATATAGTAGCAACCAGACACACATGACTGGGCAGGTAAAATATGGCTAGTGCAACAGAGGAAATGAATTTTTAATTGTATTTAATTCTAATTAAGTTGCGAGGTAGACATATCATCTCCCATTTTACAGATGAAGAGAATGAGGCTTAGTTTAAGTCATTTACTCATTATTATATAACTGGTAGTATGAGAGCAGGAGCAATGGATGAGATATGTATAAGCAGCATGATTGGATCCTAAAAACTTGATCTGAGTGGAAAATATAAATAATCCAATGTGCAATAATTGGATAGTAAATAAGCACTTATAATTAAAAGCTATATGTGAAAAAAAACACTCAAGACACACTTAAAATATGTGCACACATACTACATATATGTATACTTATTTATATTTTTATATATATATTAAGATGATTGAGGCAGAGGGGAGTGGGGGCTGTGGGTAAAAGAAATTGAATGAATGAATGAAAATGAATGGATGAATGAATGAGTGAATGAACAATAAATGAATCTAAAGAAGTCTCTTGGTTGAGCTAATTATAATATGCCTGGACCTGGAGAGAGAGGAGAAAGAACAGGAGAGAGAGAGAGACTGATACAGAGAGAGAGAGACTAAAACAATGGGTTAATTACAGCAAATGGTTTTCATTATACTGAATATGTTAATAAGAGCAATTGTAATTGCCCTCAGAAGTTTTAAAATGTAAATCCATCACACTGTGTGCATTACTGAATGAAGGAGGTAGGAGCCAAAGTTGAGATTTCAGCAACATTCCTGTTATTACTCACAAATGCACTTACGTTTTGCTAGGGAACTGAGAAAAGAGTTAATTTTGTCAGTTTACCATTTGCTCATTTTATTTTCCAATTGTCTTAGTTATCCACCACATGTTTATTTTTAAGCATTGATTCTCTTAGAATGAAAATTTCTGAAGAGTCGTTAGCTATTTAATTCACTTGATGTATATCTTCATGTATTCATTCATCAAAATTATGTCTATATCTATTTCTGTCTCCTACTATGTGCCCAAAGCTATGCTAATCTCTTTAATGAATGTAAAATACTTCTGATGATAATGAAGTATGAAGTACTCCCCAAAACTGATTTTATTTTTTTCTTTAACCATCAAAGCTTATCATGGTTAGTACTAAATTTAGTCCTAACATCTAGAACAATCAAATCTATGGTAGCACATGCAGATTGTTTTAATTTTATAATTCTAGCCAGTCATTCCAGAAAATGATATCAAAGAAAGATTAAACTGAAGCCCTGAATAGCAGAAAGTGATACTAGAAAGATCCTATGTGCAAGAAATTTGATCCCTATTAAATTATTCTTCAAGGTGTTTGTCAACATTTTGCTTCCCTTTGCGTTCATCTGTGTATATGTTTCTTACCAAAATGACTGGCATAAGAAAAATATTTTAAAAGTAATACCTAGTCCAAAAAAACCCAATATTCTTTTCCTCTGTTGTTGTTGACTGACTAAATCTGGTTCTAATACCAAGTGGAATTTCTAAACATGACCTGGGTCAAGACAGAAAGCAAAAGTCAACACATTACCCAAGGTATTAAAACTATCAGAAGGAAGTTCTAATATTTCCTTAATCACACACAATGCAAAATGAATCAAGATATGATGTCATGCTTTATTGAAATATTTATCCTCATAACAATTCGCACAGTTCTTCAAGGTCAAAATGACACTGGTCTTACTAGAAAATATGGGATTTGCATTGCATAAATCATTCTCTACTGTTTAGAAAACAAACCATGAATTTTCATGAATTTGGGACACAACTCTAGGAACAAGATGGTATCAAACTTCAAAGATAAGTGACAGTATTTCTTTTCTAAAGGCTTCATTGGAAAAAGTTTAACTTTTGTGGTTATATTGGAAAAAAAAATGCAAAGACCAGTACAGCCTATCCTTTTTTCTTTTAGAAGTTGTGGAGGCCTTTTTTTCAGCAGTGTGATTCCCTGACATCCCCCTACTCTGCCATTCTACTAAATTTCCTCTCACATCTTCTATACAACCCCCTCCCACATACACAGGACAGAAGTGGAACAAGTGGAGAAGAAAATGATGAGAGTAATGCCGAGGGAAGACAGCAGTGTGTTTAACATCACAAGATCAGAGGGAGCCCGGAAGCAGAACCTAGAAAAATCCTTTCACAGCATGCAATATAGAACAAAAATCCCCAGAAAACTCAAATACTACTATTATCATGTTTCAAAACAAGAAAGCTAAGAAAGGTGACAAAAGGACCCAAGAAAGGATAGCACATACTTTCAGCCACCTGTGTGTCAGGTGGAAAGTTTTCATCAGAACCCTTTAATTCTTCCCTTTGATGTATAAGCCCAATCAAGACAATAATATGTCCTTGAACCAAAATGAATCCTCTATGATAGACTATCACTCTCCGTGATAAACAAAGCTTTAAAAGACATAAACTAGCTCCGTAGCTGGCCTTCACTCACTCCAAGAAAGCTTTCGATTAAAATAAAAATATATGTCGGAACAAAGCTGAATAAAGGCATGCCAAAAGTTTTATTCCATTTGGGAGAAATAAACACAAAAATGAGACCTCTTCAATACCTCTGCAAAAGTAGGCAAATTGATCAAACCAAACGGTAAGATAAAAGGAGAAATAACAACTTCCCTTCAACTGCCTCAAGATTTTTATTTTTAGGAGAATTATCATCAAGGGTTGAACTACCCCTAAGTAGTTCTTTTCTGTACTGTTGTCTAACTTGTTCAACAACAAATATGACCATCTGCTCGTGGGCTTGGTTAAGGAAGCTGAAAAGTGAACTCAAGTTAAAGGAAGCTGTGACTTCTGACCTAATGGCAATCGATTTTGAGGAAGTCTCCTCAAAAGAAGAGATGAATAATGATGCAAACAAGTAAAAGAGACCAAAAGCAAGTGAGAAATGGAAGAACAGTGGGAAACAAAGGGAAGAAACGGAGGCTGTATTTCAGCATTAAGAGAAGAAATTCAAATGTTAGATATTTCTTCTGGCTCATAACTATAGGAAGCTACAGTAGAAATGGATACCTTACTGCCTAGTAAAAATGGAAATATGGAAGCACTAGTTAGTGGATAACACAAAAAGAAGCAAGTATAATTATTGTAAATTTAATCACGTAAGAGAATATTCTGTTGGGTGTTGAGTGTAGCTTAAGTCTTTCTAAAGACAACTCTCACAAAGGCAATTTCATGGGCATGATCACTAGAAGCTCAACTGTGTTTCAGACTTTGGAGCAGGTAAAAGAAATTCAAAATAGAGGATACTATTATTAAACTCACCATTTAATTTCTCAAAGAATACTAGAGTACTTGAAGATGTCAGAGAATAGTGCCAAACCATTCATTTCAAGTCCTCTGAAAGCACATTTTTAAAAACATGAACCATTTGGGGAAGAGAGAGGTTGACTTTGGTTAAGTTTGGTTAAATTTAGTTAGTTATTGTGTTTCGGGAGAAATAAAAAAAACTTAAAACCGTACATTATCCAACATTTTTAAGCTACTACACAGAAGTTCTGCTGATGGGTTTGATGGTTTGTGGAACAAAAATGTTATAATCTCACTCCACTGCAAAGAAGACATAAAATAAAATGTTTTACTTTTTTCATTTTAACTTTTAAATTTTTAATTGTTAAAAATTAAGGAAATATTAAAATGTTAAACATGTAAATAAGAAGATAAAATTTTAAGAATTCAAAATATTCTTCCTTATTTATCTTGTAATGAAATGAAAGTGAATGTAATGAACACAACAAACTACTCAAATTCTTCTACAATTCAGATTATTGGACCAATCTTTCAAATCATATGCAACCAGATAGTAACAATTCTTGACTTGTCTTAGTAATAGGGGGCTGATAAGACAAGAAAAAATAAAATCAATATTCATTACCCAAACCTATTTAAACCAATGTTTTCCATGCTTCTTTTATCAAGTATATTTATTTTTTTATATCAGAACTGCTAATAATCAATGACATTTATAAATTTTCTAACAACTGGGACTGTTTTTGAAAGTTATATATATTTCACTGTTGACAAAGTGCTAAGTGCTTGAAGGAAGCATCAAAAACATCTATAATTATTAGTGTCCATAAGGAAATCATGTACCAATGAATTTAAGCAAGCTTACTGTTTTATTCAAATAGTTTTAATGATTCAGGATAAGTGATTTTCGGTTTTGCATAAAGAATACCAGTATAAATGAATCATCAGATTAAAAATGATTTTTAAAATATCTGGCTTCTAAACATTGTTAGCATTTTTTTTCCAGCATTAAAAACTAGAGATTTGGGAAATACAGATTACAAAAAGAAGAAAAAAAATCATTAGAAATATCCTAATCTCACCAATTAGAGACAACCACTCTTAAGTATATATTTTCCTGACAGAGGAAAAGTGTGAGCAAGATGGGGGTGGGGAGCAAGAGAGAGAATATTTTATGAAATTGAGGATTGACTGTTAAAAATGAAAAAAAGCAATGTATTCCTATATAAAAGATAGTGATACTTTGCCTGTAAATATTTGTTGTAATAATCTTCTCACTTACACATTTTGCCTAATAATTGTATATGTGTTTTTGAGTCGTAGTCATTTCATTGTTTTGTGCATTCACGTCAGTTGCTCTTTTTCTTAATGATTTCTCCATTGCTTTTAAGCCTAAGTCACTAAAGATTTACGTAAAAGGTATGACCTGTTCAGAACTGTCTTTTGGAGCAACAGTTCTCTAACATTTACTTCCAAAGAATGTGTATTTATGTTGATTATATCTGTCAATAGTTTCTAAGTTAGAAATTAAAATCAAGAAATTTTAAAAATCTATTTATTAATTCATCCAAAAATAGCAATAGTAAGCCTTCATACATTAACACATATAGCATGTTTTTGTGAAGTATTTTCCAAGAGAAAATTATTCAGGAAGAAAACTTTCATTGATTTACACTTTAGCAAATCTCCTTCATGCCTGACTTAATAGAAGAAAGCAAGAGTCTGATACCTGCTTTTGTATTCAGTCTGTTGCAATATGGTCTTTGGTTGAAATATAGGAAGAAAATGCAACCTCACATGAATATGTCAATGGAAAAAAAGAGTATCTTATACTCTTTTATCTCTTTTATACTCTTTTATCTTATAATAGCCTTTTCATATAATCATGGGTATTCTTTTTTTTATGCCTCACCAAAAAAAAGAAAATTACAAGTAGTAGTAATTTCTTAAAGATTAGTTGCAATGAGAAATCTAAAGCCATATCAATAAACCTCTTGTACTGCCACATTAAAATCCATTGACCTGTCTTACACTTTGAATGGTCTTTGACCCATACATGATTTTTAAACATCGTTCATTGGTCTTTGGAAAACTTGGCTCCCTGAGTTTATAAGATCTTCCAAATGTTGACACATTTCATTATAAAATATTTTTAAAAATTACATTCATTGCTATCTTGGCTTATTTAATTTTAAATCTTTTTAAAAAAAGATTTTGAGTATTGGATACAAGTTTTCAAAACTCTAATTTTCACTTGAAAGCTCAAATGTTGTTATTGGCAACAAATACCACCAGTTGTGTTCCTTGACGTGACAGATTTAGTTCATCAATTTTCAAGACACTGTCTGCCAGATACCCAAGTCTGGATAACAATAGCTTGTCTACTAGTAATTCTTTCATGTAAAAAATGGCGTACCATGAAAAAAGTGGCTTGTTCATCTCACAATTCAATCATACAAATGTTTTTCCTCAAGACAATCATTTTCCTGCAGCAGACAGAAGTGTTCTTCTAATTTTGTCAAGCAGTATATTTTAAAAGGCTTGTGCCTCAGGGTTGAGATTTAATACTGCTAATCATTATTACTGCTTCTTCAAAGATATTCTCAAGTGAAAAGTCACCTTCTTTTAATTTACGTGGAGGTTCATTCCAGTTGAATGCACTGCAGGCAGCATCACGCTCTCTCCTTGTTTACAGCATCAGCCTCCCAACTGTCTCCTTGCATCTACTCTATTCTCAAAATAGTCATCAAAATTATCCTTTTAAAACATAAATCATGCTTCCAAAGCATGACATATAGAAAGGAAAAAAATAGTAACTGTAAGTGGAGAAATGTGGCAAATACTACCATAACCAAATGATGAAGGTCAGTATCATCAATGAGGTCATGCAGATATCATAAACCCTTTGATATGACATGACAGGATGGGCACTTCACCTCTGGGAATTCATTCCAAAAACGGGTGACTTCATTCTAATCATGAGCTAAACATCAGACAAACCCAGAATGGGGCATATTATACAGAATAATTTAGCCACTACTCCTCAAGACTGTCAAGGTCATGAAAAATAAAGATGGAGAGACTATAATGGACCAGAAGAGACCATGGGGACATGCCAACCTAAAGCCATTCAAAGCATGGCCTGGATCATGGAACAGACAGAGGACACTAATGGAAGAACTGATGAAATCCAAATAAGTCTGGAATGTGGATAATAGTAATGCACAAATGTTGGTTATTTACCTTGACAAAGAAACCATGTAAGATGTTAACAATGGGGAGACTAGTGAGATGTACATGTATGGGAACTCCCACTGCTATCTCTGCAAATCTTGAGTAAATTTAAAATTATTTCAAAGTGAAAAGTTTAATGGGAGAGAAAATTTTTAAAAAGGCACATCATTTTACACCTCTGCTCAAAATTCTCCATTTGCTACTCATCTCACTCAAAGCTGAAGTATTTAACAATCCGTATCTAATCTGGCTACCCGTGAACTTTCTATTATCTTTTCCTTATAGTCTTTCCCTGGCTCACTTTGCTTCACCCATGCAGAGCTCTCTGCCATTGTTCCTAACACATTAAGCATGTGTTTCCCTCAGGGCCTTTGCACTGCTTTTTTCTCTGCCAAGAACTTACTTCTTCCAGATAGCAGCATTATTTATTCCCTGACTTCTTCAGGCCTCTGCACAAATTTCACCCTATTAAAGAGATCTTCTTTGACCATTTTATATCAAATAATAACCACCTGTCCCACTCTGGCAAGCCTTATTCCATTTACTCTGCTTTATTTTTCTCCATCTGCTATAACATCAGATGGAGAAAATCTATACTTGTACATTTGTTTATTAATTCTTCTCCCTGGAATTTAATCTTTTTGAAAGTAGGGACTTTGTTTTGTTCACTGCTGTTCCTTAGCATTTAGAACAGAACCTAGCACACTGCTCTCAGTAAATATTTTTTGAATAATAAGTCAACAATGAAGTGTTCATGGGTTGACTTCAAAACAAGAAATGCAAGTAATATATATTTGTTTCTGCCAACCACTACTTCTTGAGAAAACTTGTGATTTATTTTGACATTATGTCTTTGATTAATTTTGTTTGTTAAAATCTTTGATGATATTAACAGGATTTTTTTTTTTTAAGTTTAATTTTTATTTATTTATTTATTTATGGCTGTGTTGGGTCTTCGTTTCTGTGCGAAGGCTTTCTCTAGTTGCGGCGAGTGGGGGCCACTCTTCATCGCGGTGCGCGGGCCCCTCTTGTTGAGGAGCACAGGCTCCAGACGCGCAGGCTCAGTAATTGTGGCTCACGGGCCTAGTTGCTCCGCGGCATGTGGGATCTTCCCAGACCAGGGCTCGAACCCGTGTCCCCTGCATTGGCAGGCAGATTCTCAACCACTGTGCCACCAGGGAAGCCCTGACAGGGTTTTTTTTTGTAATGTTTTTTCTTAACAAAATAAAATAGTTGAAAAATCTTATGTTTGTTCTCACAACTGTTTCTGGAAGTTTTACTGATCTAAGAAATCCAAAAGTCTGATTTTAAACTTCTATATACTACAAAGTTCTAGAGAAATTCAGAAAAAAAATGTACCAAATATCGGTATGGAACTGCATTTCAGTAAGCACCATCATTAATTTAAATATTACATGTGTGAAATAGCAACACAAGTTTTATGTCTTATAATTCTGGTAGCTTCTCTCAAGAATTAGGTAAAAAACACCTCTCAATAAATCTTATCTTCTCAAAGGGCATTGTTTTCATCTATTTGTAGAACAGGGAAATTGGCTGGGGATAGATTTTAGGTTTTTTGCTAAGATAAAGATTTAGTTAAAGGATGTAATTTTTTAGGTTTATCTAATTATTTACCATATGAATATGTAGGTCTGCTGTTTTTAAATATATACATTATTTTAATTCACATTGTCACTAGGTAAGTGACAATCTAAGTAAAAAGTACACAATATTAGAGAAAAAAAGTCCTTCAAAATCTGATTGCATTGTCCTTCATTAATTGTGCCTAACAATTTATTGAAAGTTTGAAAGTTTTTTTAAAAAAATTATGCTTTACACCATTTATAAATAACAATAGGAAATTAAAGGCTATGTTATTCTATTTTGAGTTACCGTATTTCTTAAGAGACAAATTATTTTTTTACATATTTTTCAGATTTCTAAATGGTAAAATGCTTTCACTGGATTCAGAGCTTTATTCAAACATTACTTCTTATTTTTTAATTGTTTTATTTGGGATCCACAGATATTTATGATTGGTCTGAAAAAAATGTTCATTTTTAAATATTTATAGAACTGATACATTTAAAAATTAAGCATACTGATTCCCCATCTCTCCTGCCTCCATGGTCCCCACCTCCCAGAAAACTGGGTCTAGATTCTGGGTAATTGGTAGACTTGGTAGACCTGATAATAATATTTTATATATGGCAAGTATGTAAGTATTTTAAGGTCATCAGGTTATTAGGGCATGGAAGAAAGTTCTGAGGTTGGAAGTACATTGAATAGTTGCTCTTCTAATAGAAAAATTCTATTGATTTAAACCCAGCTCAAAAATAATCCTAAACTTTAGGTGTCAATTTATAACCTTATAAAAGGCTTATATGCATTTCCACAATTCTGTATAAATTACTTTTTTTTTTAAACTGGAAGTTTGTACCTTTTGACCACCTTTGCCCATTTTGCCCACTCTCCACCCCCTGCCTCAGGCTACCACCAATCTGTTCTCTTCTGTATCTATGAATTCAAGTTTGCTTTTTTTTTTGGTTTCGTTTTGTCAGATTCCACAAACTGGTGAGATCATACAGTATGTCTTTCTCTTTCTGGCTTATTTCACTTAGCGTAATGCCCTCAAGTTCCACCCATGTTGTTTGATGGCTAAATAATATTCCGTTTTTGTACGTGTGTGTGTGTGTGTGTGAGATATATATTTGAAAAAAATATACATATAAATATATATGTGATATATATATATATATATATATAGCACATTTTCTTTATCCATTATTTCATTGATGAACACAGGTTTTTTCCATGTCTTACCTATTGTAAACAATGCTACAGTGAACATGAAGGTGCAGGTATCTTTTCAAGTTAGTATTTTTGTTTCCTTCAGATAAATACTAAGAATTGGAATTGCTGGATCATATGCTAGTTCTATTATTAATTTTGGGGGGGAACCTCCATACTGTTTTCCATAGTGGCTGAAGCAATTTACATTCACACCAAGAGTGCACAGCGTTCCCTTTTCTCCACATTCTCAGCAACACTTGTTATTTATCTTTTTGATTATAGCCATTCTAACAGGTGTGAGGTAATATGTTATTGAAGCTTTGATTTCCCTGATGATTAGTGATATTGAGCATCTTTTCATGGACCCGTTGGCCATCTGCTTGTCTTCTTCAGGAAAATGTTTATTCAGATCCTCTGCCCATGTTTTAATCAAATTCTTGGGGCTTTTTTGCATTTTGAGGTTTTTTTTCTTTGGTTGGTTGGTTTTTTGCTTTTCAGTTGTATAAATTAGTTTTTATTATGTTATAGTTGCTTCCAGTCAAGCGGTCAAGTTAGCATTTTAAGTTCATCCTTTGAGGTTCCCCATGCTCAAAATACATAACAATGTGGAAAACAAAATATAATTTTTAGAAAAAGAAACTATATATATATGTATATGTATATACACACACACACACCACACACACACACACACACACACTTTTATACACACACATGTATAGCTTCCTTTGTGTATCTGAGCTCATAGCAAGCTGAATGGCTCTGTGGAATAGACTACTGGAACAGGTACACATAATATAAGTAAAGCTGAGGCTGGGGGCGTGCTGGGCTCTGCACCCAGATCAGGTCAAGACAACAGGAGGTTCACTTACTGTGATGTAATGAATATTACATCAGCCTCAGTTCTTAAAACAAAGGTTTGGGATATTGTTTCCTATCCTTGCCCCCTGCTCCCACTGTGCTTTGAGAGGACAATGAAAATAGCTGCTTTGGATCACTAAGGGCTGTGATTTAAAAGATAACACATACTTTGAGAGACTGGAGGGAGGGAACTCAGATTTGAAGCCCGGCCTGAACCCAAACCAGATATCGGCTCAGTTAATCAATTTGAAATATCCCCAGTTGGGAGCAGCTAGTCATCAGCCTAAGACCTGATTCTGACAAGGTGGCCCTAGGGGACCAGATGGAACAACTCAAAAATTCTTAGACAGTAGAGAAGAAGACCTGGAATTTAGAGAGAAAAAAAAAATTAAAGTGCATTCAAGAAGAAGATTCAGAATAAACATTCAAAACACATGAGAAACTGCCACTAAGAAAGACCACAAACAAAATACAAATTTAGAAAATGAATTCACATCAATTAAATATAATTGAACAACTTGACAATAACTTAAAAAGTTTGGTTCATTCAATAAGTAACCCCGGGAAAATAATTATTCAAGAAATAAAAACTTGTTCTACCTTTCCTGTTAATGACCATTAATAGGAAAATATTTAATGTCTATGAAATTATTTAAACTTGTTTGTTGGGAGACAATCCTCCATGGCACCGCTCACATTTCTGCATGTCCTGCAAGAATGTTTGTGTAATGAATAGCCTTGGAAGATAGAGATCGTATCTCCCTCTGGAGCTAGGCCATGTTTGTTTACTCTCCAGTATAATAAACATAATATCTTCCTCCAGGGAAAAAGTATAGCTGGTTTGCTCACAGCTGATTAATAAAGATTTGGGTTCACTAAGCTTGGGTCACTCAATCTTCTGCATATGCAGGCATTGCCTGTTCTTCTTTGTGCTGTCCTGTGGGAGTTGGAGTTCAGGAAATTTGTATAAATGCTGATACTCTGGATGTTGCTCTCGCTGTTAAAAAGTTCTTTGTTTCTAACAAAGGTGTCTGTTGTCTACCAGCATCCATGAAATTGTGGCAAGCTAGATTTAACTTGCAAATAGACTAAAGTCTCAGACCCTTCACAGCTGCGGACATCGTTAAAAAGTTGAACTAAGTCTCTATAGAATGATGTGGAAAGATCTCTGAGACATACTGTGAAGGACAAAACAGAACAAGAATGTATATACGAATACACGCATACCACGTAGAGTATAAGCCCATATTTGAGCCCAACATACACAAATAGAATGTAAATATTTAAAGAGAATTCTGGAAGAATATACAGAAAATAATGTTTAAAAGATTACTTATCTACTGGAAGAGAAGTATGATAGGCGTTTGAGTTAAAGGTGGGTAGGGCAATGAATAGGGTGCTATGGAGAAAAGTTCAAGCAGTTGGCTTATGATCTATTCAGTCTCCTTTGGAGTGGGGAGCACCCCTGGGTAAAAGAAAATGAGGAAAAGTGAATTGATCTAATCTCCTTATCAGCTGGACTTACATGTAAATAGACTAATCATATTTGCTGGAAGAAAGTCACCTTATTCACAGAATTCTCTCAGCAAGATACCCCTGACTAAAGGATTACTATAGTAAATAAATCCGGGATCTATGTATGGATTTATAAGGCATGACTCTTGGAGAATGTCCCATAAATTATAGAATTCTCTTGGGTGTAAAATGGAGATGTTTCATAACTTATATGTTCCTGATTGTGTCAGGTAACACTGTAAAACCTTTTTTGGAGGCCTTATGTTATTTGGGGCTGGAGATAGGATGTCTATTGCAGGAGGAATGACTTGGAAAGCTATGTGGAAGTCCCAGGCCTCTAGTTTCATCTGTGCTTCTTTTCGAGGACATCCTTAAAATTATTTATAAAGCTTGATACTTGGTGAGATATCAGATTTGTATGAGTCTGCTTTAATAATCCAGTACTTTACTCCTCAACCCACTATTCTCCTGACCTTCTCTACCCAATGTATTTTGATTGTTCTTGACAAAAATCATCAAAAATTCAATGAACTCTTTTCAAAGTCCTCTTGTATATTTGCCTAATGAAAATTATCATTTGCTTCTTTTTCTGTGACTGTTTCTTGAATTCTATTACATAGTTTCTTCCTGGCATTTTTCTACTTTTCTAGTAACTCATCATTTAATGAGCATTTACGTTATCCTAGGTACTTTGCATACATTTCCTATTTATAATACTCATAACACCCCTGTGATCTAAATGTTATCTCTGTTTTACAAAGGAGCTCATGAGAATCAAAGAATGCAATCATCTGCTCAAATTCAAATAGAGCCTAGATTAAACCCAAGCCTTTATGATCCCAAAGCCTGGGCACTAACACTTCTTTCCCCATCTTCTCCTCTCTAACCCTTAAATGTTATTTTCCAAAACTTCTTTTCTTGTACTTTCACTCTTGCTCCAAATTTGTGTTTCTTAAACTTTTCTGGGTCAAGGAATATTTTGAGAGTTTGATGAAAGCTTTGGACTTATTTCTTAGAAAAGTTTATCTAAAAATAAATACAAATATACTTCATACTTTTTATAGGTTTACTGTGAAATCTGACCATGTCAAGAGGTGCTGGTCTGTGTGTTTACTCTAGTGATCTCATTAAGTTGAGGAGCTTCAACTAGCACCTATTTGTGGTTATCTCTTATAGCAAATACATCTGGTGCCCTGACTCACATTTGCTAAGTGACACCTCTGTTTTCAGCTACAAATGGGGCTGATAGTTCCGCGGGGCTTCTACCTATCTCATGCTGACCAAATCTGGCATCAAGTAACCCCTTACTGGCTTTCTGCACCAGAGTTCCTAGTTCAGACCTGTGAGAGTTAGGTGGGCCAGAGCAAGCACAGCTTGGAAGTGTGGGGGTCAATACCCTCGGGGAATGTCGGCCAATGGAATAGACTGTTATAGATTAGTGCCCTGGCCTCTTGTCCTCAGATACACATTTCTAGGAAACATTCTGTGCCGTTCTTAGCTGGTACTGGCAGAATTGAGACCCACTGCCCACAGTGACAACCCCAGTAGCGCCTTTAAATTGGTTTTTCCTCTTCGCCTGTGTCTCTCCCCCTGATCCCTCAATCCTGCTCTCTGGATCACCTCCCAAATAAATTAAATACAAGTTCTTGCTTCAGACTCTGCTTTCAGAGCAATGCTATCCAAACTAAAATAACTCTCAAATTTATTTTTCTTGTCCTGATTTCTTTTTTGAGCTCCTGTTCCCGGTGTCAGGCTGCCTGGTTATTCCATGCGTATGCGACCCTTATTCTTAGCACATTGTATTCATCAAACTTTCTTTATATTTGTTACTGACATGATCATAAGGCGGTTCAAGATAAAACCTTTGGTGTCATCCTTGACTCTTTCCTCTTCCTCATTCTCATATCCTCTTACTAAGTCCCATATATTCAATCATCAGTTTATCTCCTGAATGTCTCATCCCCCATCCTTTAACCCCTCTACCATAGACCTAGGAGCCTTAAGTATTGGACCATCGTTGACCTCTCTATAACAACAGACCAGCATATCTGGTCTCGCTTTCTTCCTTCTCTCTCCCTCATTTCCAGTATCTTCCCATCTATTTGCCTAAATGACCTCTCTAAAACACAAATCTGAAACTGCCTTTTCCTGCTTAAAGTTATGGCAAATAGAGTAAGATCTGAATTATTTGGCATAGCATAAAAAACAATTTAGCCACAGCTTGTATTCTCAGTCTCATCTTCCACCGTGTCCCTCCCACGTAAGTTGTTTCTTAGCCACTTGAACATCCCCTGGTCTCACTAGGACATGCATGCTCTTCGCAGCTTCGTTTATTTGTAGATGCTGTTCCTTCTGCTTGAACTGTCCTCCCTCCTCTCCTTGTCTGCCTGGGAAATGTGAAATCATCTTTCAAGAACTGGCCCAAATGATATTTCCAACCTAATTCTCGTTCCTCCCAAACCTTGGTCTTCTGCAGTCCCAAACAGTTTTCACATTTCTCTAAATCTCACAATGCATTTTCATAATGTCTTCACATCTTTGTTTCCCTCGGTCTACCGTGTGCTCTGGAAATGCAGGAGGCAACTCTGATTTAGCTTGTCTTCCCAGTGCCTAGTAGAAAGTGGCCACGTAATGGTGTGTGCCGAGGGACTTCCCAGGTGGCGCAGTGGTTAAGAATCCGCCTGCCAATGCAGGGGACACAGGTTCGAGCCCTGGTCGGGGGAATATCCCACGTGCTGCGGAGCAACTAAGCCCGTGCGCCACAACTACAGAGGCTGCACTCTCGAACCCACGAGCCACAACTACTGAAACCTGCGCGCCTAGAACCCATTCTCCGCAACAAGAGAAACCACTGCAATGAGAAGCCCGTGCACTGCAACGAAGACCCAAAACACAGCCGTAAATTAATTAGTTAATTAATTTTAAAAAAGGTGTGCTGAACTTAGCTGAATGGTACTAAGAATGTCGAGAGAGATTGAAGAGAAGCATAGGGGTAAGAGGATGATGGGCTGAGGAGAGGATATTATAAACAGGCAATTTGGAGGAAGCAGTGAAGAATGATGAATGAAAATGGAATTTGAATATAAAAGGAAAGTCAGAAGAAGAAAAACGTCTGCAGATAGAATGCAAAGAGAAGAGAGATACAGATGATACAGCTGTTCAGGGCTGTTGCTGTAGTTTAAAAAAATATCCTACAGGTTATTAGCACTAAATTTCCTAAGTACTATTATTGTTTATACAAACTGTGGTACTCTCAGGGTTAATTTAATTTCAGATTTCAATTTATTCTTTAAAAGTTTTCTATGTGAAGACAACATGTACAAAGTAATGTTAAATGATTTAAATGATCATTTCTATTTTGAAAATATTTTACATTCTGGAATTTCCCTTTTGAGAATCTGGATGGTCCAGGCTTCTTTATCAGAATGTTGAGTATCACTCTGAGTATCTCGTATTTTTCCTGATGTAAAAGCCAGAGGTGGAGCCCAATGAGCAGTGGTATCGGGCTGCCAAAAAGTCTCTGAAATTTTCACAAATGTAAAACTAGATATGCTTTCATCATACAAATAAGTTGAGCAGAACTTGATTTGATTTATAGTGTTAATTCCCCTTGCTAGACTATATCGAGCAAGTAGAAAAGATTTGAAACTTTTTTTGATTTTAATATAGAAGATATGTTGGAGAGATACCAGACCTATTAGACTGTCCGAGATTTCTGAATTCATATGAAAAAGGATTTCTCATAGTTCTAATAAAAAGAACTTCCCCTATGAGTGCAGCATTCTTTGTTGCTGTCTTGCAGTGACATGATATTCTTTGTGCCACGATACTATGTTCCGTGAATCCTTTTTTTTTTTTTTTTTTTGATACACTGTCAATGGTCTCTGTTACTATTTTCTAAATACAGTATGATTGTATTTTTCTGTTCTCTTCCTATCCATGTCTTCTGTTTAACTGGGCTATTTTGCCATGAGTTTTTCCTTTTAGAAGGAGACAACTAGGATTCTAATGCTTGTAATATAGTCAGATTTTGCTGGAGAAGAGTCAGCAAACCTTCAAAACAGTTATTCTGGTTATTCTTCCAGGATATATAGGTGATTACATCAAACAAGGAGACACACACACAAACACACACACACGCATATATTTTTATCAACACAACATAAAAAGCTTACTTCTGGGATTACTTTATACTTAAATCATCTTTTTATACTTAGCTTATGTGACTGTGATAGAAATTTGTATTTGTAGCTGAATTGGAAGCAATCAGAAGATACAAAAGGCAAACTGAAAAATGATATAAACTGTTTCTAGACTAACTGAATACTATTGATATGTTGCACATATAAACTTAGATAGTGTATGATTTTTATTTTTCCTTGATGAAGTTCAATATAGGTTATTACTATTTCTTCTGTCAGATTTTTTTTAATACACATATACCAGTTTCTCCCATTACCTTGTAGGAGTTTCTAGACCATAAACTATCCCTGCGAATTGATTCCACACTCCCTCAAATAAGACTTTTCATAAGCCCGGTCCTTTAAAAATACAACATTTCATATATTTCTCAGACTACATGTCAAATCAGTATCATGCAAACATAATACTTTTACTACTTTCTTAGAGCATGGTGTTGAGAGGAAAAAATTTAATATATCTGTGCTACATCTACATTAATGCAGTGGTGCAATATTGAAACTGCTCTTATCTGCCACATTTCTCAAATGAAAGCAGCAGCTAAATTTTATGGTAGTTAAACTGTGAAACTTGCACACAATCTTGCCTGTGTGGATGTGGCCCTTTGGTATTATTAAGGCAGTAGTCTTTATTTTGTATCTTAGACTTTAAAAGTTGCTGTGGATATAAGAAACCTATCATGTGGTCATGTCTACACCGTAAAATCTTTCCAAAGTATGCAGCAAATTTTTGATAGAATTCATAGGCCTTTCAAGAAATTAGAGCAAAACTTTGCCTGGCATTTCCGAAGTTGGCTGTAGAGGAGACTGTGGTCTACCTAGGCTCCCAAAGACCATAGACATAGACTTATCAATAGTTCTCGAGTGGATTGGGAATAATCTACCAATTGTTTGCATCTCCTGCTGTCTACCTTATAATCTTATATCTCACACACAAGGAAAGTGTAAATTCCACCATTTGAACCAACAATGCCTACAATTAAGTGTTTTGAGATAAATATGGTCTCTATTAGAGTTTAGTTAAACCTTTCAGAGAAGTTTACCATTAAGCTGAAAAGGGGGCTGCAGATAAACCACTTCCCATGCAAATGTGTTTAAATGGCTTAGAAAGGGATTCTGTTTTAAATATTCTTATACCTTTATGTAAATTGAGTATGCTAGCATCCTTGCTGTGATGCTGATAAACTCCTCTATCATCTACAGTCAACAATATCTTTTCTTTAGCTGTCCTGATTAAATGAGAGACATTCACTATTGGCAAATCCCCCCTGGAGTAACTTGAGCTCATGTGTGCCTAGCCACAATACCAGTAATGACATGATTCTGAGGGGATTTGAAACCCTACCTCAACAAATTTATTTCTGTTTTTCAACATATATTCAAAGCAATACTTTGGCATTGTAATGCGATTCTTGACAGGGCTAAGGTAAATTCATCATGCTAAACTGAAATGTTTCTGGCAGATGTCTACTCTGTAACAATCAAATTGTGTGTGCTGTAATATATGACAACCACAGTGCTACTTCTAGTTGTAAAACTTACAAGTATAATTCTTTATTAATGCAAACGTAGAATGTAATTATGCAGTGTATTATCCCACCATATTTTTCATTTAGAAAAACTTTTTGAAGACAATCTGCCATCTTCCAAATGACAGGAAAGTTTGAGTGAATATAGAAAGAATACAACTTTTTTGTCACAAATATATGCAGGCATTTGATACTTTTCAAAATCAGACACTTGTTGAAAATTAAGAAAGCATAAAAGTAACATGTTTTCTCTCATTAAATATGAACTTTACTCCCCATGGAAATAGTCATTTGTCCCAGGCAGATACTCTTCTTTAAAGAAGAAATGATTAAAATGCCAATACTATGCACTGAAATATTTTAAAAATAGATATGTTTTGAGCTAGCCTCTGACTAATTACTAGTACCACCCATATACTTCAGTACAATTTATCATATTTTAGGTCAAAGAACCTAAACAACAAAAAGCTTTGTTTAAAGGAAAATGTAATCTAAATAAATGGCAACCTTTTGACGTCATAATATATGAAAAGCCTTAGCATATGACTCCTTTTATTCTATGATGTGATCTCTGAAAACAAAAATACTCAAGGAATCAAAATAAACATTTTAAGAATCTAGCCAATTTAAGCTTTGGTTTGGATTTACATTGCCTTGTCTTCCATATTTTCAATAATTAATAAATATTTTCATGGACAGATAAAAGCCCTCAGTTCATATTTTATGATCTAGTTGCCAGATGCAAGTCAAACTTCCACCTGAGCAGCTGTATTGTGATTCCCTTCAAGTACCAGCCTCCACCACCAGGGACAAGTGGCTTCCTTTTGCCCTGGTGACTCTCCTTCTCCCTTATGATCCTTAGGACACACCTATATTTTAAAGACCTCCTTGAAAATTCATTAGTATTTGCAACGTGAATTTAAGTATTTACATTTTAACGTAATTATTTTGTAAAAAAACAGAATTTAATTCTATGATCCTTTTGCAAATTTTTTGCGAAGAATAAAATAGTTAAAGCAGGTTTGGGTCACTTTATTAGTTAGAACTAAGGAAACAATGTATTAGGTAATGTATGACCTAAGACATGATGGGAACTGGACTTACTCACTAAGCCGATTAAAGAATGATTCATGTAACCAGTCAGTAATCAGTAACTGGTTAGGGATCTGTCGATTTAGTTAAAAACGACCCATCCCTTGTGTGCGTAGCCCAGTGAAAATTTCCCCTCTCTTTCAGTTTTTATGCTCGTAATTTTCATCCAGTGTGTTGTAGTAATACAAATCCAATTTTGCACGTTGTTATTCATGATATACATATACATATATGTTCATTTATTTATTCATTTGTTCACATATTAATTCAGTAAATATATAAATGAACACCTCTTATATGCCAGGCACTCTGGAGATCCTTTGTCCATGTCTCTTTGCTTCTGTTTTTCTCTCACTTCTCCCTGTCAACCCCTGGCTTACATCCATTAGCATACATCCTTAGCATACTAGGGAAGTGGAAAATTCTACTCTAGCATTTTTCTCACTGGTTCACCCACCTGAACACTATGTATACTACCATTCCCATCATGTAAACCCTAAATGGAATTCTGACAAAGTTTCCTAATATTGGTGAAACTGTTTACAAGTACTTTCAGATTCATTAACTCACTAGTGAAGACATGACACTGGTGGCCTGAAACATGTATGTACTTTAACATTTCTATGAATTTGACTTTGATTTAACATTCATACAGTTGGTTTTGTATGCAAACACAGGGCACATTTAACATGTTCATTCACCTGGAATAGTCTTTCAATTCTCTTTCAGAAATGTGTTTAATTCAGTCCCTCCCCATGGTGCCCCCCACCCCCACCAATCCGTTTCTACAGTCAATGCCTTAGGTCAGGCCCTCACCATCTTTTGTGCAGATGAACACACAATCTTTTAACTTCCGACCCACGTTCATCCTCAGTCCCCTCTAACCCATCATTCCTCTGCTGCCCCAATAAAATTATATCAAAATATAAATTTGATCTTGCCATTTCCTTGGTTTAAGTCCTCAGAAGGTTTCACTTTGCCTACAGGTCAGAGTTCAGAAGACTTCAGCAAAGCAGTTAAAGTGCTGCCTTGTTGGACTCAGTTCTGCTTCTTCCCATAATCACCAACTCTATCCTTTCCAACATTACTGCAACTTCAGAATGCACCAGTAACTATTTACTTTCTCTGAATCCCAGTTCAAAATTACCTCTTCTAGGAAAAGTTCCTGGCTCTCCTGGGGAGCGTTAGTCAGCCTCCATTTTTCCCCTCTCTTAGCAATTATACTGTCTCTATTATAACTCTTTAATTCTATCAAATTAATCTGCATTCTCTCTCTAAACTGAGAATTCGTAAATGGACATCTTGCTATCCCTATGCCCAGCACAGGGTCTGGAACAAACAGGTTATCAGTAAAGTCTCCTTGACTAACTGGGTGAATATTGAGGCATCAATTAAAATGTTGTCAGTTTACCAACTTGGGGGTTGAACTGGAGGACCAAGGTTGATACTGGACCTACTTTAGCTTAGAACTGTTTGACTCTGAAGGCATACAGATGTCATATTCAATTGTTTTATTACCACTGGTTACATTCACATAGAGTCCCCAGATAGGACATTTCTGGAGGGATTCATTTCCAGGCTAAGGTTTCTATTGTGGGTCTGCTTATGTCAATAATATTGAATAATTTTAGGTTGTAGGGAAAGAGGAAAACCTCATTATCTCTAGGGATCCTAAAGCTTTATAAACTCAATAAACTTTGGACCATTCATGGTAATGATACCCTCTTTCTTTCCGTCTCCCACCCTCAGCTTGTTATAGTCTCAAATATTAGCATGGAGAGGTGTGATCCTTGAACCTGAAGTTGTCAAGTACATTTCTGGAGTGTCTAGTGTAGTTCTTGCGATATTAGATTAGACTGTCCATGTTAGAGACAGACATCTAAGAGACCACCAGGATTTACGTTACTTTGATAAATCTTAGAAACACATGATAACAGTATTGGATTCAGACAACGTGTGCATTTGCACACACACAAACTCACTTTTACTCATTAGTCAGAGTACTGGCAGGAAACAGATGGCTCACTCAAAGGGCTAAATTGAAGAGCATTTAATAAAAGGGACGGTTTGCAGAGGAACAATCAGTTGAAAGGTAACAAAACAGGGATTTTTGAAGTGCCAGGGACCAGCAGAGGTGGGAAATATTACTTCCCCATGCCGGAGGGGGCAAGATCACGGAGCTGTAACTATGGGACAGGGGTCACTGCACAAGATCACCTTATATGGAGGAATGGAGTTGTTAAAAATCACTGCCTGGCAGGAAGGGGGCCTAGGAGCACAGTGGGAATTAGTACCTTGACCTCTCTCTCCTCCCACCTTCTGATTTCCCTTTAGTGCTTGCCATCAGCCAAAGCCAATTAGAAATCAGAAAGCAAGGGATCCTGGCACAATACAGGCAGAGACAGAGAACAGATCTGCAGGGACCTATGGAGAATGACCAGCAAACAGTCTTAGGAAGAACATCTAACTCTTGACTCCTCATCCATCTAGGGAAAAAAAAAAGACTCATTGATAAGTAGGAACAGGACAGTGAAATATTGTGAGTTGATTGACTCTGGGGTCAATGTGTATAATAAGAAATAAGTAGCACATATAAGTATCTTCAGATAAGTAGCTATGATTTTCAGTCTCCCTTGGAGCCCATGCCAGGATATCTGCTGAAGGTAGGAAAGATGGGAAACAAGGAACAAGGCAGGTAAGAATTCAGATCCCAACTTCCTCACTCCAGTTTCAATCAGAGACGTTGTAGCTGAATCTCTTTATTATATTAAGTTATAGATAAGATTGCTTAAAAAAATAATACCTTTCTAATGGAAAGACCTGGGAATAGAAATCAGGTTTCCTACATTCTATCAGGAACTGTGTGGCTTTAGGAAGTGAACTTAAGCAGTCTGTCGCAGTTTTTTCATCTGTAAAATGGAGGTAAAAATGTATGTCTTGGATAAATCATAGGGTTGTGAAGATCAAATGAGAAAATGTATATGGTTTCCTTTTGAAAATTTAAACAAGCTCTACAAACGTCAGGCCCCATCACTTTTGGATACTATCTTATAAAGCTGGTCCCTGAGTATAAGCTTGCCAATCATCACATCCTCTCTTTTGGGCTATCTTTCCTCTACACATGGAGCACTTCACTCAACTCCAACTGAAACATCACATACAAAGAAAAGATAAGCAGTAAGAAAATCCAAATGTGTTGGCAATACCACTGCATGTTAAAAAGAAAGAACTAGATTCAGGTTGAACTCCGTTTTCGTGGTGCATAACTCCCCTTTCCATAGGTCCTATTAACTTCAAAGGGAGCTCCGTGCATGTAAATGATTATATTTATTGGATGCACCAACTCCTTCTTATCCTCTGGGCACAATTAGAAATATCATAGAAAAATGAATGTAGAGACTTGGATCCATGTTTGATATTCTATGGGAAATTTCCCATAGTTACAGATGTTAAAAATCCTGCCCAATGGTCCAGTTACAAATTTGTAGTATTTCTTCTTCTATCATCCCTAGAATTATTTTTTCTCCGATTTTAGAATATTGTTTTTTACATTAAAGGAAAAATATTCTCTTTAGGTCCAGATAAGCTAGTGATAAAATCTGGGCTTGTTGTACAACTTGGTATTGTAATACAAATTTAGACTGCAAACCCGTCTCTCTTCCAAGGAACTATTAGCACTTCCCTGAGAGTATATCATTAATACTTACAGCAATCCTGTTCCCACTTCAAGTTCACTCTGAGAACTGCTGGTTGAGACAGTGTCTAGGAACTAAATTCCTGGGTGTCCAGTTTAATATTACATTTCACTAAACCACACTGTAATTTCAGCATTTGTTGTAAATTCAGGCCATTATCAATATTCTTGTTATCTAGTTGTAAACTCGGGTTTTTTTCCAGTTGAAATTGCCACAGTTAGTGGAAACAGATGGTAGGTATATGGAGAACTGTACTTTTCATGATGATTTATTGTTTGTTCTTTTTAAATTTTTAAATGTCTCGTGGTTCTTGCTAGAACTGTCTCTAGAACTAATTCTGACAAACAACTTAATATCTTCACCCGGTCTTATCAGTGAATATAAGGGCCTTGCAAGTGTTACAGGCATGGCTTCTCGGCCATGCTATGTATATTATACACCCAAGAGGGCAGGTCAACTCTTTAACTGTACATTTTTTTGTAAGTGACGAAAAAGGAGAAAAATGGAAGAAGCCCCTCAAAGTGAATATTTAGAACTATGATGAAAGAGAAAACAGATACTATTCAGTGATGAAAACCTTCACTGGAAATGTACCCACATGTGATGGGTAGTGTGAAAGATACAAAGATTTTTTAAAATACTATTTTGTTAGCAATATGATTTACAAAAGATCATTCTAACTAGCCTTATAGAGAAACAAATAAAACCACATGCACAAAGTAATTCGGAACCACTTTGAATTATTTGTAAGAAATAAGTAAGCAAAGGCAGTTTAATTTTAGTAAATATGTATAGGGCAAAACAATCCAAAGTATATATAACAATCAAATTTCTAGTGAAAATATGTGTAAGTAGGTTTATTTTGAAAGGAGAAGTCCTACTCCCAGTGTCATAACCAATTAAATTCTCCAGGTAATGACCCCATTTGCATAGTGAGCAGAACCCACAAGTGGGAATTTTAATGGGCACACCACCTGAGTACAGTAATTGAGAGTGACACAACTTGAACTAGTTTTGTGCTTACCCCACTGAAAATTCTACTCATATTATTTTTAATGTCAAGCTACAAGTCAAATTTCAAGATGATGGATTTGTTCTTTTTTAAGCACCGAGTTTGAATAAAAGAAATGCTTTAATTCTGTTATGCATTGCATATCTTTGCTTTAACTAATCTGTAGTTCTGATTCTCACCATTGCTTCATTTTCTTCAGTGATTTGAATTTAATTTTATTCATTAATTTGTGAATAATTAGATAAAAAAATATAATGTCCTCAGCAGCCAAATTGCTTTAGGATTGCCATTTAATGTACTTTTACCAGAATATGTATTATCGTTAAGCTGGCATAATAGTTTACTAAAATGTAATTGTGTAAATATGCCCAATTATTCTTTCTGATGATCTAACAAAATCTAATATAATATGTATTCATGGGCATTTCCCTCCTCCTTCACCTCAACACCAATAAAACGCAGTTCCTGCAGAGCTGATCACAGGTGCCTTGTCATCTGAAGGTGTTACTTTTAAAAGATATTCTCCTTATCTTTCAGGCACTATTCATGTCCTTGAAAGAATTGTGCATTCTGATTGAGGGATCATATGACGTCCACATTAAATTATATAATAAAGGTGATCTCGAGACTCTGAGAGTCAGACACATATGATGAACTGTGCTATCTAGGTTTTGAGATGACATTTTAACACTTCTTTTGTTTCTCTCTAAGATTGCTTGAGATCCTAACTATTTGTAGGTGTTTGACACCACTCCGCCACATCTGTAATTGGCATAGCATCCAGCAGACAGGCTCTGTACATCTTTACACTGCAACCTACCAAGTTAAGAAATGTATTGGTTCAATATAAAACAGCAGGCTGTTTTTAGACATAGTTACTAGTGCACAAGCTTTAATATGGCTTGGCTTCATCCTATAATGAGATCTTTTGGTTCCCTGCTCAACGGGCTTTTATTCCTTTGCAAAAGGCTATGAACTATGTCAAGTGGATCAGCTGCTTTTGTACACCCTCTTTCTTGGCTTTGGAATGTAATTCCTTTGCTTCTACCCCTTTATGCATCAGACAGAACTTAAGAACCTTTTCAGTTTTTCAAGCTAAACTTAGAATTTGTTTGAATTTGCTTTTCACTATTTTCCTAATAATTACATTCTCCACTGAACCTCAAACAAAGACCTGCCTGAAAGTGAACACTTAATTGCAGAGCTATACTTTGTCTTTAACACATATAGCTATACTCGATGTTGGTAATATGTCCAGACATGGCTATGTGAAGTGATTTCTTCATGATCACCTCACAAATAAATTCAAGATTCTCTTTTAGCAAGGGCTGAGGTGAGGGATCAAGGGCATACATAATGGACAAACAACAGAATTGGAACTAGTGGCCGCTGTTCAGTTGGAAGGCAGGGAACTACTCAGGTTGACATTTGGCAGCTTAGGGGCTATAGTTGTTGCCCTAGTGGAAGACGTCACACGGTTGTCCCAGTTTGATGAAGAATGAGGTGGTGCAGATTTCTGCTTGCCTAGATAGAGATCCTGCTTTCCAGGTGAGGCTCAGATGTGGCTTTGCTTAGAATCCTTTTCACGTACAGATTGCTGGTTGACTTTATTACAATTTGATCATTCGGATGATACTGATTCATAGTCCTTTAAAGTAGAGGAGCAGCCATTGTTCCCTGGGAATTTTGCAGAGTGAAAATACATGGTGGATTTAGTCACCAATGACAGTTTTTGCAAAAACCACCCTCTACATTAGGGCTGCATCATAACGGTATCCCCTCTCTACAACCCCTCCCATTTTAACCAGAATCTCTAAAAGTAATCTGAAATGAGCAAGTAAATATCAGTAGCCTCACTGTTGGAACTAACAGTTTTCTCACGGGAAGTGCCAAACTTCTTCCCTAGGATGAAACATCCTGAGGGTTTTTTGACTCCCTTGAGGGGCTTAGAGAAAATAGTCACTATAAATGTATTGGTTATAGGGGACATGGAGATGAAGGGTTAAAAAGACTGCCTTGTAGTACCTAATCCTCGATTTTAAAATATAGTGTAGAATAAACCCTATCCCTGTATTAACTGCTGTTTAAAACAAAAATGGTATGCTTTCCTATATTAGTATTAAAATAAGAGAAAAATGGATATTATAGTATCTGATGAAATTTTATCTTGCCTGTCAGATTAGATGTAATAAACCTACAGGCCTACAAATCACAAGTAATTGGCAAGGTCATAAAGGTCTTGAGTAATGTGAAAAATAATCTTATTAATAAATAAACTTATTCATTAGGTGGTTGGGTAAATCTAGGCATTTAAACTGGAATTCAAGAAGGTAAGCCACAGAGACTCTGGACTCAAGTCTTATTTATGTTAGGCAGTGAGTTTGACGTTTATAACATTAGAATCTAGGGCACTGATAGAGTTTGTATGGATAAAGAATGAAAAGTTATTACATAAGGTTGCCTTGGTTACTCCTTGAACTGTTCAGAGAAGCACTGACTGCTTCAGGTGAGGAAAATGGATATAGTCGATATACTATAAGAACACAAAAATAAAATTATTATATTCCTAAGTAAAAAGTCTTCTCCTAAATAAAGTGATTTGGGGGGTTAAATACTAACAGTAAAACATTTCCTGTTACTTAAAATTTGTGACACTAAAGACCCTAGTTGAAAGTACTTCTGATGATTCACTCTTGGGTGAAATTCATTAAAGTTAATACCCAATTTCACAGCTACTTTGTGTTTAATTTCAGTACACATATTAAAAAAAAACCTACCACAGTTTTTATAAGTTGGGAGATAATTCCAAAGCAAATGAGTAAAAGCAATTTACTAAAAAAATGTACAAAACATGCATTTTGCTCTATTGTGAATTTTTAAAAGAAAACTATGTTTTGAAATCATTTGTCAACTATGATTTGCAGTATAAACTGATCTGAATCTTTCATAGTTCATTTATGAGCATGAGTCATGTGATTTACAAAATGAAACTAGGAAATCTTTAGAGAGGGATGTAAGGAGAAAAGAAAAGCTTAAGGTTTTAAATTATAGTTGAATTCGTTTAAATATCAATGTATCAATTAGATTGAAAATAGGCTAAAGAACAATAGAGAAGTCATTTTTTAAATTTCAAAATAATATATTTGGGATAATACAGATCCAGTTTAAAAATATTTAAGATTAAGTTTCCACATTTAAAAAGAGACCAAATCTATAACTGTAAGCTAGAGCACTTAGTCATGATGGCCATATAATTCAACAAAACATTTTACATACAGAAATTCTAAAATACATATTGAAACTATTTTCACATTTGCCTACTTTTGTTTTTTTCATTTATTTTTTAAAAATCATACATGGTACTTTATGGAATGACTGCAGAATAGACAATAGAGCAAAAGTACTATGAATATAAATATGAGAATAAAATTCTGCTATCAACTAATGTTCTCTGTTACAGAGAAACATTATTTTAAAGGTGCTAATATCATCATCGCAAATAGTAGCAGAATACACTTAAATATTAGTCAAACCATTTGGCTGAAAATTTTTGCAGGACAAAAAGTATAATATTTTAATGATTCCAGGTCATTAGGAGGTTTTATATGTCAATATAAAGTTGATACTCTCACATCCTAATATATATGCATAAGTTAACTTTGGGTATATGTAAATACTCAGACTCTGGTTACTATGAAATAGTAGAAAGATGTTCTTATATTTCATTTGTTACATCAAAGACGCTCTTTAGACAAGGAACCGAAAGACAGCTGTTTACTAGAACTCTATTTAAACCGGACAATTTAACAGTGTGTGTGTGTGTATGTGTGTATGTGTGTGTGTGTAAACAGTACTGAAAGGGGGATTCAAGAGTCTGCTAACTTTTTTCCTTTTTTAAGCCTTTTAAGTAATGATATAAGTAGAAACTAAGTTTCATCTCAAAGGAAAAACCCTCGGTCTCATACCCATGCTTTAGGTTTAAAATCTTTCTTAAAAGCCTAAATTTGCTAAAAGGCTTCCTAAAAGTATGCATTTGTTTTCACTATCAATTTGATATTCAACTGAAAGAATCAAAAATAACTATTCATCCAAAGGTATACTTTCAGAATTTCTACAAGGAACTACAATTAAATCAAACCAAACTACAATTTGGGGACATCAAACTTAGTAGGAGAGCCGGTAGTATGAAAATTTACTCTCCCTTTCATCTGCATCACACAAAGTCTCTATGTATTAGTAACTTTGTAACTTACTAAGTCGCTAACACTTAGTAGTCTTGTATCTGACTCATTTCTTTATACTTAAGGATATTTATAACCTGCCATAATGGTTTAATTTAATATAAAGTTGCAGTACTGAAATTCGGTCATAGTAGTGGATGTCAAGATTCCCACTGAATTGGAAGGAATGGTTTGCATTTAAGATTAACTGTGTTTATAAATATTGGTGGGGGGGGGGTCGGTTTGTTTCTTAACAACCCCCCCGCAAAAGACTTAAAGCTCTCAAAAAGAAAAGCTTTTGAATAAATCAAAATCAGAATGCTGAGATTTTAATATTAAAAAATCTCCTAATTTAAGTACAACTTTTCAAAAGTATTCCACATTCTTTAAAAAATATAGATATTTTACTAAAGCATTGTTTTTAATCAAAACTTTATCATAACATCTAAATTATGTAAAAAATGCATATTATTAGTTAATTTTATAGTTTAAAAAAAGAAAATACCTACTTAAGGCGTTTTTCTTCTAAATGCTCAAGGGCACACACAGCTCGGGCTAGTCACCTAAAACTTGGCCCTAAATCTAATTCATTCAAGCAGCAGATGAATCACTCATCCTAAGAGGCCTCCTTCAAATGCCACATTCTCCTTGAAGCCTTCTGAATATTCCAGTAGACATTAGCTTTCCTTTCTGTGTATTCCTATAGCCATTTGAGTTTCTCTCTCTCATAATCTTCACTTCAATATGCCTTGTGGGCTGGTTTATTCTTTACAGGTCTCTTTCCTCTTCTAAACTTTCCTATGCTCCTCTGGATTGGAGCTGAATGACATCCATCTCTGTGTGGCAGCAGGAGATTACACACAGCAGGCACTCAGTGTTTGCTGAGCGAGTGGAGAACACAGCATGGAGATGAACACTGGGTCCCCAACAACTGTGTGGGTTTGTTTCCCAAAGTTTAAAGAATACTTACTTTTAACCATTAATAAACATCACAAATAAATTGTCTGATTTAAATAACCACTGAGAAATAATACATTTGGAGCAAGGGGCTCCTAAGAATGGTTAAAAGAAATAGAAATAAGTATAAAAAGGAGGAGACATTTTGTCTTTTTCTTTTTCTTTCTCCCTCCCTCTCTCCCTCCCTCCCTTCCTTTCTTTCTGTTTTGTCAAAATGTCCCTCAGTCATTGTAACCTATTAAGAAGTCTAAAAGTAGTTAAAATTTCACATATTAAACCATGTAGATTTGGTTAGAGGAAAAAAAAGGCTCTCAGAGATTTCCTAAAATAATGAGTTAACAGTGCAAATACTGGATTGTTTGATGAGAATCTTACCATGTGCTTTCCTTTCCCCTTAAAAGAAAAATTTTAAAACACTCTCCAGTTTTAATGCAAACAGAAGATAAATATTTACGAAGGAAAACAAATTCCACAGCATTCCATACAGATTTCCAAACAGTCTGATGATTCACAACAGGCATCCATGATGCCACAATCCATGTCACAAGGGCAGTTACAGTCATCTCCCATTTCATCTCCGCAGCAACAGCAGCAGGCTTCTGAGGTGCAGATGCCACACGAAGCTTGTCCCAGGACAATATTGCAGAGGGTCAGGAATTCACAGAACAGGCAGGCCAGGATACAGTGGACACAGCAATCTTCATTTTCAGTTGGGAGGAGGCCACATAGTCAGAAAAAGGAGGAACACAAAATATATAAATCATCAATATACTGAATAATAAGAATTGATGAAAATAATTAAGTAATCCAGAACCTAATGACATGCAGTCCTAGTAGTCTTTTGTGGGCTGGAAGCATAAAAAGAAACAAGTTAAATTCTAGATGAGCAATCTCTAGAAGTAGATACTGGATCTGGAAAAAAAAAAAAAAAAAAGATTGTACTTGTGTATATGTGTGTGTGCATGTGGGTTAGAGTATTACTCACACACTGTGCACTGGTCCTTGGTCCTGGGTTCCACTTTTCTATGCGTCTCATCCATCTTCCCTATCTACTGCTCTCTGCTAAATGACTCCACGACACTATAGTCCTTCAGAAAATAGAAATTGCTTTTCCACTTCCTGTGTGGCAAAGTACTTTACATTTCTATTATTTCCTGAGACATCTCTAGTGATGCCTCTCTAAACAATAAATTTCATGAACTGATATAAAAAAGTGAGAAATCAAATGGATTACAATCTAATAAATTTAGTACACCATGTTCTAAACTTCTTTCCTGTAGAATTTTGGGGCAAGTAAAAGGAGCAACTGAAGAAAATTTCTATTTCTGGAGGACTTTAACACATGCAATAAAATAACTTAAGACCAATGTTATAAGACATTTGTGTATTTTCAGAAATATTTGTGAATTTTTAGCAGGGTTATTTCTGGGTTTGTATTTGTGTTCCTTTCCTTCTTTTTCTTTTTTTTTTTAAATTTCGTACAATGCAAGCTTTAGTGAGGGGATTCTGCTTCCAACAACAGCAACGGTACAGAACAATCCCTACCCACATCCCACTGTCACATGACTTGTGTGTTTCTGTACTTGGCTTTACCGACTGAGTGCCTTTGATGGAGTTTCATCAAATTGTGTATTCCGTCATAAACTCCTCAACTCCTTGAGCATTCCCCTGTTTCTCTGTAGTCTCTAACTTTGTAGAGAGTCTGTAACTTTGTAAAAGGGGGAAATGTGGGAAATACATACTCTACATGCCAGATGGCAAAAAGGGGAGAGAGTCAGAAAACACTCAAAAAGGAAAACTCCAGAGTTGGCTGTAGAATTAAAAGTCTAGGAGTTCTCTGGTGGCCTAGTGGTTAGGATTCCTGGCTTTCATTGCCATGGTCCGGGTTCAATCCCTGGTCAGGGAACTGAGATCCCGTAAGCCACGCAGTGTGGAAAAAAAAAAAAAAAGCTAAAAAACACACCAATGTTTCCTCCCAGTCTTCTCAGTGCCAAGCCCACTCTCATGTAAAATTGTCTATGGAGCAATTGGAAAAAGATCACAGAACTGTAAGTCTGTGAGTTTCTCTCCATCTTCCCCTAATGTGTTTAGTAGTACAGTAGTCCTCCTTTATTACTGGGGGATACATTCCAAGACCCCCCGTGGATGCATGAAATCACGGATAATACTGAGCTCTATATATACTATTTTTTCCCATGCATACACACCAATGATGAAGTTTAACTTATAAATTAGGCAAAGAGATTAACAATAATAACTGCTAGTAAAAGAGAACAATTATAACAATATTCTGTAATAAAATTTACGTGAATGTAGTCTCTCTTGAAATACCTTGTACAAATTTAATGCTTTTTCTATCTTAACTACAAACTTATTAGGTACTGTGGCCATAATTTTTACAGTTTGAGGTACGACAGCAAAATTATCACAAATTTCTTTCTCCTTCTTCACAATTTCATGGATAGAAGAGTCATTCTTACCGTAGACTTTAGCAACCTCAGCATATAATTTTTTTTCTTTCCTTACTGAGAACTTTCACCTTTTCACTTAAAGAAGTACTTTACAGCATCTCTTTGGCATATCTGAGTTGCCAGCATCATTATTCTTGTGCTTTGGAGCCATTATTATGTAAAATAAAAGTTACTTGAACACAAGCACTGCAATATTGTGACAGTCGGTCTGATAACCAAGAGGGCTGCTAAGTGATGGTCAGGCGAAACATGCTGGACAAAGGGATAATTCATGTTTCGCGTGGGATGGAGTGGGAAGGCATGAGATTTCATCATGCTACTCAGGGCAACTTGCAATTTAAAACTTATGAATTGTTTATTTCTAAAGTCTTTCATTTAATTCTTTGGTATTGCTGTTGACTGTGGGTAAATGAAACCATGGAAAGCAAAACCACAGATAAGTGGGGATTACTATATCCAATCATATTAGGAGAACAGTAAAATCAACTTCATGGATCCAAGTCCACAGCCTTGGAAAGTTCTTTGTTTCTAGAGAGTCTATAGTTTCCCTCTTTCTACATTCTTTCTATAAATTTTTATCCCAATGTCTTATATGTATCTGTTCAGTAGAGTTTTTCCAGGATTATGTTATCATCGTGATTTGTAAAATATCTGAAATGTTATAAAGAGCTAGCTTTATTATTATTACTCCTATTAAGAAACTAGTGTTTAACTGGCAAGCAACCCAGTTCTATTCAATATGCCTTCAAACAAATATCCATATTAACTAATTCTAAGAACACTTCTAACCTTAACTTTGTATTCCACTGTGGAATGCTTCTATTTCAAGACTAAGAGGAGGAATCCACAAAAACTCACTTGATACTGAAAAACATTAAGTATAGTTATTGAGCATTAGATTCTTTATGTATTAATCATAAAATATACATTGAACTGTATGTAGTGAATCTATCAATCTTAAAGGGGAAAGAATGGCCTTCCCACCCAGCCTTAGAAATAGAGGGTAATGATACCTTTGAAGCCTCCTTTGGTCCCTTCCTAAATCATCTTCCTCTTCCCTTGCTTTTCATTGTACTTTATACAACAGTGAATGTGTAAATATCCCTACATAATCTATCAGAAAGGAAATGATACCATATAAATTCCCATAAGTAGCATTTTTCCTCAATATTATGTGTTTCAGATTTACCCTTCTTGATTCATGTAGCTAAAGTTCACTTGTTTTCTAGATGTACAGTATTCCATTGATTTAATACACTGTAATTTATTTATTCATCCTACTTAGGAATATTTTGGTCCTTTCCAGTGTTTTGCTATTCCAAACATTAATGTTTGAAACAGTTTTGTGCAGGTCTCCTAGAGTACACATGCCAAATAACTAGCAGTAGAATTGTTGGGCCACAGGATATGCATATGTTTAATCAAGTTAGGTAATACCACATTTGCTTTCAAAGTGATTGCTCCAAAATGTATTCCCACCAACCAAGTATGAGAATGCTCATTGTTCCACATCTTCACCAATCTATGAAACTGTCATATTTTCATATATGCCAATTCATTGAGTGTGAAATGGCATCTCATGGTAGTTTTACTTTGCATTTACTTGTTTACTAATAAGTTTGAACATCTTATCATGTTGTTGGCCATTCATGTTTCATCTTCTTTGAAACAGGTGTTCATGTATTCCCCTCATTTTTCTATTGAACTGCCTTTTTCTCTTATTGATTTGTAGAAGTTCTTGATATAGTCAAGACATCAGTCCTTTGTCAAATATGATTGTCCTCTCTCAGTATATGGCTTTTTGTAGTTAAAAGAAATAAGATACAGATGAGTTAACGTTTAGACCTTGAGAGTTTGAACTGATGAAGAGAAATTCAAATCAAATCTTGTTTTTAGCTGAAGATACAACATGGGATAACATGGCTGAGGAAGTAAAGTGGCGGATAGCCAAGTTTGGCAAATGAGTCAGTGAAAAGGAAAGGAGGCATTAACAAGATTCAGTAGCAGAATGAAATAAGTTTTAGCGTTTGATTCAAAACAAGGGAGTCCAGCCATTCCGATATACAGAAAGGGAGGAGAAAACAATAAGTAATCAGGAGGGAGGGACTGAATGTAACGTGTGAAATCAGCTGCCCTCAGGATGAAGAGGAATGGGAGTGACATTTCCCACTAAACAACTCATTGGTGCTCATAGAACATATTCATTTGAGAATCAAAGTCCCTTCCAGATCTTAGACAATAATGATGGTTGTTGTACAAAAATCAGAAGCCCTAAGCCAAGAATAGAATCTCTCCAAACTCCTACTTTTAGCCAACAAGATCTACAAAGTAATTTAAGTCTGTTAAACTTTGTATTTTTAATAAACAAGGAACATGAAAAAATAAATTCTTAGTGCAAATACATCGAACACTTGTTTTCTAGACTGTCTTCAACAACATAGTGTAATTTCTTTTTTTTTTTGAATTTTATTTTATTTATTTTTAATACAGCAAGTTCTTATTATCTATTTTACACATATTAGTGTATGTATGTCAATCTCAATCTCCCAATTCATCCCACCCCCCACCCCACCCCCATCCCCCCGCTTTCCCCCCTTGGTGTCCATACGTTTGTTCTCTACATCTGTGTCTCTATCTCTGCCTTGCAAACCGGTTCATCTGTACCATTTTTCTAGATTCCACATGTATGCGTTAATATACGATATTTGTTTTTCTTTCTCACTTACTTCACTCTGTATGACAGTCTCTAGGTCCATCCACGTCTCTACAAATGACCCAACTTCATTCCTTTTTATGGCTGAGTGATATTCCATTGTATATATGTACCACATCTTCTTTATCCATTCGCCTGTTGATGGGCATTTAGGTTGCTTCCATGACCTGGCTATTGTAAATAGTGCTGCAATGAACATTGGGGTACATGTGTCTTTTTGAATTATGGTTTTCTCTGGGTATATGCCCAGTAGTGGGATTGCTGGGTCATACAGTGTAATTTGTGTAATAGATACAAGTGGTGGTTTTACAGAGAATAAGAAGCCTGGCATTAATGAAGAAAAAAGCATTTCTTAATTAAGAAATGTGTTATCTTAGGAGAAGAGATATTTTCATCACTCTTTCACTTTTTTTTAACTATTTAAGAAACTTTGTAATTCTGTTAAATTCTGTTTTAAGCTCTTTACAAATATTAATTCATTTGATTCAAATAACAGCCCTGAGAAGCAGTAATGGTATTATCCCCATTTTATCACAGACAGATTACAGAAAACTTAGGAAATCTTCTCAAAGTCACAGAGTCAGGAAGTAGTAGAGGCAGAGTCAGAACCCACGCAATCTGCCTCTGTAATCCATGGTCTAATCCGGCATGCTATGCTGCCAATGCAGGGACGGGTCACTTCTAACACTTAGTTCATCTTCCTGGGGGGAAGAAGATCAGTTATAAATCCAACTGATTTCTGCTCATTTGTCTTGCTGATCTGTTTTCAGCCTCGGTTCACATTTCCTTTCCAAAGATGATTCTGAATTTTAGTTTTAATGAAGACTTGATAGTAAATGTTATCCTTCAACAAGTTAAGAGCAAAGTTGATGAGCTGGAGAACTCATAAACTTCCAGTTACGTTGTTGAAACAGACATAAGATGGTAGGCAGCCAAGAGAGAGGTGATGTGTCAATCAAAAGAAATCTAAATTTAAAACTTAAAAATTAAGGTTCATATTTATATGAACAGGAGCATTGTAGAGATTACATAGGGACCCTACTGGTAAAATATACGGTTATGACAGAGTTCTCAAAAGAAGAAGCCCTTTATGTAAATATTAAAACGTACAAAAATAGCCATCCTCTTAAAACATAGGTCCTACATAATTTACTAGACAAGCACTTTGGGCTGCTCTGAAAAATCAAATCTATGAATAGGGCACGTAAAGAAGCCACAGACCAAAATTCATTTTAGAGATTCAAGTGATATTAAGCAAGGTGCATTTACAGAAACATCTACCAGAAACACATTCATTTTCTGTACTTTATAAGTAGAAAAATACTTAAGACATGACAACAAAAAAAGAAACCAAACGATGAATCCCTAAATTCTATCAACTCAATTTAATAATCTGGTTTGTATTCCTTTCCAAAAGCATTTTTCTTTTCAGTTGTGTTCTAGAAAGAGTAGTGTGATTGTGACTTGGGGTAACGAAAAGGTTAAAATAAACTAAGAAGAAATAGCTGTTACAGTTTCTGTCACTACCACCCCTCCCACCCCCAGGGGGATGGAGAATCATAAAAGGCAGTATGTTGTTGGTTTTATTTGAAGCAAAGAGAGGATCATAAGAATTAACAAACTCAGAGGACCTAAGCGGAGAAACAAACTTGAAAAGAGACGAGTCCTCTGCATGCCTGTAGTTCACTGGCAGAAATAATTGTTTTTCCTGCTGTTCTTGTGGTTTTTCGTTTTTATGGTTTTATTCGGTCATATTTGCAGTTTTTTGCCAAAAGTGTTTAACCTTTGAGAAGCCAACTAGGTTCTGGGAAGAATGCCTGTTCCAAACTAGGCCCAAAAGAATTGCACAATTCAGTGTATTACTGAGAGGAGAACTCAGCACAAGACTGACAGCTACTGTAAATTTAGGAAAACAAAGAAACATACCAGCAGCCAAGGAGCTAAAAAGAAAGCATAAAAGGAAATCTTTAGCACAACATTTGACTCTTAAAAAACAAACTGTTATGAATTACTTGCAGACACAAACCCAAACAAAATCTCTGAGTCCTCTGAAAGGTCATCAATGTTAAATCCATGCAGCTGGCATATCTGGCAAGTGTCTAGCTTCCCAACACCCTGAAGGTAACAACTGAAACTTACTTTTAAACAGCATCTTCGATGACTGGTGAAAATATCTGTGACTGATCTGAGGGCCTTTGTTCTCTTGAAATGAGACTGAAGACTTATTTTTATAAGCATACACGAATTTAATAATAAAATTATCCCAAATTGTTTTACCCAATCATAGGTGGCCCAAAATACTAGGCAAATGTGAGGAAAGCAGTTATAGTGAAAGGAACCCTAAGAACCATCAGAAAACTCTCTGCACAGGAAACTCAGCTGTATTCTAAATAAGTCTATTTTTTTTAGTTTCCTTCTTTTAAGATGTGGTATGACAGGTGCTTTGAATTTCTTGGAACAAAGATACTGTACAGCAGAATACAGGGAAGGGCAAAGAACAGTGAATTCTGAGAATAACCCACAACCCTTTTTTAAGCGAAGGTAGATTTGTATGTGTCTTATCTTGACTGATCTCTAATAACATTTCCTATGACTGAAAATGCTTGAAAATACTTTCTTAATCAGGTCCCCATCATGTAGACTATATACTAAGAAACAGGGGTTCATTATTTTTTTCAACAGGTCAACAGTATGCCAAAGAGCAAATGCAGGTTAAAGCATGAGCAGTCAGTTATGTGTAATTAGTAATTTAGGAAATTGTATTGCGATCAAACCTGACTCTAGCTTTATAATCAAAGCCACAGAGAAACCACAGGTGTCCCCATGTCTTTAGCTGCTAAGGCTCACATCCGCCCTGGGAGGGCACAGGGGGACTCACCATGCAGAGCAAGAGGCATTCCTCTTCCCAGATATTGCTTTGCTGCAACTGTTTCTCAATACAAAATCAAAAAGCAGGCTAAAAGTGGGTTTTGGTCATCCTGAATCGCAGCCAGGATCTGGCCTCTGTGAAAAGCCAGCTGTGAGGGACGAGACACAGACATCTCCAGGGAGTTCTACTCCTCAAGTGATCACGGAGGCAGGAAATATTTACTAAGACGGCACGGTAGCTTAGCTCCAAGTAGCTGCATGTCTCCAAGCCAGAGGACGCACAGCATTCTGGCCTACAGCCCTAGAATGACCTGCTGCTTGCATAAATTGGCCTGAAGTACGCCTCCCACACAGAGCCCTCTGGCACATTGCTGTCCCCGCGAGGCCATGCATCTTAGCCAAAACACAGTCAACATTTTCCTAGTAGGGAAGAAAGTGAGATAGGTCAGGAGGTAAAAGAAAGAGAGGAGCTACATTTTCCACTGCAGCACAAAGAAGACCACACTTAGAGAAACTGAACAATAACCTTTACTATTATCTTTCCTCTCAATAAACTCAAAAGAACTATAGAAAAAAACAGTACCATTCTCCCACACCCCACAAAAGGACTCCTCAATCATATACCTAACACGCGTCCAAATCCTAGAATCCATCCTCCTCCTGTGGGAAGTGCATTCATATTTTAAATTACAGTAAGTGGATAGCACAGATTTTTTTTGATTCTCTTATTTGTTTACCCTGCTGCCTGATCTGTTGCTGATTCATTAACTATTCCAAACTCTCAAGAGAGATTTGATCCAGTAATTGTTGGTCATGACTTAACTATAGCACTGATTCAAGTATTCCTTTCCGAAGAGTCACACTTTATAAAGTCTAGGAAGATAACATATATATCAGGTCGCCTTTGTTTCCCAGGAGCTTAACACAGAAATCTGCCAGGGAGTAAACACTCAGTTAGTAGAGGTGTTTATTTAAAACACTTAAAATGCAAAGTTAGTATGTGGACAGAGAGGCAGGGAAAGAAAAGTGAAAAAATAGCAATGGTGCAAGTATTATGCATATGAGTTTACTGAATCTCTACAGTACTTTAAGATCACACATTTGATAGCTGGTAATAACAGTACTGTCCTCATAGGGTTAAGGTAAGGATTAAAAGAGACAATGTATATAAAGTACTCAGTAAAGAATTCATGTACATACTTATTAATATCACTGTGATAGCAACAAAGATAATGGCAAAATATTTATTCTAGAGAGGGTACAACTCTCTACCTTAAGATGTTTCATTCGCTCTGATTACCACACCAAAATAGGGCCATTCTATTTTAACCTAAGGAGGTTTATAAAAGGCTGTTCATAGTTCAAATACTTAAAAAGAGAGAATCAAGAAGGTAGTTCTAAGAGACAGAATCTGCAGAAGAGTGGAGCAGAAATCTGCCCAGAAAGATTTAGTCAATCTTATGTTTGGCTATGACAGAAGATTTAAAAATAATAATCGTTTTCCATATTTAAACTATTATCCATTTATTTTCTCAGAAAGCTAGAAAGCAAAAACAGAGGAAAACCATACTTGAACCTACTCAATGGTAATTTTATTAAGTTGGCCAGTTGAAATATCTCTAATCCAAAAAGTTTAATTAATAGGAAGGTTGAATATAACTTTTGGATAACAAAATCTACTTTAGATCTTAAAAGCATTTTCCTAGAAAGAGTCACTGTATAAACAGTCTGCTAAAGTTGGTCACAATATCATCTATGGTTAGGACAAAAAATAAGTAAATCCTCTAGGTTTAAGGAAAATATATATTTGTACAAAAATGATGTAAGAAATCTCTCCCAAAAGCTTAACTTAATATTTTCCTGTTTTTACTTTTGCAACTGTGTTTATTTAACAATTCACCTTTCAATTTCACTTCTGATTCGTGCTTGTTTAAATATTGTGCAAGGTATATTACGAGAAAAATCAGCCTTTTTTTTTTTTTAAAGCCATGTAGTACCGCAGTTGGGTGATCATGTAAAAGGTGATGATGGTGATGATAGTAAAATAATACCTTTGCCATATGGGATGCTATTTATTCACTTTTACTGAGGTATAGTTGACATACAACATATTGGTTTCAGGTGTACAATGTAATGATTCCATATATGTATATAATGCAAAATGATCACCACAATATGTCTCAGTAACATCCGTCACTGTACCTAGTTACAACTTTTTTTTTTCTTGTGATGAAAACTTTAAAGATCTAATGTCTGTCAGAGAAACTTTCAAATATGTAATACAGTATTACTAACTATAGTCAATCCATATGACTTATTTATTTTATAACTGGAAATTTGTAGCTTTTGACCCCCTGCAACCATTTTGCCCACCCCCATCCCTAGCCTCTGGCCACCAGCAACCTGGTCCTTGTATCTATAGCTCCTAGCTGTTGTTGTTTGTAAGATGCCACATATAAGAGCATAATGATATTTGTCTTTGTCTGATTTATTTCACTTAGCATAATGCTCTGAAGGTCCATCCATGTTGTCACAAGTGGCAAGATTTCCTTCTTTTTAATGGCTGAATAATATTTCATGGTATAATATACACCACATTTTCTTTAACCATTCATCGATCGATGGACACTTAGATTGTTTCCACATCTTGGCTATTGTAAATAACGCTGCAGTGAACACTGGGTTGCATATGCCTTTTCGACTTAGTGTTTTTATTTCCTTCAGATAATATCCAGAAGTGGAATTGCTGGATTACATGGTAGTTCTTTTTTTTTTTTTTTAATATTACTTATCTTTTTTTTTTTTTTAATTTATTTATTTTTGGCTGCCTTGGGTCTTCATTGCTGTGCACGGGCTTTCTCTAGTTGCGATGAGCAGGTGCTACTCTTCGTTGCCGTGCGTGAGCTTCTCAGGGCTTCCCATTGCAGTGGCTTCTCTTGTTGTGGAGCACGGGCTCTAGGTGCGTGGGCTTCAGTAGTTGTGGCACGTGGGCTCAGTAGTTGTGGCGCACGGACTTAGATGCTCCGCAGCATGTGGGATCTTCCCAGATCAGGGCTCGAACCCATGTCCCCTGCATTGGCAGGTGGATTCTTAACCACTGCACCACCAGGGAAGCCCACACATGGTAGTTCTATTTTAATTTTTTAAGAAACCTCCATACTGTTTTCCATAGTGACTACCAATTTACATTCCCATCAACAGTGCACAAGTTTTCCCTTTTCTCCACGATCTCACCAACACTTCTTATTTTTTCTTTTTTTGGCTGCGTTGGGTCTTCATTGCTGTGCGTGGGCTTTTCTCTAGGTGCGGAGAGCAGGGGCTACTCTTCATTGCGGTGCGCAGGCTTCTCATTGTGGTGGCTTCTCTTGCTGCGGAGCACAGGCTCTACACGCATGGGCTTCAGTAGTTGTGGCTTGCGGGCTTAGTTGCTCTGCGGCATGTGGGATCCTCCTGGACCAGGGATCAAACCCATGTCCCCTGCATTGGCAGGCAGACTCCCAAACACTGAGCCACCAGGGAAGTCCCAACACTTCTTATTTCTTGTCTTTTTGAAAACAGCCATTCTAACAGGTGTGAGGTGATATCTCATTGTGGTTTTTTAAATCAGATTGTTTCTTTGCTATTGAGCTATATGAGTTCTTTATATATTTTGGATATTAATCCCAATTTGCATATACTTTCTCCCATTTAGTAGGCTGCCTTTTCATTTTGTCGATGGTTTCCTTTGCTTCGAATAAGCTTTTTAGTCTGAAGTAGTCTCACTTGTTTATTTTTGCTTTAAAGGCAATGCTTTTGATTTTTGGATCAAATCGAAAAAATCATCACCAAGACCTATATCAAGGATCTTACTACCTATGTTTTCTGCTAGGAGTTTTATAGTTTCAGGTCTTACATTCAAGTCTTCAATCTATATTAATTTTTGTGTATGGTGTAAGATAGTGGTCCAGTCTCATTCTTTTGAATGTGGCTATCCAGTTTTCCCAGCATCATTTATAAAGTGTCTGTCCTTTCCCCATTGTATATTCTTGGCTCCTTTGTCATAAATTGACCAATATCTGTGGGCTTATTTCTGAGCTCTCTATTCTGTTCCATTGGTCAATGTGTCTGTTTGTTATGCCAATACCATACTGCTTTGATTACTATAGTTTTGTAATGTAGTCAAAAGCAGAGCACGTAATTTCTGAAGTTTTGTTCCTTTCTCAAGATTGCTTTGACTATTCTGGGTCTTTTGTAGTTCCATACAAATTTTAGGGTTGTTTGTTCTATTTCTGTGAAAAATGCCATTGGAATTTTGATAGGGATTGCATTGAATCTGTATATTGCTTTCGAGAGTATGGATGTTTTAATAATATTAATTCTTCCAATCCATGAGCACAAGTATCTTCCCATTTATTTATTTTCTTCAATTTCTTTCAACAGTGTCTTAGAGTGTTCAGTGTAGAGGTCTTTCATCTCCTTGGTTAAATTTATTCCTGGGTATTTTATTCATTTTGATGCAGTTTTTTTTTTTTTTTTTAACAAAATGCTTTTATTTCTATTTTTAAATGAAATGCATTGTTAGGTACTTGCATGAAACCTCGAAAGGCATTTACGTTCTTTGCTTTAACTCTTCCTTTGTGGCCACAGAAAGCGGGTAGGAAAGATGAACTGAGAACAGGCGCAGCAGACACAGCCCAGGCATTGTGCGGATCCTACGGCCCCGAGCCCACCTGAGTGACGGTCAGTAGTCGTCGTAGTTGACGCTGGCTCCGTGCCTGAAGCCATAGGGGCTCCAGGGACCGATCGCAGCATCCTCATCGTGGTGGCGCTGGTGGTAATCGTAGTAGTCGTGCCCATTCCGACCTCTGTTTAGCCAATAGGTGGGATTATTTTCTTAAGTTTGATAGTTTATTATTAGTGTATAGAAATGGAATAGATTTTTTTATACTAATATTGGATACGGCAACTTTACTGACTTCATTGATTAGATCTAACAGTTTTTGGAAGTGTCTTTACACGGTTTTCTACAAGATCATGTCATCTGCAAACAGAGACAGTTTTACTTCTTCTTTTAAAATTGGATGTCTACTTCTTTTTCTTGCCTAATTGCTCTGTCTAGGGCTTCCAGTACTATGCTGAATAAAAGTGGTGAGAGTAGGCATCCTTGTTTTGTTCCTGATCCTAGAAGAAAATCTTTCAGCTTTTACTGTTGAGTATGTTAGCTGTGTGCATGTCATATATGGCCTTTATTATGTTGAGGTACACTCCCTCTCTGGCCACTTTGAGGTTTTTATCACAAATGGATGTTGAATTTTGTCAAATGCTTTTTCTACATCTATTGAGATGATGATGATTTTTATCCTCCATTTTGTTAATGTGGTGTATCACACTGATTGATTTGTGGATGTTGAACCATACTTGCATCCCTGGAATAAACCCCAGTTGATCATGGTGTAAGATCCTTTTAATGTATTGCTGAATTCAGTTAGCTGGTATTTTGTTGAGGATTTTTGCATCTCTGTTCATCAAGGATATTGTCCAGTAATTTCTTTTCTTGTGGTGTCTCTGTTTATTTTTGGTATCAGAGTAATGCTGGCCTCACAAAAATTTGGAAGTTTTCCCTCCTCTTCTAGTTTTTGGAAGATTTTGAGAAGGATTGGTATTAATTCTTCTTTAAAGGTTTGGCAGAATTCACCAATAAAGCTATCTGGTCCTGACTTGTTTATTAGAAGGTTTTGGGTTTTTTCGGGTTTTTTTGTTTGTTTTGTTTTTTATTATTGATTCAATCTCATTCCTAAAAATGGGTCTTTTTGGATTTCTATTTCTTCCTGATTCAATCTTAGTAGGTTGCATATTTCTAGAAATGTATCCATTTCTTTTAAGTTGTCCAATTTGTTGGTGTATAATTGCTCATAGTACTAGTCTCTTATGTTCCCTTGTATTTCTATGGTATCAGTTATAATGTCCCCTCTTTCATTTCTGATTTTATTTGAGTCACCTCTCTTTTTCTTGGTGAGTCTAGCTAAAGGTT
This sequence comes from Balaenoptera borealis, assembly GCF_965194805.1. Lineage (NCBI taxonomy): Eukaryota > Metazoa > Chordata > Mammalia > Artiodactyla > Balaenopteridae > Balaenoptera > Balaenoptera borealis. Next base: position 95,147,891 of record NC_138864.1, on the reverse strand, counting down.
TATCAATTTTGTTTATCTGTTTCACTTATTTCCACTCTGATTTTTGTTATTTCCTTCCTTCTACTAACTTAGGGCTTTGTTTGTTCTTCTTTTTCTAGTTCCTTGAGGTATAAGTTAGGCTGTTAGAGATTTTTCTTGTTTCTTGAGGTAGGCATTTATTACTGTATATTTTCCATATAGAACTGCTTTTGCTTTGTCCCATAAGTTTTGATATGTTGTATTTCCATTTCATTTGTCTCAAGGTATTTTATTTCTCTTTTGATTTCTTCTTTGACCCTCTGGTGTTTGATAGCATATTGTCTAATCACTACACATTTGTGAATATTCCAGTTTTATATATACATATATATAGTTGATTTACAATGTTGTGTTAATTTCTTGTGTACAGCAAAGTGACTCAGTTATGCAAATGACATTTTTCATGCTTTTCATTATGGTTTGTCACAGGATATTGAATATAGTTCCCTGTGCTATACAGTAGGACCTTGTTGTTTATCCATCCTATATGTAATAGTTTGCCTCTGCTAATCCCAAACTCCCATTCCTTCCCTCTCCTAATCCCCGCACCCCTACCCCTTGGCAACCATAAGTCTGTTCTCTATGTCTGTGAGTCTGTTTTTGTTTCATAGATATATGCGGAATCTAAAATACGATACAAATCAACGTAAGTTATATCATATAGTATCTGTCTTCCTCTTTCTGACTTAGTTCACTTAGTATGATAATCTCTAGGTCCATCCATGTTGCTGCAAATGGCATTATTTCATTCCTTTTTTATGGCTGAGTAGTATTCCATTGTATATATGTACCACATCTTCTTTATTCACTCATCTGTTGATAGACATTTACGTTGTTTCCATGTCTTGGCTATTGTAAATAGTGCTGCTGTGAACACAGGGGTGCATGTATCTTTTCGAATTATAGTTTTGTCTGGGTAAATGCTCAGGAGTGGGATTGCTGGATCATATGGCAACTCTATTTTTAGTTTTTTGAGGAACCTCTATACTGTTTTCCATAGTTGCTGCACCAATTTACATTCCCACCAACAGTATAGGAGGGTTCCCTTTTCTCCACACCCTCTCCAGCATTTGTTATTTGTAGACTTTTTAATGATGGCCATTCTGACTGGTGTGAGGTGGTACCTCATTGTAGTTTTGACTTGCATTTCTCTAATAATTAGTGATGCTGAGCATCTTTTCATGCGTCTATTGGCCATCTGTATGTCTTCTTTGGAGAAATGTCTATTTAGGTCTTCTGCCCCTTTTTTGGTTTAGGTTTTTTTTTTTTTGTCATTGTTGAGTTGCATCAGCTGTTTGTATATTTTCGAAATTAAGCCCTTGTTGGTTGCATTGTTTGCAAATATTTTCTCCCATTCTGTAGGCTGTCTTTTTGTTTTGTTTATGGTATCCTTTGATGTGCAAAAGCTTGTAAGTTTGTTTAGGTCTCATTTGTTTATTTCTGTTTTTATTTCTATTGCCTTGAGAGACTGACCTAAGAAAACATTGGTATGATTTACATCAAAGAATGTTTTGCCTATGATCTCTTCTAGGAGTTTTATGGTGTTGTGTCTTACGTTTAAATCTTTAAGCCATTTTGAGTTTATTTTTGTGCATGATGTGAGGGTGTGTTCTAACTTCATTGATTTACATGCAGCTGTCCAACTTTCCCAGCACCAGTTGCTGAAGAGACTGTCTTTTTCCCATTTTATATTCTTGCCTCCTTTGTCGAAGATTAATTGACCATAGGTGTATGGGTTTATTTCTGGGCTCTCTATTCCGTTCAATTGATCTGTATGTCTGTTTTTGTGCCAATGCCACACTGTTTTGATTACTGTAGCTTTGTAGTATTGTCTGAAGTCTGAGTGGGTTATGCCTCCTCCTTTGTTCTTTTTCCTCAGGATTGCTTTGGCAATTCTGGGTCTTTTATGGTTCCATATACATTTTAGGATAATTTGTTCTAGTTCTGTGAAAAATGCCATGAGTAATTTGATAGGGATCCCATTAAGTCTGTAGGTTACTCTGGGTAGTAGTGCCATTTTAACAATATTAATTCTGTGAGTCTGTTTCTGTTTTATAAAGAAGTACATTTGTATCATTTTTTTTAGATTCCATATATAAGTGATATCATATGATATTTGTCTTTCTCTGATTTACTTCACTTAGTATGATAATCTCTAGGTCCAATCCATGTTGCTGCAAATGTCATTAATTCATTCTTTTTTATGGCTGATGGCAGGATCATACGGTAGATCTATTTTTAGTTTCTTAAGGAGCCTCCATACTGTTCTTGGATGGAATGTTTTGAATATATCTGTTAAGTTCATCATGTTGTTTAAGGCCAATGTTTTCATACTGATTTTCTTTCTGGATAAGCTATCCATTGATGAAAGTAGAATATTAAAGTCCCCTACCATTATTGTACTGCTATTTCTCCCTTTAGATCTGCTAATATTTGCTTTATATATTTAGGTGCACCAATGTTGGGTGCATAAATATATACAAATGTCATATCCTCTTGTTGGGTCGCCTACTTATTGTAGTTAAAGTTATTTTTACTACTTTTGTCTTTTAACCTCGTAATTGCTTTATAAGTGATTAATCTACCACATTTACAATGTTAGATTATTCTGAATTTTACTATATATTGACCTTTACCACTGTGATTTATATTTCCATATGTTTTCCTGATACTAATCAGTGCCCTTTCTCTTCAGCTTAAAGAAGTCCCTTTAATGTTTCTTATAAGGCCAGTCTAATGATGATGAACTTGTTTTGCTTTAGCTTTTCTGGAAAACTCTTTATCTTGCCTTCAATTCTGAAGGACAACTTTGCTAGGTAAAGTAGTCCTGGTTGGAAGTTTTCTTTCTGCATTTTGAATACATTGTGCCATTCCCTTCTGGCCTGCAAAGTTTCTGCTGAAAAATCTGCTTATGGTCTTATGGGTATTCCCTTATGAGTAACAAGTTGTTTTTCTCTTGCTATTTTAAGATTCTCTCCCTGTCTTTAAATTTTAACATTTTCATGATAACGTGTCTTGTGGGTCTCTTTGGGTTCTCTTATTTGGAAATTTTGGGGCTTCCTGAATCTGGATATCTGTTTCATTCTCCAGGTAAGGGGAGTTTTCAGCCATTATTTCTCAAAATAATTTTCCACGCTTTTCCCTCTCTCTTCTCCTCCTGGGACCCCTATAATATCTTCACCCTTTTTTTTTTTTTTTTTCATTCTGCTGCTCTGATTAAAGAGTTCCACTGCCTGTTTTTGAGTTCACTGACCCTTTCTTCTACTTCATCTAGCCTGCTGTTGAATCCCTCTAGTGTATTTTTCAGTTCAGTTTTGTGTTCTTCAGCTCCGTGACTTCTATTTGGTACTGTCTCATATTTCCATCTCTTTGTTGAAGTTCTCACTATGTTCATCCATTCTTCTCCTGAGTTTGGTGAGCATCTTTATGACCATTATTTTGAACTGTTGTCAGGTAATCATTCATCTCTTCTTTATTAAGAGCTTTTTTTGGAGAGTTTTTTCTTTCTCGTTTTGCCATTTGGAACATATTTCTCTTTCTTCAATTTCTTTGACACCCTGTGTTGACTTCTGTGTATTAGAGAAAACAGCCACCTCTCCCAGTCTTGAAGGAGTAGCCTCATATAGGAGATAAACCTTACTGTTCAATCCTGCCCTAGCTTTTGGTTGTCTCTCAAACCTTTGTGATTGTTGAAGCAGCCTATTTTATTTTTAGCAGCTCCCGGTATTTGAGGGTGTGCCAAGACCTAACAGTGTCCCTAAGAGGAGGATTTCAGTCAGCACCTAGGTCCAGGATGATTAGAAGCTAGACCTCAGTTAGCAGCTTTTAAATATATTACACTTCTGTGGGACCACAAGCATAATTCCCCTGGCCACCAATCTAGAGGTATCCCCTGGGTAGCAGTCACAAAATCAGGGCAGACGAGTCTACAAGTTCCTTTCCAGGAGATACTGGTGATCTGCAGCAAGGAAGAGAGGCAGCGCAAAGAAGGCATCCATTGACCTCCATCCCCAAGTGTGGCTCTGCAGCCCCCTAGATAAGTGCCAAATCAGAAGCCTGCCCCTCCGGCCAAAGCTCAGTTCAAGCAAACAGGCATCTTTCACAAAAACACTGGGGGTGTGTTTTAGTCTTCCGTCTGTGAAGTGCCCTGGGAGTGATAGCTAGCCAAGAACTGTCTCTCCATTTGTTACATACCGTGGGACCTAGGAATGCAAGACCTGCTGGCCTCCCGAGCTAGGCGATCGTGGAGCATTCCCTGGCCCCTGGGTGGCAACCATAAAAACTGGCCACCAGATGTGTATAAAAGCTCCCCTGGCGGATATATGGGTGCTCCAGAGCACAGTGGAGGAAGAGCACACAGACAGTGCCTGCCCTCAGGTTTACATAGCAGGCCCTTAGATGTGTGTTTAATTGGAAGCCTGCCCCTCAGGCCATAGCTATGAAGATAGGCTAATAGGCCTCTTTTACAGAAAGATTTTCTTAGACTATTGCCTCTTGATGTGTCCGGAGGGGGCAGTGGTGGCCATTTAAGAACTCTTCGTCCTTTGGTGATGGTCTTCTGGGACCCTTGAGCATAAGCCCCAGTGGCCACCAGAGCTAGGTGATCTAGAGATATCCCTGGGCAGCAGCCATAAGAATCAGGGTGCTAGAGGAGGGTACAGGTTCCTTTCTGGGAGATACCCAGTGAACTGGAGGGAGGCAGGGAGTGGGGGGCACAGAGATGGGGCCTGCCCACCTCTGTCCCCAGAGAGAACTTCAGTAGGCCCCTAGATGTGTGTTAAATTAGATGCCTGCCCCTCAGGTTGATACTTTAAGTTAAGCAAATAAGTCTCTTTCACATAATGTTTGGCACCTCTCAATTGGTTGTCTTTGCACTGGTCCCAGGTGAGTCGCAGCAAACAAGCCCTTTAAGAGCTGTTTCTCAGTCACTGTAGCCTTGTTGATCTCACAGAAATGAGTCCCACTGGTACTTAAATCTAGATGTTTTGGGAGCTCATCTCTCCGTTGCAGGTCTTAAAAGTTGGTGTCTCTGATATGAGGTTTAAACCCCTCGCCCTCAGGGAGAAACTCCAGGTTTTGAGTTCTCTCCTGATTGTGGGTCACTGCACCAGGGGTGGGGTTTATGGTGAGATTGTGTCTCAGCCTCTCTTATCTTCTTTGATGGGGTTTTTTTTTTTTTTTCTCATTTGCCTGATGTGTAGGAGTTGCTCAGCTAGTTTTTAGGGTTCTTTTTAAAGAGGAACTTGTCCCCTATGTAGATTTGGTGTGCCTTTGGGAGGAGGTGAGTTCAGGATCTTCCTGTGTCACCTTCTTGAACCGGAACTCCCCGTGTAGAATTTTTTAGGCTAATAGCAGTGACTATTACAGAGCCCCCAGGGTTGGCCATGTGACACGAAGTTTTTGTGGCAGCGTCGGAGTAAACAAACACACTAAGAGGAAGCTGACAGTACTCACAAGGCTGGGGTCGGGCACAACAGCTCTCCAGGCACTTGAGCGTTCCTTAGCAAGAGTCCAAAGGGCTGAGCGGCCCCAGCAGTGACTGTTCCTGCAGGGCCCCCACGGAGGCAGGGCGGCATCCCCGGCGGGACGCGCAGGCCTCACGCAGGCAGGAGGAGCCTCACTTGAGAAGGCCCAGGATGTGCCCCGTGGCCCTGACAGAAAAGCCAGGCCCCAACCAAAGAGGCACAGCAGTCAACAGACACTGCAGGAAAGATGAAGGGCAACAAGCCGAGCAAAACGTTAGGGCGGAATGAGATACCAAAGCACATTTCAAAGCTGTGCACAGGAGGTAAATCCTGTTACTTATGGAATGAATTTGTGAATCAGTGATGCCATTGTTCTTCTTTCCACATCGCACTCTCTCCACCCATGTTATCTGTTAATACCATCTGATTTTTTTTTTTTAAGGCACCACTACAAGTCTTAGATGAACAGGACATTGAAATTATAAGGTATAAATACCTCCACCTTAATTTAGCGTACAAACAACTCCAGAGCCAAGAAAAATCTATGATCTTGTTGTTTGCAATACGCTAGAATTGACAACAGCAGATAAACCTGGTTTTCTCATACAAAAAATAACTGTGTAGCCTTGTTAGTTGTTATAATACTTTAAATTGAGGAAAAGAAGATAAAAACCCTCTTACTTAGCTGCTTCCCAATCCTCTGCACTTCATCAGGTCCACCCCCCCCAGCTGAGGTTTCCCTGAGTCACAGCTCATTATCTACTATGACAATTCAGGCAGCAAATGGCAGAGCTACCAAAAGAAATGCTGTAAGTGTCTGTGGTGGTGGTTGCTATTTGTATGTCTGGTTTTGTGCCCCCAAGAATGTTATTTCCCTGTTGCTGGAAGCCTCATCAAAACCAAAGATGTTTCCATTTATGATCACCCTGCCATCTTCATGAGTGGCACAGACAGCCAAGTATTATCCTATTTATCAGGATCTGGAAAATTAAAACCTGTTTTCTAGTCTTGACTCTGTCACTAGTAGGCTCAGTGACCTTGAGCAAGTCATTTCACTCAGTGTCCATATGCATAGAATGTGGGGGAAAATGATCTCCAAGTTCTTTTCAAGCACTAAGTTTCTATGATGATACAATCTACTATTATCTAATCTATAAACAAACAGTAGATTTTAAAGCTCAGGGTCTTTTCTTGGCCTTGAAGAGAGCCATTGCTTGATTAACACAAAGGTCAAAGCACAATGGAAAGTTAATTAGTGCTGAACAGAAGTTGACTCCAAGCCAGCTAAGTCCCAGGAGCAGATGGTCAGACAGATAGCATGTGTGTGTTAGGTGAAGAGAAAGCAAAGGTGGATACAGGTAGTGGGGAGGCTATGCAAAGGCACACAGACAAGAATATGATAGTTTTAGAGGTAAGAGTGGCTCAGTATTGTTGGAGCAGGAAAACCAGGTAGAAAGCCTTAAATTTTCTATTTCAGAAATGAGGAGGCAGGGACAGCATCAGTGGTAATAACATGGGATCAGTGTGGGTCAGGCAGGATGACGCTGAGCAATATTAAAGAAGGTGGGATTAGTAAGAGTTGATAAGACCCTGGAGAGGCAGTGATGGGAAGAGAAGAGTCAAGTGTGACTTCCTGGAGCTATTTACCAAGAAAGAAATAGAGCAAGAAAACTAGTTTTGTTTAAAATATTTTGAATGTAAGACAGGTTGAGCCTGAGAACACTCAAATAGAGATGTCCAAGAGGTGGCTTGGAGACACAGGTTTGGAGATTGGGAGATAGATAGAGCTGGGCTAGGGAGTAAGATGTAGCTGAAACTCTTAAGAGTGAATAAAATCAAGTAGCCCAGGGAGAATGTCCCAAAAGCATTTAAGGAAAGGACTGAGGAAGAGGAGTAGGCAGAGGAAACTGAGCACTTAACAAAGGAGCAGAAACTCCAGGGAAGGGATGTGCGTTGGAAGCAAGAGAGAAAAATATTTCTGGTGTCAACTCTGTTTAGCCAGAGAACTTTCAAGGATGGAAATGAATAGCAGTGAGATAAGGAGTGACGACTGAATAGAGAAGTAAGGACTACAAATGCAGATAGCTTTTCAAGAAATCTGTGAAGGGAAAGAAAAACCTGAGGAAGCACTACAAAGGGACGCAGAATTGAGGACCAGACATACGCTCACAACATATATGCCGTGAGACAGGAAAGACTTGTGTAACTGAAAGAGTTAAAACAATATGGGAAGGGGTACTCAGCGGACTAAGTGGATGGCAGGACCTGCAGTAACAGGACGTGCTGCAGCAGAAGGGAGCCGTCTGTTCCTTTGAGATGGGAGGTAAAAACAGGTTCAGATTATTTAGGTAAGTTTGTGGGAGAGGCTCGAGGTGGAGAGATCCTGAGGAAATGCTGGATGGCCTCTTCTCCCCAGGCAGAGTGAGGGCAAGTTTCAGAGAGCTTTGTTGTTGAACGAGTAGCAACAAAATGAAGCAGTCATTGTGGAAAATGGGAGAGGGCAGGTCTGCACAGTTTGCTGCTGTATCCTGGTACCTGAGGGTCTGGGAGAATCCAGTTGAGACCCAAGACCACACATGGGTAGTGACAGCGGTTTTTATGGACATCAAGGTTTCTTCACTAGTGCTCAGCTCCTTGGTATAGAGAGAAGGTGAAAAGACAGTGTAGATCTGGGGTTCTGAAAGACAAGTATGTCAGAATGGCAGGGTCTCAAGCAAGTTAGGAGATTCGTCAAGAGCTCCAAATATATATATATATATATATATATATATATTCCAAATACATATAAAAAGAATATATTAGAATATGTTTAAATGTATATTATTTGCATATATATTAAATGCCATTATATAGATACTATTATGTTATTATGTGTGTATATATATATATATATATATATATATATATAATATATATATATATAAAATAAAATGGTCAACTGGGGTTCAAGAGCCAGTATGTTCATATTTATTTCTGGCTAAAAGTATATTTTTTAAAAAAGTAACAACAGTAATCAAAGGCACTAGGTTAAAGAATAAAATGGCACTGCTGTACAGAATTTAGTGCACAAGCCTGGGCACATGGCAGACCCTTAATAAATACCTGTTGACTTGATGAAATTCGTTTGTAGGGCCTGAGGCAAAGATTCCTTTTGGGTTTACTTTCACTTCTCCTATCACTCTACAGAACACATTTTCTAGGAGATAGCTACCATAGATGTTAAAAAGTTCTTTCTAAAGTAACTACTCTTCTGTCATTCCAAAATACAATTTCTGCATCCTTCACTGAGCATAATTATTAGGAAAATAATAAACTTCAACTTCCTGTGTCAACTTTAAATTATGTTATGTTATGGGATGTTATTCCCCAAGAGGGCCAGTTCCTCCAGTTTGATTTCCCAAGAGAAGTCAGAGTAGAAATTTAGGCAGGTTTAATACATGGTTGGAAAAGTAGGCTATTAATCCATTTTGCTCTTTTCTTTCAATTATCTTCACATTTCCCCCAAACTCCTGGATTTCTCAATCTTTAGGAGACAACTACTATTTATTTGTATGAATATTTTTCCCTTCAAAATAGGAAATGATTAATTTCCCTGAGCAAACTTCTTTTATAATTTTTCGATTTTTTTTTCTTCTAATTGCTTCCTATATCCACTTGAGAGAGGTCTACCACCTTCCATTTTCCCTTCTGTCAAGTGTACAAGAAGTAGGGAAGCCTGTACAACTTACCAAGGACCTGTGCTGGGAGGGGGCCTGAGACCACACTCTGCTGTATATCAATTAAAATCCCTTCAGAAGATTGATTAGTCTGAAACATTTTTCACCAGGTTGTTGACTTTGATTCTTTCCTCTGTTTTCTCCCATACTTATTTATGGAGAGTTACATTAAGATTATTCAAATGGTGGCAGGCAAAACCATGAAGTTAATTTTCTCCATGCCTCTGTGTCCTGGTATTGCTGACAATGCCTTGGTAAAAGAATATCATTAAAATGTAAAAATAAGTACAGCAGTAACTTAGGAATTTACTATTTACTATAATTTTTAAGGTAGAAACTTGAATACGTCCTCAATTTAATATGAGCAAAAATTAAAAAGCTATTTACAAAAATGTGTCCTCTGCATTATGAAAACTGCACACAGAAATGTAAGTTTACAAAACAAGTATGTTACAAAAGAAATTTATACTACGAAGAATGTTATACTACAAAGAATGCTTAGGATGCAAAGGGAGCTAGAGCAGGGATCCTTGTTTATTTCCAAGTGCCATGGACACAAAATAATATTTTTAAACGTGTAAAATGAAATATAAAAGATTTCAATGGAAACCAATTATGCTGGAATAGTTATCATAGTATTAAAAGTTGAGATAAATATCTGCTTCTTTTCTTAACACATTAAAAACAAGATCTAGAGATGATCTGATAACTACTATAATTTTAGAGTAGTGACTAAAATAATATTTCATGATTTCTGAAATAACTGTAATGTAATGTAAAAATATCAAAGTCCCAAGTACTACTAACTCTACTTAAGTTTATTGCTTTCATTTATAATTAAGTAAAATTTAGCATTTCCTTCAAAGTTTAGAGGTTACTGACATTAAGTTGACTTTTTTTTTTCCCCATCAAAGTCATGGGCTCCCCCCAAAGCTAAGAACTCCTCAACTGGAGGATCGTAAGTGGATCTTTCAAATAGCTTCCTTGTGTATTCAACTGAACCCTTCTATATAAAAAATTTTTCATCTTACAAGAGTTTTTCAGAAATATGGCAACTTTATACCATGAGCTCCCCTCTATCCTATTTCATACTATACTAGTTGAGAGTTATATAAATTAACTATAAAAGGTCCTCAAAACTGTCATAGTTTAACACTATATGTAAGTATTAAAATTAATGAGAAAACTTCTAAGAGAAGCTAGTATTTTTTGTGTTACCTCAATTAGTTTTAGGACTCAGGCAGGGTCATTTAAGAATGAGGTTTTTTAAAAAAAGCAAAGTATGTATTCTGAAAGAAAAGAAATCAACTCAAATATCATGAGAATCTAATTCAACCTAGAAAAGAATCACCATTAAAAGTGTTGGGTCTTAGAGAATTTTGGAGATGCTTCTTTTAAGCTATATACCGATACGCACAAACATACAAACTAAGAATAGTTTCAGATAGTTTTATCTGAAAAGAGTATTAAAACATTATTATTGAAAATGTCATGACCCACTGCCATTTGAGTTCCTCTAAATTGCAGTAAATTGTTGAGTGAAATCATGCAAAAGTTCTAACTGAAATGAGTCAGGCGGGAGGAAAGACAGAAAGTAAGAAAAAGAAATGAGGAGGCAGGGTGTTGAAAGACTGACAGACAGGTGGACAAAGATACAGAAGGTATGCTTTAGAATAACAACCAAAATAAGACAACCAAAATTCTGGGCTTGCAGGCCATATCTTTAAAGGTGGGAGCTTCTCTGATGAGTGTACAAAACAGACATATTTCTAGACGTGTTCCTGTTCCTTAAGAATCTTCTTTTTCAAAAATTCTTTGTTCAAAGTTAATTTCCCTCCAATATTACAGTTCTCTATTCATAAACATTTTAGTGTCTATTTAGCCAATAAAACACTAGATCCTTTAAGTGTATAGAGAGAGCGGTGGCAGGCACACAAAGGAAGGAATTGAAAAAAAAAAAAATCTAATAATAAAACACTGGGGAAAAAGAAGGAAATTTACAACAGCACCAAAGACAACAATAAAAAAAATATAGTATCACTGAAACAGTTTTAGTTAAAGACAAAGGTATGTGAATAATCTATTTAGGTTTAAAATTTTGAATTTTCTCTTTCCTCCAGACTGTCAACGGGCAGACCACATGGCATTTAGACATGAACTGAGGTACAAATTATACATCAGTATTTCCTTCAGTTCATCAGCTGAGGTAAATATTTTTATTATTCTATCCTTAAAAAAATCCTTAAAAATGAAACTAATTTTTAAAAAGTAAAAAACACTTTCGCTAAAGTGGTAAAAATTTAGGCTAAGGTGAAACACAAAATATAAAGAAAATATTTTGATTTGTCATGAGCATCTAAGATAAAGTTTTACCCTAGGTGGTCACCTCAAATATTTGACAACAAATTATATGAAATGAACAATGCTCTCTGATACTATTTTTCTTGTGTATATACTTCATAAACTACAAGAGACTAATGAGTCACCAGCCAGTTTTTGTCAGAAGATTCAAAACATCCTGCATCTCTTCCCAAAACTTCTTCCTTTGGGAATTGTAGTATTATGCAGTGTCTAGTGCTATTATTATAACTAGGAAATAATATTTTGAAATCCTTCTAAAATGAATGGAAACTTCTAGCATACTTTGCATCATTACAAATGATAAAATAGTTTCTTAGATGGAAGGTTTGCAAAACTGTAAATCCACAATGTCAACTCCTACTGGTCATTTGAAAGATCACCAGTTAAATAAATAAATACAAAGTGCCTCATATGTGTAAGCCTATTAAAGAAGGCACTGTAAAAGATAATGTCAAAATGTGGCCACTTTCTGCTAATGATTTAAAATCTGAGAGGGGTGATTGATAAGAAATAGATACAGATATCAGTAACTACAAGATAGGCACCTTCTAATGGATCTCTTCTGCTTCACCTACTCAAGGACATCCTTGTCCTGCAGAATCTACCAACTTCTTCTCCTCTACTAGCTCATTAACAACAACACTCAACCAATATATCCCATTTCTAAAAATATTCCCCTTTAGCTCACAGCCCTTTTACTATTCTCCTCTAGGAAAACTCCTTGAACAGAGTAGCCTAGACTTGCAATCTTTAATTCTTCTCTTTTCATTCTCTCTAGAACCCACTTCAATCAGACTTTTGTCCCCATCACAACACCAAAAGTATGATGGTCACCAATGACCTTCACAGGACAATGTCAATGGTCACTTCTTATTCATCTTACTGGTCTTCTCAGTTGCCATTTGACACATGATCACTCCCTCCATCTTGAAATACATTCTTCATTTGGTTTCCAAGCGGCCCCCTCTTTATTGGTTCCTTCTCCATTGCTGACTACTCATCCCGTTTTTTTCATTTCCTCTTCATTTTCTGACGACTACACATTGGACGGTTCCATAGCTCAGTTCTTGGAATACTAATCAACTTTACTTCCTGGGCAGTCGTTCTTAACCCTGCATGTATATTAGAATCACGTGGGGAGCTTCTAAAGGATGCTGATGCCTTGGCCCCACTCCACCACAAATGAATTAGATCCTCTGGGGTCTATACCCAGAGTGATATTGCACATTCTACTCCCTTTGCCCAGAAATTCTTACTCCAGGTACCCAGGTGCTGGAATTGAGAACCAAAATCCTAGGGGATCCCATCCACTGAACATTCTGTACCCTGATGACTCACAAAACATCTCAGGATGCAGAGCTTTCCCCTCACCTCCAAACTCCTCTATCCAACCACTTATTTCACATCACCACTTGGAAAGACAATGGGCATCTCAAATCCAACATGTTCAAACCAAACCCTGTTCTTCCCATCTCTGTTAATGGTAAATCCATACTTTCAATTGCTCAGGCCAAATAACCTGGGGTCATCCTTAATCCCTGTCTTTCTCTCACAGTGAAATATCATCCTTCAAGAAATCTTACTCTGCCTTCAAAATACATCCGTATACAACAACATCTCACCACTGCCACCCTGATCCAACCCCATCATCTCCCATCTGAATTACTGCAAGAGTCACACAGCAGGCCCCCCCTTTTTTGGCCACTGGGTACCTGGAGTCTACTCTCAGCACAGAAGGCAGGTGATACTTAAAAATGGTAAGTCAGGTCATGTCAGTCATGTGCTCAAACCCTGTCACTGGCTTCCCACCTCACTCAAATCAAAATCCTTACGGTGGCTCATTAGGTCCCCCATAATCTGCTCCTCGCTTTACTGTTTAGTTCTTAGAGATATTTGATTTTAGAATAAGACACCTGAAGGTATCCAGGGTCTTTTGTTACCTTCAGGAATAACACAAGATCTAACAGGATTTTGTTACTACCTTAGAAACCTGAGGGAAAGAATCATAACTGTTGTTGGATTTTCAAAGAAGCCCATGAACCAAATATAATCAGAATCACTCTCTAAGAGACTATCACAATTAAATTAATTGGAATTTTGATTGTCTTAACCTTTTAAAGCCTTTGCTGGTGATAGCAATTCAGTGAAGAGTAGACCACATTAAAATACAAATTTACTTTCAAAACATTTAAAAATTAAGCTACTGGATTCTGCAGTAGTTTCCTTACTCATCTTTCCTACACGTTTCTTCTAACTCTTTAACTGCGTGTTTACTTGTTTATGTTCTATTTCCTGTCTTATACTATACTGTGTGTCAAAGCTATGATTAAATTCAATCAAGGGCTTTAGCAATCTAAAGTATAAGAAGCTATCAACTTCCATCAACTTATGGTCCCAAACACAACACAAGTCAGGAATTTGGAACGCAGAATCATAAATGTCTGCCCTGTCAATGTCTTCCATTCAAATGCAATTAATGCTCCTGGAATGAGGTACGAGTGGGGACTTGATAGACTTTTTAATCATTTCTTCATACCAACGTATTCCATAGAAGTTACTCAAAAAGCTTCTAAGATTAATCAACCGTACAACCCATAAAGAGTGGAGTTACCTAGGTTAACAATTCAGTAAATGCTTCTCTGGTTGCTCAGTTCTCATGCTTTGATAATGGATGTGCATTTACGTAATTCAGTATACTGAACTCTAGATCTAAACTCTAAAGAAATGACATGCTGGCTTCTCAATAAGGGTATCATTATTACCTTCTTAAATCTTCAACCTTTCCCTCTCTCCTGGATCCTTTCCATCCAAATGTAAACACACACAAACCTTTCCCATCTTAAAACAAAACAACCCTCCGTGGACTCTGGCCTTTCTAGAGCTATTGTCATCAGTGTGTTTCATCCACAACCCCCATCATTCTGGCTTCTCCATAAAAATGGCTCTTAATTAGGTCACCAAATGACATCCACATTGTTAAATCCAGCAGAATTATTTCAGTTCTCATCCCACTGAGGCTGTCAGCAATAACTGGTGCAATATTGGGTGCAGGCCTCTTCCTCGAGTTAAAACATTTCTTCTCTCACCTTTCTTACTGATTCCTCTGGGCCAGATCATCTTCCTCTTCTCTTCTTTCTGACCTCTCCCTCCCCTAGGCTATCTTATCAGTGCCACGGCCTCACTCTGACGTCACCTCTGGAGAAAAGTCTGAACTTTCCATGGGACTGTCTCCCAAGCGCTCAAGCTGAATCCACGCTCCCATCCCACCAAGCTGGCTAGCTGCCAGTGAGCCCTGAGTCACTCAGTTCTCAGCCATGTGCCCTTTGCTCTTAAATCTCTATTTAAGAAATCTCATCCAGAGGCATCGTTTCAAATATCCCCTCTATGAGAACAAATATAAATTTAGTATGCTTGCTCCTATCTCCTTCTCTGAAGCTCCAGTGGTATATTTCCAAATGTTCTTGGATTGTATAGCATTATTTGAAATTGAACAGGTCTAAAACTCAACTCATGGTCAGCCTCAAACTATATTCAGCTATTCTTCGTGATTTCCTAATTTCTATTCATTGTCCCAACTAGTTGAACGAGACGATGAATGGCAGTCCTGCTTAGAATGCACATCTGACTGCTGCTTCAGGTCTATTCAGCTTTAGTCCTGGGCCAGGACCCCTAAACTCAATCCTGAAACCCTAAAGAAAACCTTCACTGCCCACACCTGGCACAGCTCTTGGGGTTGAAAACAGACTGTAATCTGAGTAATCCGGGACAAGCCTGGTTGCTGCACCTAGCTGTTACTGTTTCACCTAATAAAACATCACCTAAACTTACCATCACCAGATAAAGAAAAAATTAAAACCTGGATATATTAATAGGGTCATTAGATTTATTCAATTCTTCTTTCCACTTAGCCTATTATTCTGAAGCTGGGTTTCTAAATAGTCTCTTCACTCAGCTACCCCACACCCCAATGCTTCCTGGCCAGTCTATCTGTATCTCCATTGTTTTACTTCCTCCCCACCCACCTCCTGAGTGAATGCTAAGCTAATTTAAATTCTTAGAGCAGTGGTCTAAGCGTGCCTACAAAACCAAAACACCAAAGGTGCAGTCCACACACAGCGGATAGCTGTGTCTATCTCTTCTTTAACATGGCCCACAAAGCTGTCAGTTACTAGAAAAGAAGCACTCCAAGATTTGAGGCATATTTTGAGGTGTCTCTATGTTTCAAATGTCAAATTTATATATATATATTTCAGAACCTTGTAAAATCTTTGCTTTTCATCAAATGCATGGATATGAGAATAATTTACTATAGATCATAGATTACAAAGTTAACCTATTTTCCTAAACTCAAAAGGAAGTGTACGTAAATATTTACTTTCGGTCCTAAAGTAACACTTAGCACTTATAAATACTTTGATAGATAATTGTTTTAATTTTTTAAGGACAGCTGATTCAATATTTCAAGTAAATAAGACGCAGTGATTTATATGTGCAGAATCACATAGTCAACTTTGATCATGCCTGCTCTCCACACACACATTCACACACACTTCTCTTTGTATTACTGTTGTTCCAGTTAGCTTGCTGGCTGAGCAATGAAATTTATTAAAATCCTGTTTTCCAATGGACTGGCAAATATTGCCTCGGAAAGCAGAATTCTAAACCTTTTCCCCACACAATTATTCTGACATGGAATGGAAGGCACTGTGCCTGAGAAAACAGAACAAAACAAAATACAACATCATCCAAGCAAATTAAGTATTTTGAGGGATGCAGCAATATATCTTGCCAAAGTCGCAGGAAATTTGTTTCTGGAATCTCAGATTATAATACTATGGTCACTACATGAAGTCCTATTATTATCATTCCACTAAAATACTAGTACTTCTACAAGAGAATTTTTTATGGGGGAAAAAGTGAATAAGATTTTACAATACTATTAAAACTAAGAATGAACCATTCAATTCCAAGTTTACCTTTCTAATTTTTTTTTCTGGTTTTAGGATTTGGGCACGTATAGTTGACCAAAAAAACCATACGGAATAATGAGAAAACTTGATGGGGTTGGAAGACAGGAGTTCTGAGTTCCAAGTCTGTCCTGCCTCAGCTGAGTTTCTTTTTTGCCTTTCTTTTAGCTCAAATATCTGCTCTCCCTTTTATCTCCCTTAAGACTTTCAGCAATCCCTGAGGTTTCAACCATAATGTCTGTGAAATGTTAAAGAATAAGTATCTATGTTCTCCAACTTATGTTCCTTACCTGAAAAATGTTATGTTTCAACATTTATGATAAGTCAGGCACTAGGCTGTGTGCTCGAAGCTAAAAGATGAAAAGAACAGAATCTTTGCCTTCAATGAGATTACGTTTTAGTGCAGGAAGATAGAGAGTAAAAGAAACAAACTCCAGTATCATTTTGTATTTGGAGGATACTATGGGGACCCCAAGAGAAGAGCAATTAGCCCACAACTGGGGCATCAGGAGATGATGCTTGAGTTCTGAAAAAAGTGTGTAGAGGTCAAGAAGGCGAAGTAAGTTGTAAGAACATTCCAGGATGAGGGAAGATAAGCAGCAAAGGCATTCAGCTGTGTCATTAACCATGTGTGCAGGGAACTTCAAGCATGCAGAGAAGGCACAATTTCAATTGCAAGGAGTTAAGTCAGGGTTTGCAGATGATGAGGAGAGAAGGGGAAATGGTGAGGTCAAGGAAGGAAGGGGAGGGATCTATCTGAATCACCCAGTGGGCTTTTCAAACTGTCCTGCTCAGTTGTGCTATGTCTCCTTTGAAGGCGGTGTGCCCCACCCAAACTGGCCCCCAGTCATGGCTGTACTCCTCCTACTGATGACATGCCTGTCCCTATGGTAGTTGTGAAATACGGCTACACTATGAATGCAAGGGGAAATACACTGAAAAGAAGAGGAACAGGAGTCTAAAAACAAGACCGAGAAAAGGTAAGAAGCCAAGAGACTGGTTTAAAGAAAGGGAAGCAGAGAGAACGAGTAGAATGGGAGGACTGGGCTTAAGTCCATCCCTGTAGGTCCAAAGCCTTCCTAAAGAACTTGTTAGCATCCCCAGCTCAACAAGTCTAAAACCAATTCATCGTTTTATCTATGGTAATAGTTCATTATAAAATACAAAAAGATTATAAAGGCAATCAGAGTACAGATGCTTAATCTATAGCAGTATTCTGGGTTTACACATTTGCAACCATAGAATTTCTGCATCATGGAGAAAAAAGAAATACGTTTCATGATATAAAATGATGTCCTTCAGAGAAGTTGTAAGTATCTGGCTACATAGTTTTGGAAGAACAGGGCATCCCAGGGCTGCCTATGGACTGGTCCTTTCCAGTCTCATCTCTCCTACTTTGACTCCTCAGCAAAAAACTATTTATGGTTCTCTGAACAAAACACATTATGTCACAAGCCCCCTTCAGCCTTGAATGCCTCTTTCAACTCCCTAACCTTGTCTTATCCTTCAGGTCTCCATCCAGGCATGGCCCTGTCCAGAAAGCGGACATTCCTGACCCTTCCTTCCCTGTGTGCTCCTTCATGATGATGATGATCACAGCAGCTACACTTAGCATATACTTCATCCGGGCCAGGCTCTGTTCTAACTCAACTGAGTGCCACATCAACTCAACTCCTCTTCACAACCATCCTATGATCTAGGTAACTAATCTTATCCCCATTTTACAGATAAGACACTGAGGCACAAAGAGATTAAGTCACCTACCCAAGGATACAACATGGGCCACTGGTAAAGCCAATATTTGAACCCAAGAAGACTGGTTCTAGAGTCTGTGCTCTAATTACCAGGCTATGCTCCCTCTATGATTTAAAACGAGACTGTTCCTAGATATTGCCATGTATGCAATGCTCCTGACACTTTTGTTCAGCATTTATGTTCAATGAGCTGCTGGGATGGGATATGCAATTTCTCTATAAGTACTAAATCTATATTTTAATATGAAGTATGTTAACTATCAAATAAATATTCCTAAAAAGTATTAAAATCTCTTCCAAAAATATCTTCGTTGAAACTTAATTTTTACAAAAACGTATAGCTATAACTGGCACACCTAAAATGTGTTAGGATTTACTATTCCTATAAGAAAAATCATCTTAGAGTCTAATGAAAACCCTTGGTAATTTGAATATTATAAGATACTAAATTAAATTATACTATAATTATTTCAAAGGTCAAGAATCTTAAACATTTAGTCTTAAAACTTTCTACCTGGGAGATGCAATCAGGAAATTGAAGTATGTATGTATGAAAATATTTAATTATATAAAACAAGTAGACATCTACTAATTTAATAATCTTTAAATAAAATGTACAATATTTTCCCACATGGGTGTTTTTTTTCCTCTATTGCATAAAAGGAATTTTTTAAAGAATATTGTTCTTAATGATATGAGTACATATTTTAACTTTCCAGTGCTAGTTTCAAGGAAGTGGTTTGGAATAAAACATTGCATCACTTATTAACTCGTGGGAAACTCTGTGAAGCTATAGTACTGAACACCACTGTAAATTTTTTAAAAATGGACTCAGACCCAATCCAGCCTCTTCAGAAATTTATGGTCTAGTAGGGAAGGAAAATGGACACAGAACACAGGTGTGAGAACTGTTTTTAAAATTTTAGTCAGAATAATTTAAAGAAGGCAAATGTTTACTAATCAGAAGATCCCTGCCTGACCCACAGCTGCAATGATATCAACATCCCATGTGATGTTAGAATGGCCACTAAATTACCTTTTCCTCAGAGAACTTTAAGGCAAAATACCATAGTGGTTTCGAGCATAGACTATAGAGCCAGAATGATCTGGGTTTGAGTCTCATTTCTATCATGTACTAATTTGACTTTGGCAGGTTCACTTAACCTTTCTGTGCCTCAGTTCTCTCACTTATAATTAAATAATTACATACAGTTCATAGAATTATAGTGCTATTTATTAGGAGGATTAAATGAGTTCATGTGAGTGAAGCAGGTGGAACAGTACCTGGTATACAGAATGAATCTACATAACTAACTCGATGACTCAACATAGCTTAAAAAGAGAATCTGATGAAACACATGTCATCTATTTGTACTGAGGCCTTAAATAACCCACAGTTAAAGACATATGAAAAGATGTCACCGACCCACTGACCCAATTATGTATCTGGGTCCATCCTTACCTCTGTATAAGCAATGGACACACATCATAGCAGTGTTTTCCAAACTTGGTCAGCAAAGTAGCCCTTAGTGAAAGACTGTGAAAGAGTTAGTTATACATTTAATTCCACCATCTGAACCAGAAAAATGTCCCTCTGGTTATCAATATTGTTTATGTGCAATACAAAAATCATAACCACAAGCACCATTTATCCAGAAAAAAACATACATTGCCAAACTGGGCAAGGTTAACTGTTTTTAAGGTTTTCAGCGGATATTGTTTGTTTTGCTAGCATTTGCTCACTTTGCTATATAAGAACAGGCATAGACAATGAAGACTTAAGAAAAATGTGAAACAAAAAGAAAAACATAAAACTGAGAAAAGTCTAGTAATTAAATCCCCCATTGTTTTTTAAAAAATAATTTCTATCCATTTTTAATAGTATCACAAATCAAGCCTGTTCAAGACCTACTGTTCTGACATATAGGCCTCCTGAA
Source organism: Balaenoptera borealis (assembly GCF_965194805.1). Lineage (NCBI taxonomy): Eukaryota > Metazoa > Chordata > Mammalia > Artiodactyla > Balaenopteridae > Balaenoptera > Balaenoptera borealis. The sequence goes on along the minus strand of NC_138864.1, from coordinate 95,127,673 downwards.
ATCCAGATGCTATCTCTGTTTATCGAAACTATTTACAATAGCCAAGACATGGAAGCAACCTAAGTGTCCATCGACAGATGAATGGCTAAAGAAGATGTGGAATATATACACAATGGAATATTACTCAGCCATAAAAAAGAATGAAATAATGCCACTTGCATCAACATAGTGTGATAATCTCTAGGTTCATCTAAGTGAAATAAGCCAAAGACAAATATCGTATGTATAGGCAACAAATATTATATGATATTGCTTATATGTGGAATCTAAAATTACCACAGGGGAAAGTGGGGGGGGGGGGGAAATAAATTAGGAGTTTGCAATTAAAATATAAACAAACAAACAAACACTACTACATATTAAATAGATAAACACAATGGACCTACTGTATAGTGCAGAGAACTACACTCAATATCTTGTAATAACCTATAATGGAAGAGAATGTAAAAAAAAAAGTATATATATATAACAACTGAATCTCTGCTGTGCACCTGAAACTAACACAACATTGTAAATCAACTATATTTCAATAAAAAGAAATAATTTTTAAAAATTTCTGCTATTGCCCTGTTCTGTTCAGCAGTTAGTTAGTTAGTTATTAGATTTCTACTCACCCAGAATTCACATGTTCTATACACCAAGAGACCTGTTCTGAGAGTGAAGCAGCTTTGCTATAAAGAAAGCACCACAGAATCCTGGAATCGAACCTAACCTTTTAGATTTCTAATCCAAGGCATTTTCTAGAAAAAAGCAGCCCCAGACCCAAGTGCCCCAGCTAGTTGGTGGCAGAGCTGAGGTCCTTTTCCTTTTAATTTGCCGTCTACCAGTTCTGTGCTTTTTGTTTGTTTAAACTTTCCTTCAAAACTGAAAGTCAGAAGAAACAATAAAATTTGAAGGCACAACCTTAAATAGCAGCAAAAAGCAGGAAGATGTCTGTCTATCTTTGAGAAAATATGTAGTAGGACAATGGAATTTTCATCTAAATTCAAGTAATCACAATAAAAGGAACCTACCATCAGGCTAAATTGTATAGTGTAAGAGTGAAGTAAATGGGTAGGACATTATACAATATATTTAGACAACTTCATTGGCATTTCCTACTCCTCATACCCCTGATCCAATCTGGAACAGATTTTGTAATAAGAAAAGGATTACAAGGGACTTCCCTTATCCACACCTTTGCAGTCAGCCATAAGTGTGTGTGGGTGAGAGGGGGAAGAGGAGGATGGAAAAGAAAAAGCAAGGAAGAGGAGAGAGAGACAGGGAGAGTAGAATTATATTTCATTTATATTACTTCATTTATATAACTACTGGTTTTCCTCTTCCTTCATATGTTACTTACAAAGCTGCATTCTTCCATTAGAAATCAATTCAGACATGGTATTAAAAATAAGTGAATAATAACAAATTTTATAAAAATTCCATAAGCTATTTCAAGTTGGATATGCAAATGTTACCATTATTTAAAATCAGTAAATATCAAATGGAAAATTAGAGGTTAGGGGCACAATAAGAAAAGTCAAATGTATAAAACAAGAAGATTTCAATTGCATTCAATTATTTCACCCAATCACCTAGAAGCAAAGATTCTCTATCGAAAATTGCATTGCCTTCCCAACTCCTTGGAGAGCCAGTTTAGTTAACAGCCTACCTATGCTTCAGAGATGACCATGCAGCTTACATGTCAAACTCATTTTAAAGTGTCAATCATGTCCCTTTCAATCTAATTAGTTTGGAAAGTAGTGTCACTGACCTGGAACTATGCAGACCATTTATTATCATATCATTTGATCAACCTAACACTTTACCTCAGTTGAGTTTGAGACACCTGTAGCCAAAATGTAATATCCTTTCTCCCACTCATTACTGGTAACTCTCAATACAATTTCCTATTTACAACTCAATTTCTCTCTCTATGAATAAGCATGGCCAACTTCACAGAAGCATCCCCAGAATTTCCCTTCTTTAAGATTTCATGACAATTAAAATAGGTAAGGGGAATAAGAAAAATATTTTATATTTTATCTATATGAATGTATATATATATATACACACAAACACAATACCTGAACCAGAAAAAATACATATATATATATTAAAAACAAAAAAAGATTTGAGTTTTTGATGCCCACGAACTGCTGAAAGGAGGGAAGAGGTAGAGCAGAGGAACATGCATATATGCTGGGAGAAATCTGGGACCTTAAACTTGAGGGAAAGCTATTCTTTTTTTGACATAACACCAGCGCCATTTTTATAAAAGGAATCTGTAGGTTATAAACCCAACGTCACCAGATGGGTTTGTGTTATAATAAAGAAAAGCTTTCCCAGCTTCATAGTATTTAATTAACAAGGTAATCACTAATTCCTGAGAGGTCAGAGAACACAGCCTAGTGCCTCTAGGGAAGGGGCTAAAGGCCAGACCACAGTGAGCTTGGAATGAGGCAGGGCTGGGGGAGGGGAGCTGGTCAGGGCAGCACTGGTTGGTAGCTGGAAGATGCTGGTCCATCAAGCAACAGAGATCACCTAGCCCACTCCCTGGCAAAAGCATGAAAATTACCAAATCTTTGCTTTAGTTTTGCATATTTAAAAACTGATTTGCAAGACAAAAATACAAGCGGGTATCTCTGAACCACAGCATAACATATTGAATCAGGGACGAAAAAACTACATACATTCATATGCCACCAAAACGTTGTATTTGTATTTTTAAAGGTGGTATTAAAAAAAAGAAGTATAGCAGTTATATTTAAAGTAATGACTATTCACTCTAGAAGACAATCTAAAAGCAGGATGTCAGCTGCCAACGCTTCCGTTCCCAGCCTGTGCTTTCCTTTGGGGAAGCTGCATTTTACCAAAATTCCTGTTTGGAGGATAAGCAAGATTCTTCATTTATGTTTGCTTGATCAAATAATTATTCGTGAATATGATTTTACATCTGGTCAAATAAAATATGCATATATTTCACACTTACCTTCAGGTGAAGAGCCTGTCTTTTGAGAAAAGACAGCATTTACTTTACTCTTCTTACTGATGTCACTGTTTACAGACAAGCTGGATTGAATTTTTCTATGCATTTTTTGAGAAACGGGTGCCGAAAGTCTTCGATTCTCTGCAGATACATGTTTGGCCCCGTGGTGGATTCCATTTCCATTGCTCAGACTTGGGTGGCCGCTCTTTATCTTGCTTATTTCCTCCTCACCTTCCTGTGCTGCAGTTTGAAGCTGAGGCAAGCGCTGAGGTTGGGCTAAGTCAAAAAAACAGGCAAAGTTTATCCAGTTAAAAAAACGAATATTTGAAAATAATCAAAATAGACTCAGTAAAACAGACTTTCTTGGATCTTACCCATGATGCTAAAAGTGAAGAGGAAAAAAAAAAAGGAAAACATGAATAAACATGAACACAGAGAAAGCATAATTACTAAAAGGGAAAATGAGAAGGGGGTCATCAAGGGTGACTTTCCACAAGGGATATAAAAAGAGGAGAAAAAAAGGTATTTTTTTTCTTTAAAAAATTTAAGTTGCAAATCTGCAAAACGTTCATTCAAAACTCATTCAACAGCAAATGTGGATTGTCTTCTAAGTCCCAGGTCATTTTTTAGGTGCCATAGACAAGCAGTATTATAGCAATATCCCTGAAAATGATAAACTGCTCAATTACATTTTGAGATAAGAGGCAAGGAACTATGAGGTCAGGTATCAAAGCTGGATAAGAGAGAACGAGATAGTTGTTTTTCTTTTTAATTCCACTTTAAATTCTGAAGAAGAAAACCTTTTCCATATTCTTTAATTTGATTTTAAAATAAACCATTTATGGAAAGATAAGAATAGAAAAGAACTTCCTTAATCTGGCAAAACGCATCTATCAAAATTAGAAGTCAGCACTGGAGAAGTGCTCCTGTTTGGTCAGGACCAAGAAAAGAATGCCCACCTTCACCCTCTTATGCAACATTACACTGACAAAAACAATAAACGCCAAAAAGAAAAAAAAACAGGGATGAGTCCTGGAAAGGAAGAAACAAAATTTCTGAGATGGGTACGTAATTGAATATTCCAGGGGAAATCTAAGAGACTATACATTCTGAAAAACTAAGAATTTAGCAAGACTTATACACGATGAACCATATTCAAATCAACCAAATTCTACAAGCCAACAGTAAGCAACTAGCAAATATGCAAGAAAAATTGAACTCTTCATAGCAACAAAAAAAGAAAAACAAGCCAACAGACAAAAAACCCTATAAGTATCTAGGAATTAAGCTAGAAAAAAGGCGGCAGAGACTTCGTGGCAAAAATTACAAAATATTACTGAAAGACATAAAAGAAAACCCTAATAAATGGAGAGAGTATAAATATGTTAATTCTGATAATATGTTAATTCTCCCCAATTTATTTAATGTAATTCCCATAAAATTTCCAGAAGGCTTATTTGTGGAACTTGACGAGCTGATCCCAAAATTTATAAGAGTACAAGAATCACTAAGGAAATTTTAAGGAAGAAAAAGACAAATGTGGGACTTGACTTACCAGATATAAAGTCTTATTTTAAAACTACAGTAACTAAGACAGTATGGTGGTGGTCCAGGCATAGACATAAACCAATGGAACAGCAGAGAAAGTCCCCAAAATGTATACGTATGTACATGCAAATGCATGTATCTCTCATACAAAGAAATTTCAGATGTATTAAATGTTTATATATGAAGAGCTTAAAAGAAAATTATAAAAGAACATTTTATTAGCATGACACTAAAAAGGGCAAACTACTTTGATTCTTTGGACAACAAATCACAAAACAAGCGGGTGACTAGTGATCATCTGTCTGCCCAGCATTTCTGAACACCCTCATAGCTTTTGGTAACATCCTCTATCTCTTCCCTACATTCCTCTTGAGTTAGAGGGCACATATGTGACTTACATTCTACCAAGGAGAAGTACGCAGAAGTGCAGAAGATGCAGAAGTACCAATGCAAGATGGCATCCACACCTGGGTCGTGGAGCCTCTTGCACAGACAGCGAAGAAGGCATTTGTTGGTCTTGGCAGTGGGTGCAGTGTCTGGTGTCCACTTCCTAGCAAACCAGTGGGCCGAGGGTGCAGTATTAGTGGGGTTTTCCTTAGGGAAGCCCCGTTGAATTGGATGGGCATGATCCTTGGCTGTGTAACTCTTGGGAGAGTCTATTGCTACTAATACATTTATTTTCTATAAATTAGCTAACATGGATTCTGGTTTTTGCAGCTTAGAGCCCTGATCTCAACCCAAAATGTTATCTGTTTACATTGGTTAAGTAAGGAGGTTCTTAAAATCAACATTTACCTTGCTTGTGTAGCTCCTAAGCAGAGTTACCAATCGTAGCATTTCATCAAAACAACAGCAACAACAAAAAACGTTCGGTGTCAGATTTTACTATTATATAATTTCCTGGAATTTTAAAATCTGAAGCTGCTGTTTTAGTCTTTTCTGTTTATGATTATGGACAGTTAGGAAATGTAAATTAAATCTGAATACTAAGAGGTCTTTGACTTAGAAAAAGTTATTTCATGAAAAACTGTAACAGTTATACATGGCACTGATAAGTCTAAAATGGACTAATTATCTGTCATCTGGGGACTACCTAAGACTTGGTATATATTTTTGACAAAGAAGACAGCTGGCATTTGAGTAAGTCTTTAGCACACATCGTTTACTTCCATTCTTGTTCACATATCCTATGTCTCTTAAGGAAAAACATCTTAACATACCAGAATATTTTACTCATGAATGTGCATATTGTAAGAAAAAAAGTTTGGTTTTTTTCTGCTTAATGAAAGCATCCTTTCATACCAAGTCTATTAACAATAATACCCAATTTATAAAACTAATATATGAACTCCTCTTAGAGTTATTCAGTTTTTTAGTGATAAAGGAGAATAGTTTTCTAAACATTTATTATTTGGGAATAACACAAAGTAACAGCTATAAAATTTATCAAAATGTTCTGTTTTTCTCCTAACTTCTGGTGAAAAGAAAAAAAGAAGGTTACTTCTCTGTTTACTAGCTATATATGCCCTTCTCAAAACTGAAATCAACAATCAAGGCTTGTGCAGGAGATCTATTTCTTATGGGTGTGCAATCATTTGATCCAGAGATTAATTTGCTGCTCCTGTAACTTCTTGTATCAACTAGAATGACATCCTAATGACTGCTATTGAACATAAAGCTAGTTATGCATATGTATTTAACGGGATGCCAAAGAAGACAGTTAAACCTAATTTGGTGTTCTTTTCAGAGCTCCCTCCAGTAATCGCACCAAATAAACGGAATGTTTTGGGCCACTTCTTCTCTGAAAAGAATAATTCAAGCAATCTGAGAGCTGGGTTAAGTTGAAATGTTACTGACCAATGCTGGGGAGACTTATCAATCAAAAAGGCCCTGTCATATTCTATAATCCAAGATCAATTTAAAATTATTATGTAATAAACATTCTCCATAAATAAAAATAAAGGTGGCAAAAGACATCAGGTCTTGCCACCAAATCCTAAAACCGACAGGTCTGACCTTTTCCTACTATCACAATTGACTATTTGCAAATTACTGGGTATGGCCAGAGTGATATTTAAACATATCCTTAATGATTTATCTACATTTCAATCTTCAAAATGATATCTATTTCTGTTGGCAGATAAATGATAGTACATTCATTTTTGTCTCACTGCCACCTAATTATTTTTAGTGTAGTTTGTATTATGGGTCAAGTAACCAAGTATTATCTCTTCACTCCAGTTTCTTAACATTATGATTTTGTCAGATGCATGCAATATATAAGTCAAATCAAAACTGGATAAACCCTAGATATGTGAATTATCTTAAAAGACATTTAACTTCATTGATAATTTTTCATAGATGTGAATTAAATCTTACAGTAAAACTACAGCTAAAACCAAATCAGGAATGTGATTTTATTCTTGAATAAAGAACAGAAACGTCTGACTGATTAAACCATAACTACTTGGCTTTAAGCAGATTTCTTTTCCTTATTGTGTAAAAGTTGTGTATGGCTTAAAAAAAAAAAAAGCACACTAATATGGGAACGACACAATGCTTCTTAAAACACAAGTGATGCCTAGGGACCCTCACTCTCCCTTTAATGATCCACTGCTCTCATTCAGCTGTCTTTCTTTTTTCAAATCTTTACATATGTGACAGCTCTCAAAAGTAGACCATAGACCATCTGGCATTTTCAGAGGTGTAACTTGTGCAAATTCAGCTCTATTGGGAGTGCACTGCTATCTTCTGCCTGCGTTATAAAGGGACAATAGAATGTAGAACTTATGAGTTGTTTTGAATTATTCATTTTTTTGCCTGTATATTCAAGAAATTTTACAAACTCTGCATTTTGTACTACATAATCACATGCGTTAAAGGTACAAAGAAACTTTTTGACACCTCTTTTCTACAGAAGGCTGGCATTTTGTTTGATATGTGAACATTCAGCATCTGTTATATCATTCTAAACAGGATGGGTGCTTCTACAAAAGACCCCATTTTAAACTTACTCTATATGAGCAAAAAAATGTATTCTTGATATTCAGTAACAAATGCAATACACATCAAAATTTCAAATACCAGTCATATGAACATTCAACATCTCCAAACCTGGATAGCATTGGTCACCCGCTTACCATATGTGTAAAGAATTTTTTTTTTTAAATCATTTTTCACACAATGCACCATGATTGTAATTTTAATATCCATGATGAATAGTTACAAATGTCTTAAGAAATACTGTGCTTTCTAGGTTCAAATGTTTTCAATCAGGAAGGAAACCAATAGAATTAGATCTAGTGATTTTCAATAATAATAAATATGGGAGTAATGAGTCAATAGCATGAACTTCTTTTGATAAAATTTTTTTTTTAAAAACTGGGTGATATTGGAGCTAGTAATAACTATACTTGAAACTGCAGCTGCTGGAGTAGCAATATAAAGCAACATTCTGCTATAGCGTATAATCTATTAGCATGTGCAAATCATCTTCAGTCGCTGGTCTCTTTACACAAGTCAGATTTAATAAAATTACAAAAGAATTCTCATGCCATTTAGTCAGTTTAAATGGTTGTTGTACACATACAACAAAAATCTAAATTAAATGCTTAGGATTTAAAATTGTCAGTAACAGAATGAACAGAATAGAATATGGACGGGGGAAACTGACTTGGTGTAAACCAAATTTACTCTTCCTAGGGATAGTTACAAAGCTTTTATTGGGTACCAAATACTATGCTACTCCACGGTCACTATGAGACAGACAGACAGACAGACAGACAGACACACACACACACACACACACACACGTAGATTTTATTTATACATATCTATAACAAAATAGTGTTTTATTATATATACATAAAATATGCATCTACATAAAATAATAGCTTTAAAAGTTTCTTACTTCAATATGCACTAATATGACACAACTATACTACTTTATTGTTATAATGTAAATTTAGGCTAAAATCAACTAAAATAAATGTGCTATTAGACAACCAGGTATCAGCTTGATGCAAGCCTTTCTCAGTGTGCAGACCCTGGGTGGACCCAGCATCCTAACAAACACACACTCTGGAAGCTCCTGGCATTTTCTATCTCTGTGTCCTTAGTTCCCCTCCAAGGGCGTTCTGATTTTCCATCTTCATTTTATTTAATGTGTATACTAACATATTGAGATATATTTTGGAACTGTAATTTTTTTGGAACCTTGATCATTTGAGAATCCCAATTAAATTCTGACTACATGACTGAGGCCTCACAGGATGGAGGGGATTGTCTTATGATGCTATCACAATGGTTAGCATTTTTAACAGTAATTCCTTTTTAAGTATTGCAAAATAAATCACCAGATGTCAGGGCTTAGATGTACTTCTTCCCAAAACAACAGAATACAACTTTTAGAAGTTTGGAGAATTGAGCACTTTTCTCCATTTCATAAAGAACATTAAGGAAGTACTTAAACATCTTTAAGTAGAGCCTGGAAGAGGGTGATTGCTAGCTGTTCACCAGATCCATCCTCCCCACTGTCCTGGGCATGGGGCTAACCCATTTCCCAGCCTCCCTTGCAGTTCTGTTCAGCCACGTGTCCATGTTCGCTCTGAAGGACTGAGAGAAGAAATTATTCTTGCCACTTCTAGGCCGGGGCCTTAAGACTTGGGTGTGTCCTCCCTATACTATTTTTCTTGCACTTGGGCAACCCAGCTTTGACCACAGCTGAGGGAAATATCTTAAGGGATGTTGGAGAAACCGAACAGAAGGAATCTGCATGGCAGCAGGGAAGAGAGCCTCTCAGTGACCTGGAATACTCATCTCATACTGTTACGTAAGAAATAAACCTTGAGGCGAGCGCTGTGCTCTGGGCGCCACAATGTTGAGGACACGGCCTCTCCGACACCTCCAGCTGGGGGGAATCGGCAGCATCCGCGGCAGGAACGGCCATAGCCACCTCAGCTCCTCACTCGGGTCCTTCCCATCGCCTCGCTGAGAGCCTGTCCCAGCCACAGGGACACCTCTTTTGTCCTCCCTCCAAGGCTCACGGGACCGACAGACGGCCGTGGCAACCGAGGGCTGGACTGTGGGCAGCAGCAAGCTGGCTTGCTCTATGCCAACCTGCTTCTCCACCTGTCTCTCAACAAAACCTGCCCCTACACCTGTAATTTGAAAAGAGACCTTCAAGATGGCAGAGGAGTAAGACGTGGAGATCACTTTCCTCCCCACAAATACATCAGAAATAGATCTACATGTGGAACAACTCCTACAGAACACCTACTGAACGCTGGCAGAAGACCTCAGACTTCCCAAAAGATATATATTTTTTTTCCTTTTTCTCTTTTTGTAGTGTGTATGTGTATGCTTCTTTGTGTGATTTTGTCTGTATAGCTTTGCTTTTACCATTTGTCTTGGGTTCTGTCTGTCCGTTTTGTTTGTTTGTTTGTTTCATTTTTTTGTATAGTTTTAGCGCTTGTTATCATTGGTGGATTTGTTTTTTGGTTTGGTTGCTTCTTTCTCTCTTTCTTTTTAATTTTTTTATTACTTTTTAATTTTTAATAATTTTTTAATTTTTTATTTTAATAACTTTATTTTATTTTATTTCTCTTTCTTTCTTTTTTTCTCCCTTTTCTTCTGAGCCATGTGGCTGACAGGGTCTTGGTGCTCCGGCTGGGTGTCAGGCCTGTGCCTCTGAGGTGGGAGAGCCAAGTTTAGGACACTGGTCCACCAGAGACCTCCCAGCTCCACATAATACCAAACAGCAAAAGCTTTCCCAGAGATCTCCACCTCAATGCTAAGACCCAGCTCCACTTAACAATGAGCAAGCTACAGTGCTGGACACCCTATGACAAACAACTAGCAAGACAGGAACACAACCCCACCCATTAGCAGAGAGGATGCCTAAAATCATAATAAGGTCACAGACACCCAAAACACACCTCTGGACATGGTCCTGCCCACAAAAAAGACAAGATCCAGCCTCATCCACCAGAACACAGGCACCAGTCCCCTCCACAAGGAAGCCAACACAACCCACTGAACCAACCTTAGCCACTGCGGGCAGACACCAAAAACGACAGGAACTACGAACCTGCAGCCTGTGAAAAGGAGACCCCAAACAAAGTAAGTTAAGCAAAATGAGAAGACAGAGAAACACACAGCAGATGAAGGAGCAAGGTAAAAACCCACCAGACCAAACAAATGAAGAGGAAATAGGCAGTCTACCTGAAAAAGAATTCAGAGTAATGATAGTAAAGATGATACAAAATCTTGGAAATTGAATGGAGAAAATACAGGAAACATTTAACAAGGACCTAGAAGAACTAAAGAGCAAACAAACAATGATGAAAAACATAATAAATGAAATTAAAAATTCTCTAGAAGGAATCAACAGCAGAATAACTGAGGCAGAAAAATGGATAAGTGACCCAGAAGATAAAAGAGTGTAAGTAACTACAGCAGAGCAGAATAAAGAAAAAAGAATGAAAAGAATTGAGGACAGTCTCAGAGACCTCTCGGACAACACTGAACACACCAACATTCCAATTACAGGGGTCCCAGAAAAGAAGAGAAAAAGAAAGGGAAAGAGAAAATATTTGAAGACATTATAGTTGAAAACTTCCCTAATATGGGAAAGGAAATAGTTAATCAAGTCCAGGAAGCACAGAGAGTCCCATACAGGATAAATCCAAGGAGAAACACACCAAGACACATATTAATCAAACTATCAAAAATTAAATACAAAGAAAACACATTAAAAGCAGCAAGGGAAAAACAACAAATAACACACAAGGGAATCCTCATAAGGTTAACAGCTGATCATTCAGCAGAAACTGCAAGCCAGAAGGGAGTGGCAGGACATATTTAAAGTGATGAAAGGGAAAAACCTACAACCAAGATTAGTCTACCCAGAAAGGAGCTCATTCAGATTTGATGGAGAAATTAAAACCTTTACAGACAAGCAAAAGCTAAGAGAATTCAGCACCACCAAACCAGCTTTACAACAAATGCTAAAGGAACTTCTCTAGGCAGGAAACACAAGAGAAGGAAAAGACCTACAATAACAAACCCAAAACAATTAAGAAAATGGTAATAGGAACATGCATATCGACAACTACCTTAATGTAAATGGATTAAATGCTCCAACCAAAAGACATAGACTAGCTGAATGGATACAAAAACAAGACCCATATATATGCTGTCTACAAAAGACACAGTTCAGACCTAGGGACACATACAGACTGAAAGTGAGGGGATAGAAAAGGATATTCCATGCAAATCAAATCAAAAGAAAGCTGGAGTAGCAATTCTCATATCAGACAAAATAGACTTTAAAATAAAGACTATTACAAGAGATAAAGAAGGACACTACATAATGATCAACGGATCAATCCAAGAAGAAGATATAACAACTGTAAATATTTATGCACCCAACATAAACATAGGAACACCTCAATACATAAGGCAAATGCTAACAGCCATAAAAGGGGAAACTGACAGTAACACAATCATAGTAGGGGACTTTAACACCCCACTTTCACCAATGGACAGATCATCCACAATGAAAATAAATAAGGAAACACAAGCTTTAAATGATACATTAAACCAGATGGACTTAATTGATACTTATAGGACATTCCATCCAAAAACAACAGAATACACTTTCTTCTCAAGTGCTCATGGAACATTCTCCAGGATAGATCATATCTTGGATCACAAATCAAGCCTTGGTAAATTTAAGAAAATTGAACTCGTAGAAAGTATCTTTTCCAACTACAATGCTATGAGACTAGATACCAATTACAGGAAAAAAATCTGTAAAAAACTACAAACACATGGAGGCTAAACAATACACTACTAAATAACCAAGAGATCACTGAAGAAATCAAAGAGGAAATCAAAAAACACCTAGAAAAAAATGACAATGAAAACACAATGACCCAAAACGTATGGGGTGCAGCAAAGCAGTTCTAAGAGGGACGTTTATAGCAATACAAGCCTACCTCAAGAAACAAAAAACACCTCAGAAAAACAACCTAACCTTACACCTAAAGCAATTAGAGAAAGAAGAACAAAAAACCCTAAAGTTAGCAGAAGGAAAGAAATCATAAAGATCAGATCAGAAATAAATGAAAAAGAAATGAAGGAAACGATAGCAATGATCAATAAAACTAAAAGCTGGTTCTTTGAGAAGATAAACAAAATTGATAAACCATTAGCCAGACTCATCAAGAAAAAAAGAGAAAAGACTAAATCAACAGAATTAGAAATGAAAAAGGAGAAGTAACAACTGACACTGCAGAAATACAAAGGATCATGAGAGATTACTACAAGCAACTATATGCCAATACAATGGACAATCTGGAAGAAATGAAGAAATTCTTAGGAAAGCACAACTTTCTGAGACTAAACCAGGAAGAAATAGAAAATATGAACAGACCAATCACAAGCACTGAAATTGAAACTGATTAAAAATCTTCCAGCAAACAAAAGCCCAGGACCAGATGGCTTCACACGCGAATTCTATCAAACATTTAGAGAAGAGCTAACAGCTATCTTTCTCAAACTCTTCCAAAATATAGCAGAGGGAGAAACACTCCCAAACTCATTCCAAGAGGCCACCATCACCCTGATGCCAAAACCAGACAAAGATGTCACAAAGAAAGAAAACTACAGGCCAATATCACTGATGAACATAGATGCAAAAATCCTCAACAAAATACTAGCAAACAGATTCCAACAGCACATTAAAAGGATCATACACCATGATCAAGTGGGGTTTATCCCAGGAATCCAAGGATTCTTCAATATATGCAAATCAATCAATGTGATACACCATATTACAAACTGAAGGAGAAAAACCATATGATCATCTCAATAGATGCAGAAAAAGCTTTTGACAAAATTTAACACCTATATGTGATAAAAACCCTCCAGAAAGTAGGCATGGAGGGAACCTACCTCAACATAATAAAGGCCATATATGACAAACCCACAGCCAACATCGTTCTCAATGGGAAAAAACTGAAAACATTTCCTCTAAGATCAGGAACAAGACAAGGTTGTCCACTCTCACCACTATTATTCAACATAGTTTTGGAAGTCCTAGCCACGGCAATCAGAGAAGAAAAAGAAATAAAAGGAATCCAAATCGGAAAAGAAGAAGTAAAGCTGTCACTGTTTGCAGATGACATGATACTATACATAAAGAATCCTAAAGATGCCACCAGAAAACTACTAGAGCTAATCAATGAATTTGGTAAAGTAGCAGGATACAAGATTAATGCACAGAAATCTCTTGCATTCCTATACACTAATGATGAAAAATCTGAAAGAGAAGTTAAGGAAACACTCCCACTTACCACTGCAACAAAAAGAATAAAATATCTAGGATTAAACCTACCTAAGGAGACAAAAGACCTGTATGCAGAAAACTACAAGACACTGATGAAAGAAATTAAAGAGGATACAAACAGATGGAGAGATATACCATGTTCTTGGATTGGAAGAATCAACACTGTGAAAATGACTATACTACCCAAAGCAATCTACAGATTCAATGCAATCCCTATCAAACTACCAATGGCATTTTTCACAGAACTAGAACAAAAAATTGCACAATTTGTATGGAAACACAAAAGACCCCGAATAGCCAAAACAATCTTGAGAAAGAAAAAGGGAGCTGGAGGAATCAGGCTCCTGGACTTCAGACTATACTACAAAACTACAGTAATCAAGACAGTATGGTACAGGCACAAAAAACAGAAATATAGATCAATGGAATAGGATAGAAAGCCCACAGATAAACCCACACACATATGGTCACCTTATTTTTGATAAAGGAGGCAAGAATATACAATGGAGAAAAGACAACCTCTTCAATAAGTGGTGCTGGGAAAACTGGACAGCTACATGTAAAAGAATGAAATTAGAACACTCCCTAACACCATACACAAAAATAAACTCAAAATGGATTAAAGACCTAAATGTAAGGCTAGACACTATAAAAGTCTTAGAGGAAAATATAGGCAGAACACTCTTTGACATAAGTCACAGCAAGATCCTTTTTGACCCACCTCCTAGAGAAATGGAAATAAAAACAAGAACAAACAAATGGGACCTAATGAAACTTAAAAGCTTTTGCACAGCAAAGGAAAACATAAATAAGACGAAAAGACAACCCTCAGAACAGGAGAAAATATTTGCAAACGAAGCAACTGACAAAGGATTAATCTCCAAAATATACAAGCAGCTCATGCAGGTCAATATCAAAAAAAACAAACAACCCAATCCGAAAACGGGCAGAAGGCCTAAATAGACATTTCTCCAAAGAAGATATACAGATTGCCAACAAACACATGAAAGAATGTTCAACATCATTAATCATTAGAGACATGCAAATCAAAACTACAATGAGACATCATCTCACACCGGTCAGAATGGCCATCATCAAAAAATCTAGAAACAATAAATGCTGGAGAGGGTGTGGAGGAAAGGGAACACTCTTGCACTGTTGGTGGGAATGTAAATTGATACAGCCACTATGGAGAACAGTATGGAGGTTCCTTAAAAAACTACAAATAGAACTACCATACGACCCAGCAATCCCACTACTGGGTATGTACCCTGAGAAAACCATAGTTCAAAAAGAGTCATATGCCACAATGTTCATTGCAGCTCTATTTACAACAGCCAGGACATGGAAGCAACCTAAGTGTCCATCAGCAGATGAATGGATAAAGAAGATGTGGCACATATATACAATGGAATATTACTCGCCATAAACAGAACGGAAATTGAGTTGTTTGTAGTGAGGCGGATGGACCTAGAGTCTGTCATGCAGAGTGAAGTAAGTCAGAAAGAGAAAAACAAATACTGTATACTAACACATACATATGGAATCTAAAAAAAACCAAAAATGTTTCTGAAGAAACTGGTGCAGGACAGGAATAAAGACGCAGACGTAGAGAATGGACTTGAGGATACGGAGAGGGGGAAGGGTAAGCTGGGACGAAGTGAGAGAGTGGCGTGGACATATATACACTGCCAAATGTAAAATAGCTAGCTAGTGGGAAGTAGCCACGTAGCACAGGGAGATCAGCTGTTGCTTTGTGACCACCTAGAGCAGTGGGATAGGGAGGGTGGAAAGGAGACGCAAGAGGGAGGGCATATGGAGATATATATATATACATATAGCTGATTCACTTTGTTATAAAGCAGAAACTAACACACCATTGTAAAGCAATTATACTCCAATAAAGATGTTAAAAGTAAAAAAAAAAAAAGAAAGAAACTTTGAATTAGCCATGGAATTAATGCTGGGACTCATTATAAAACATTCATAGCTTCTATCAAAGCCTATGAACAACTATGTATAGTATATCAACATACAACATATGTAAATTGCCCCTAGCCCAAATGACCCGAAAGACACCACACTTCCCTAGCAAGAAAGAAACAAAACAATATATTAGTGGCAGTGGAAAGACCACGGCCAAATCCACAGCCTCTTGTGGATCTTAGAAAGCAGCAGCTCAGCTTTATAACACAGGAGCCGACTATCACTGAGGGATAATCATGCATCATGCAGTTCTGTAGGAAAAGTACCCCAGCCTTCAGCTGCCATTCGAGGACAGTGATACAACTCTGTCAAATTTCTTCCTTTATGGTGCCTGGAAGGAAAGCCAGCAGGGTGACCATCCACCACAGTTTGCTCAGGACTGAGGGAGGTGCTGAGAGGTAGAACAGTGGTTTTAAAAGCAGGACAGTCCCAGGCAAGCTAGGACCAGCCGGTCTCCTTTATATCAGGAGCAATTGGTACACAAGTGTCTTCAACCAGATACTGCCAACAACAGATGGTGGGAAGCGTGCCAGCTTTGACAAAAAAGACCCACTAGGGTTTGAATTCTGGAGTCAGTATTTCCTGGTTCTGTGAGCTTGAGAAAGGTATTTCATCTCCCTGGGCAGTAGGACCTTCACTGGCAAAATGACAGATCTTCATGGGCCTGGGGAGGTTCATCTTCCCAGTTCCACCCCATTGATTTCTTCCTCTTCACTTTCCCCTACTTAATCCCCTCCCCCGCCATTTCTTTCTGATTTATTACTTGCCTTTTATTTTTTATTCTCTGTTACCAGGTGCTTTTTTCCCGCCCTATAAATCAACCCCAAACCTTCTTGTAAATAAACAGGCTTCAAATAAATATACAAACAGAAAAATAAATTCAACAATAAAGAACATTAAAGAAAGCGAGCTACACTTTCTTTTAATATTTGCATGTATTACTGAAAAGTCCCCAGACAGTACATCGATGAATAACACAAATTTTATTATATCCCCTCCAAGTGGAGCTTTTCTCTCATGCTTGTTTTTATCCTCAAATGGATGACAAATTTGGCCTTACTTTACGCCAGCTATTGAATATCAGTTTCTAGTTAACTTATCTGGATAATAGGAGCCCACCACCCATATATTCGAAAATAGAATATTTTCAGTTTAAGTTAGCAGCTTTCATTATGGATTGCTGTCTACAAGCTTCATTTATATATTAAAAGAGCGTATCGTCCTCCCATCTAATCCCTCAGTGAAGATGAGACCTCTGGTTGTTGTGGTCTCCTTTGTTCACTGACTCAATAGGTATTTCCCTCATTTGATTCAACTGATAAAGTGACCTCTGCACAATTATTTATAATTGTATAATAAATATCTAAATAAATGTATATGTGCTTATATTTTGCAGAAAATCAATAGTGTTTTTTGTATGACTGAAAATATATTAATAAAAAATAGCACAAAGACACAATCTTCCAAAAACCTATTTTACATACTGAAATATTTTTTAATATGGTAACTTTAAAAGGAACGTAATGCCTTCATGTTCTTTTGAAGAATGACTCCTGAGTTTTCTAATAGGTAATAATGGGCATATTCAGGACAAATATATATATATCACATATACTTTTTTTTAGGTATAAAAAGGCATTTCCTTTGTTGTTATTGTTTTTAAGATCAATAGTGGGCAAGCAGAAGTTTGAAAAGTCCTACTGTTACTGTGTTATGTTTCAACAAATAGAAGTTCTCCTCAGAATTCTCAAAACAATAGCAAGTCAGGAAGTATTAAGTAGCTACACCTCACTTCAATTTTCAGACCATTAGTTAAACATTTCTTTGACCTTGCTAGTGTTTCACCATGAGGTTTATAGAAAAAGATTTTTTTAACTATTATTTGTTTTTAGAAGTAATCACTTTAAAAGCACCTGATCATCTATCACAATGGGATAGAACATATTCAAGTATAACCTTTTTAAATAACACATCAGAAATGCTTAACCAAGTCACCATTTACAAACATTAAGCTAAGTATACTATAGTAAAGTTAGGGTAGTTGGCAACTAAAAAAGCAAATACTGAAAATCCCAAACACTTGAAACTTCAGAATTCACCCAGAGTCTTTACACACTGATTACAGCTTTCGAGGACCACAAAGCACGTAAGAAGACATCCCGTTAAGAAGCATGCAGCACTCTTAGGTTTTAACTTAATATACACATTGACAAACTTGGATAGGTGCAGACTGCTTTCTGACGTAGGTCCTCGACCCAGCCTGCCTTTGGGTGCCTTTAGCCCTTCTCTATATGATAAGGCTCTCTGGTAAGGCAAGGTACAAGTCAAAAACCTTGAAACGAAGGACTGTGATATAATATAAAAACCTGCATCAGGAGTAGCTTATTAAAATGGGAAACTAAGTAAAGACAAGTTTGGGGAAAATGAGGATCACTCCATCCTAGATGGAAAATAAGCTGTCAGTATGAAACAGTAGCAAAGTAGCTAGTTAAAATAAGCAGTCATCAGTCCTTGGGACACAGATTGCATGCACAGGAAGGCTGGAGCTTTAGGGGACTCTGCAGAAATCTACCCGTATATTGGTATACTGGATTTCTCCTGGCTTTCAGTAGCTGCTACAATAAAACAACAAACTCCATTCTAACTGGCCAACATAAAAGCTGACTAGAAAATGCGGACAGTTTTATTAAAGAAAGCTTTTTTTTACCTGCAAGCAACACAGCCAAATAAATTTGCTACTCTGTAAACCGAAAAAGGCACTGCCCTCTGTAGAAACAAATTTCAAAAAGCCTTCCTTGCCTGAATGCAAACCTTGGTGAGTAGAGCAAGAGCTAGATTTTGGCCCCCACTTGCCTTTGTGCAACTCACAGATATAAACCCGTAAGAAATAGCCCTGGTAGCCAGTAATGTCGGACCACTAAAGTTCAGATATGTTACCTGAATTTCAGCAGCCAAATTATTTGTTACAGTCTGAATGCAGTGTGCTGACTGGGTAAATGTGAAGTGCTGGAAAATGGAATAAGGGGATATTAAGGAGGTGCAAGAGCTGCAGAAGCCTGAAACTCCAGGCTCTCTCAAGTGCCTTTCCTACTCACTAAGTAGTTCATGTAACTCATTCACAAGGGATACAGCCTGGGGAAGGAGCCTGGGGAAGCATACAGCCTGGGTCAAGCTTCACCACGCACGTAAGTAGAGCTAGTGACAGGAAGCCATTAGATCAAGACTAAAGGAGACAGAGGGATCCCTGAACTCTGGAACAGAAGTGGCAAGGCAAGGGACCAGAGTCAAAGATCATTATTTGACACACAACTTTTGTGCCAGTTACCAGAAAATGAAGTATGCCACCACTACCTCCAAAAAAAGGATATTGATAAGCACCTAACAAAGATGTTTAAGAATTTATATTGCTAGAAAAAAAAAAAAATTCCCTAGCCTAGCAAATAAAGACCTGTGCCTTGTTCCACCCTAAGGCAATCCCTGAATCTAAGTCCTTGTTACCAACAAGAAAAAAAACTGCTAAGGCCCCTGCAAGGGAATTCTCCCCAAAGCCCTTCTCAGAGATGGCCATGAAGGTGACCCAACAAGGGAAAACTTCTTAGCAGATAATCCTCGGGTAAACACATCCACTGGCCACAGAACCCAAGGTTAGGGAAGAAACTTAATAGAGATGCCTATGATAGTCCCTGGCCACAGCATCTTCTGGACTATCCTGAATCAGGGGAATATGGATATTCCTTAGACCAGTACTGTAACTGACTTTACATGGCAGCTATCCTATACTTCCTTCACCATTATACAATCAGATACGTTTTAAGCCATAATTTCCAAGATCATGAGTCACTACATCCCAATTTGATTGAGATCAGATTTCTGGATCATTCCAGAGGAATAAAGATCACCCAGAGATCTGTGGAATAGCCATATGACACTAGCTCTAGATATATCATCGGGATGTGACTTTGATTTGTCTCTCATTAGGCAGAGGCAGAGTACATAATGTTTGTTCAAAAGATAACTGGATCTCATTAGGTAGGAGTATTTTGAAATGATATGTAGGGGAAAAAATGTATCTGTGTAGACACACACAGAAATGTGTGCCAGTCAATCAGGGACTGGACCATACTAGATACCTATTCTTGGTCCACCCAATGCCCCCGTTCTTCTGGTGGCTGTATAGGTATTAATGAGAGCGGGACCTCCATTTGCTGACAAGAACCCTAATATTTTCAGTTACATAGGTTTTGTACACAGAGCTTGGCAACTCTAGGCATTTGCTGACTTGCCTTTGATTATACAGCAAGTGCCTTAAGGGCAAGATTCCGTCTTCTCAGAGTTCCATCAACCTTATCAGGCACATACCTGCTGACAAAAAGCCTTGTACAATGTTCAGCACCCAGTGGACACCCAGTGAAAATTAACTGATGATGATAAATTATACTAGCTTTTAAGCTGTCACTTGATCCCAGTATATAACAACCTTCCTGAATAAATCAAGCAACAGTTTGGTATTCAATACCATTATAAACTTCATCCTTCACCTTCATGAGTCTGGGGAATTGCTGTAAAAGCATAATATAAGGATGGTGAAGCTATAGCAAGGATTCAAGAAACTCTGTTATAACAAGGGAATTGAAGATTCAGTTAGAGATATCAAACTATGTGTAGGGAAATGCATCAAAAATACTAGTTAAGTGACCTTTTTGAAAACAGCCTAAGAAAAGTCAGTACCAAATTATAGAGCTAAAAGTTTTTCCCCCTCCCTGTAATAAAAGTAAATCCAACTTAATGTACAAGTAAAACTGGTATCTCCTTGAGATTACAGGAGTGGCAATGCAAATGAAGTTCCAGTTAGGAGATATGAAATTAGGGAGAAGAAACTATGAATTGCTAACTGAATGTTTAAAAAGTCCATTTATTTCCAATAGCTTATACAAGTGAATCAGAAAAAAAAGTAAATTCTGTTACTATGAATTCCTCAGGGCTTTAATAGAGCACATAACCATCAAAGTTCATTGGTGAGTATTTGTTATTAGTATGGCTTTTCACTCTTCAACAAATTCTTTTAAGATATGGCCCAAGACAAGGAAACCTTTGTACTTAACTTTTGATAGCAGTTCTCATTATAGATGATGCTGTCTCTGACATAATTTGAAAATAGGTCTCCAAGCAAAGTTTTCAGAATTGACTCTAAGACTGGGATGGCCCTAACTGTCATGTCCAACCCTAATAGGAGATCCTGTGAGTTTCCTCCATAAGGAAGTAATAAATAAGCTGCTTATCGCAGAAACTAACTAACAACAATATTCAGAATAATGGTGCAATACAGTTTTCTAAACCTATAGAGGTAGATTCACATATATGAATTTAAAATTCTTTCTTATATGTGAAGAACATATTATAAACTTAAACATATTGGAACGGTTTCAATATGCAAGTGAATAAGTGAAAGTAACACTATTTTCTCATTATCTTGTCTCCTCCTGAGATAAAAGCTCTCCCCCCACCTCCTTACAGGGCTGCTTTAAATTTTTGGAGACTGATTGGAGGAATGTGAATTTTAGATTCTTGTCCTCACCAATGTATCAAGACAATTTTGGCCTCTGTGAGAATAAAATGTTTCCCAAACATAAGCACCAGGAAATAACTAAACACAGAGGAACAAACTCATTAACCACATTTAAAGATGAATATGATTGAGACCATTTAGACAAACATTTCTTCCTCTAATTTTGTCATTAACACATACAAAATCCATCAAGGTACCTTTGGCTGCATACTATTGATAAATTAAATAGGTTATTATAAAATATTTGTTGAGTATATAC
Source organism: Balaenoptera borealis (assembly GCF_965194805.1). Lineage (NCBI taxonomy): Eukaryota > Metazoa > Chordata > Mammalia > Artiodactyla > Balaenopteridae > Balaenoptera > Balaenoptera borealis. The sequence continues at coordinate 95,105,994 of NC_138864.1, read as the reverse complement.
TCTAGTCCCAGCCTTTGTTCTAGGCATAAGGGATTTACAGTGAACAAAATGTACAAAGACCTTGCCCTCACAGAGCTTACAGATACACATTATCTGGCATAAAAAGAAATCCAAACACGGTAGCTCTAGTATTACTAATTTCACAGGTTCTATCGATATATTTTCACTGCCATCCTTGGCATGTCAACTTTCCCATCTGACTGTTCCCTTCATGGTTACAAGACTCCCTGACACCGATCCAGGCACCATATCCAGAGACGATGACAGTCCTTGAAAAAAAGAGGGAGCTCTTTCCAACTGTCCCTTTTAAGAATATAAAAATAGCATTCCCAGAAACCCTCCAGGAGACATCCCTCAAGTTTCATTGGTTAGCACTGCATCACATGCTGACCCCAAATCTCCTTCCTCTCTGCCCCTAGAGCAAAATTTGTTTAAAGGTCTGCCCTCTCGACCAGACTGCAGGCTCCTCTATAGCAAGAAACATGTCATTCATGCACTTGTATAGTCACTCAATGAGCGTTTATTAAGTGCTGAAGTGCCCATCACTTCAGAATATCTGCTCCAGCACTTTGAACAGTGGTCACTTAGAAAAAATGAAGGAATGACACAAGGAAAAAATAATGCTCATTTTACAGCTCCCAATTTCAGCCATTTAAATAAAATCTTAATAAGTACATACTGTATACCTAGAAAAGTAAACAAGGGAAACATAAGCACAATTGCCTTCTCCCATACCTCCCTTATATAATGACTTCTTCTACTTAATCCAGATGACTTTTAGAACCCGTAGCAACTATCTTCATCCTCCAAAGCTCCACAACTATTCCACACATTTAAACGGCCAATTATTATTTGTAATTCAAAAGAATTGGAAAAATGAGAATGTCAAGTTTATTCATCACCACTGACCCCATATTAATTTAATCAAAAGAACGATGCTCTGTTTTCCAATAGTAGACAAAAACACACAAATAATAACTGGAGCCAGTAGAAAAAAACTAAGATTGTTATCTTAGCACTTGAAGATAAAAGAGTGGGTGGAAATGCTCATTATCTATGAAATTATGTTTTCTTTATGTGTTATGCATGCTTTTTCCAAATATTTATTGAACATCTACTATGTATCAGACACAGTGCTGAGACTAAATAGAGGTGAAAAAAAGACTTTAAACATTAAATAAAAATAAATAGAATATGCAATTTAAAATGATGGTAAGTACTATAAAGGAAAAGTACTGCTACCAGAGAGAATAACAAGGGAAACTATTTTGGTCTGGATAGCTAGGAATGGCATTTCTACAGAGATCTGAAGGGGAAGGGGCCTTGCAAAGAGGAGTAACAGGGTTTCAGGCCAGGTTAACAACTCATGACAAGCCCTGAAGCAGAAGAGGGCTCAGCACATTTGCTAAACTGATGAGAAGCCAGTTTGGCTGGAGAATATTCCACAGCCCTTTGGACCACATATTTATTGCCTAATTCCACTTATAAACAAATATATTAGAAAAATCATAGACTGTGCTTCCATAAACAATTCCTGACAATAGTTTTCCAGATATTATGCTTCTTTACTATATAAGCCATTATTATAAAAAATTATTCACTTATGAGACCACTCTCGGTATAACTGACCAGAAATTGGCTTAAATACTTACTGTGTGTCAAGACACTCTCAATAAAAGCATTCTTAGGAAGTTACATAAAGGGGCCATCAACTGTATATAAATGTAAAATACAATCACAATTTGGAATATTAGGAAACATTTATAGAAATCTTATCCTTTAATTACCTTCCAAGAAAGAAACACATACATCCATTTCCCTGAAATGCACAAATCTGTTTATATTGAAATTGGGTGAAAACTGTTCTGAGGCTAAAGAGACTAGCATGAATTATTTGATGTTCTTTACGAGTAAAATGAATGGTTGTGAGGGAATCTTGCTACTATTCTTATGAATCTGCTCAGATTTTAGAAATAACACTATCACTCTGATTTGTACTAATCTTCATATTTTATTCCAATTTCCTAAATCAGATTCCATTACTCTAGCAGTAAGTCTCAACCTTTTTCCAACTCCACAGGGTTTATTTGAGCAACACACATGCTTTAGTAACATCTTGGTGAGGTTCCAAAAAACATACTCTCCCTCCAGGGATTCTCCTTGTCTTTTGCCTTGTGCACTCCACTGGAGAAAGAATCAGAATTCTAATACCGGAACCACAGGTGGGTAGAATGCTGACCAAAGCAATTTTTATCATGAAGGTAAACTCTTAAGGGAGAACAAAATGGGCAACTGGACAGTGAAATGAATAAATTTATCTACCTGGGGACTTTAAAATTCCTATTAATTTCTAGTAATTATTTTCTATTAATATGGCCTTTCAAATCCCACACTGTGGTTTACAAATTGCAAGGGGTAACTAGATATTCTCATTGATAATCAAAGACCATTTTCAAAAATTATAGCCCTGCTCCTGCCACTAACTACCTGAATATCTTTGGACAAACTGTTTACTTCCTTCTGCTTACTGAAAAAAGAGAGGTGGAACGCACTGATCTCTAAGGCACCTTCCTTAATTTTAATATTACAAGAGTATAGATCCATGATTCACTGTCAACATGTAGAAAAACAATGTATATATGACATGATATCTAGAAAACAATCCAAAAAGAATCAGTTTAAGTACCCACCTCATTAGGACCTTGTCATTTAAAATCTAAGCCACCTGGATAATATCTATTAACACAGTTATTAAAATTTTCTTCTTTTTCTAGAGAAAGAAGTATGAGGCGGGGAGAAGGTATGACACCTTAAATAGAGGGAGCTTCACTGGGAGCAAGATTAACCTGAAGGAGTGACACTCCTTCAGGAGTGAGCACTTTTCTGTCCACCTACAGCCAACAATGACTAATTTAACTAGGATCATAGCCCCTCTGCTCTCAGCCAGTCGTTGGGAGCTCAGGAATGCTACCAGGGACTATGGTAACCGACAAGAGGTAAGATGAAATCTCTTCCATTTTTTTTTTTTTTTCCAAAATTGGAAAATTAATGAGCAAGAAAAATATAAAAGTAAGTACTTTTCTCTGGTTTGTGATATTTGGTTCATGACCATCAATGACTAAGGGGAAAGGAGGTTGGGACTGTGTCTGTGTCTTGTCATGCAGGGAGTTAACTGTCACCAAGCACCCTGTGATCAGTATGTCACTTGCTCCCATGCTCTGCTATTCCAGGTGTCCAAGGTCTGGAGCCTTCCTGGCTTAAATTCTCTAGAGCTTCACTCTTTTGTGTCTTGTGAGGGTTGGAGTGGGAGTGGGAGTAGCACAGCTGCTCAGATTCAGTGGGTGGAAGGGATCTGATGGTCTAAGCCTTGTGTATGCAAACTTTCCACCTGCCCTCTTCTTCTCAGTCCAAATTTCACCCCAGATTCCAAGATCCCAGGTGTCTCCAAATCTTGAATTTTTAGGGGGTATTAAGTACCATATTGCATTATACTGACACTTCAGTTCTGGCTTTCAGTGCTACAAACTCAGTTATTATTTTTCCATCTACTTTCCATCATCCAGAAAATTCTTAACATTTCTGATCCACTGTTGTGTCCTTGTCTGTTCTCTCTCTCTCTATTTAAATTTGTCTTTTTTAATATTATTAATTTACTATCATTTAAGGGAGATTTCCAAAGAGAAAGGAATATATATGTTCAATCTCCATGTTGAACAAAACATAATTTATTTTTTTTAAAAAACAAACTGAAAAAACAAGAAAATTTGGCAAAATGTTGACATTTGTTAAATCTGAGCATGGTTGGTATATTGGTATTTGCATATTCTTTGTTTTCCATTTTTAAAGTAGTTAATTTAGTGTTAAGAAAAGTCAGAATTCCATTTGTTAAGCACATAAATCCACACAGAAGTAAATTCCTATTGATTAGTAACTTAGGTAGAAGCATCATTTTATACTGAAAACACTAATACAGTGGGATATTACCAGAAATCAAGGACAAAAAGAGTATTCTTTCTGTAGAAGAATATTCTGTTGTATATTTTTATCTGACTGAGAGACTTCATTTATTTTAAAATTAATTTTCAGCTTTAAATAAAAGAGGGGCCTATTCAGTGCACATTTTTTGATGATCTGTTTTGGGTGGTTATTTTTAAGATCATATGAAAGAGGCCATGATATGTGTACTTGACTCTTCCCCCAACTCTGGATAACCAGTGAGAGCATTCAGAGAATCACACCCCATTTTCTTCCCTGGTTCTCTGCTTAGTATCTCTGGATCAGCCTAAAAATGCAATTATGGAAGAGATTTCATTCTTTTCAAGGCATAACTCAAAGTGGTCCTGCACTTCGACCTTTAACCCAGGTACTAGTTATTCTCATCATTATATATAACTAATTTCCATCTATAAACTTAGATTTAAAATATTTCCACTTAGATTTCCATGTTTGACCCTTCACCAACCTCATGAGGTAGTGAGGGAAGGTACTCTTCCCATCTATATTCTAAAGATGCAGAAGTTGAAGCTGGATGACAAGTGACTTACCCAGTGCCCCACAGCTAATGAGTTTTAGGCAGGATTAGAATCCAAATCATAGGACTCCACCCCTTACCTTCTCTACATACACACAGCCTTACTCTAAGCACCAGTGTTACATGCTGCTGCCTTACTATGTCTGACCAGAAGGCTCACTCCTGTCAAAATGGAGCTGGGAAACAAGTCAGTCAAGCTTTTGGCCATTATTCCATTTTCCTCCAAATGCTTTGTCTATTTAGAATTTGGGAGTCAAGCTAATTGGCTTGCCACATGTATACCTTCCCCTACTTTAAAAAAGCATTATGCTATGTTTGTATCCATCGCCAGTGACACCTCCAGTTCTTCCAGAGTCTTCACACATAATCATTCACAGTATGTGCGATTTCAGCAGTTAGTTTGCAAGGCATACTAGAGTGGATTGCATCAGGCCCAACTGACTGGAAACTCTCTAGGTTGAGGCAGCCCTTATGAAGACTTATTAAATTAAGTTATCTGAATAATGAAACTTCTTTATGACATTTTCCAAAGGACTAAGTTTTAATACTGTGTGCCAAAAAAAAAAAAAAAAAAAAAATAAGGATACAATTACTATGTACAATACTATGTACATAGTAATAAGCCTCTTTTCCAAACAGACCATCAACAAATATTTTCATATTTGTATTAATATGCAAAGAAGTGAAAACAACACTGTACCTGCAATTAAAAGGGAAAAAAAGAAAACCACCCTGAAATGACTTAACGTCATCCACAGCCTCCAAGAAATGCTATTCTAGGACTATAAACTACCTGTTTTTCAACTCGTAATTTAGTGTTTCATACACTAAAATGGACACTAAAATCTGTCATTATTACTGACCAAGCTATAATCGCAGCTATTCAGCCTCCTAGAATGGTAGATTCCTACTCTGTCAGCTGGGTTATCCTATTTTATTTTTTAGATCCAAGAAGTAGTGGTTGGGCTTTTGTTTGTTTGTTTTTAGTAAAAAAAAAAAAAAAAAAAAAGAAAGAAAATGAATACTCCCACACATTTGTGCTTTTAGCACATTAAGTATGCACTCTGTGAACGGTTTCGTTTAAATATTTTTACTTTCACACTGTAGATGTCATCAGAAAAACAAACTAAATGGAAAAGTTCTTCCCAGTGAGTGTTGTAACAAACCCCTCATTTTCTGGAGGCTTAATGCGGACAAGGAGCTGATCATGAATCCAGTGTTTATCAAACTAAGCAAACCTGAAAAAGATGAGGAGCAGAGTGATGAATCCTTGGCTAAGTAATGGGCTCCATTTCTCAGGAAGACTCTTGAACTTGTTTAAAATAAGGATGATAACCTGTGCTAATTTCCCAGAGTGCAAATTTCAAAGAGTTGCGCAAAAAAATGAGAAGGTACAGTATTTTGTTTATGTGTCTCAAAAAATTAAGAGTCGATGGAAAATCGCTTGCATAGGGTCTTACACTACACATACTACATATATCATAGCCTGATTAATTTCCATGATAAAACTGAAACCTTTGAAAGAAGTCCCTCAAGGTTAGAATGATTAGATTTTCTACTGTGCAAGTTTGGAATATTTATTCCTGGTAGCAAAATAGTTCCTTCCATAGAGGTAGTTTCTTCATTTTTACTTAATAAAGTCAATTGATTCCAAACTCTATTCCTCCTTTCCTCCCTCAGAATATATTTATTGCACAAATCTAAGTCTTCTTACTCTGTAAGTGCTGATTTTTCTGGAGTAGGTCCATTATTCAGTGTTTTGTAAAGGAGTAACTCGTAATAACTATATAACCAAGCCCTTTTGAATATTTACATATTGTGATACTGATTATTCTTATACAAGCAAGTGATTAGTATTTGGTTTATTGGCTACAAACAATGGTGCCAGAAGTTGTATAGAATTAATGTTTTCCAAGCAGGCCTATAAATATTTGCTATTATTCTTCTTTTCGGTATCCAGTTCTAAGTAGCAAACTATGAACTTCTATATAGTAAGAATGGTTTAAAACCGCCCCTAATAAATTTTCTCAGTCTTGGGCTATGCTTCCATACCATTGAAAGAAATAGCTGATATTGCACAAAGTTTTGAAATACACTGTTCTCCAAAGTATATGCTTTATCAGCAATTTATTTTAACATCCACATCTCCCTCTCAAAGGGAATTGAAACTAATTATGTTTTGTCCCAAATGCCTAGATACCACTGATACCATATGAATTCATATATTATTCAAAAAGCTGATTTTTTTTTTTTTACTTATTAATATGACTCTTAGGTAAACTGTATCTCTATTATAAGAGACTTTGCTTTACTCTAAGAACAAACTCTAGCTTTAATAGTTAGGGAGATATTCTTTCCAATATATCTACAAGACACTTAGATATAGTGTTTGGAAGGCTGCTTATTCCAGAAATTTTTAACGGAAAGAGACAGCTTACTCTAGTTCGGAACACAGTGTCTAAAGCAGATGAAAGAAGCAAGCATTTGTAATTCTTCAGAAAAAAACCAGGCAAAAGCATTTTCATACTTGAAACATTTGACTTACGTAACAAACTTCGATTTTGACTTCATAAATGTCAAGATCCTAAGATACACCATAATTCCTTATAGTCACATCAAATTTTAGATGTTCAAGTCTTTTCATTTAACAAGGCTAGGGGTACAAATTATAATCATTCTTTACCAATGTAATAAAACTTAAAGTGCTACATAGCAAAATTAAAAGAAACACACATTCTGAACAACGTAAACATCTCTTGAGAAAACAACTTCCCCAAAGGCTAAGGGCTAAGACAGGTAGCCAGCACCTGGGCTCTCCCCAGTAGGCAGCCAAATCCATCAGTTCCTCTGGGTCTTATGGTCACAACTATTAAGGAACCATTTAAAAAAAAAAAGTCTTTAAATGTTCAAATAAAAAACTAGTTGTCAGCTTATCATACAAGCTTATTTGTTGTAGGGCAACATAGTTGATTAAAAACTTTACGCGTTCTAAGTCTGAGCTGCGCCTCAGAACTAACTGGGGAGCTTTTAATAATTAAGATTGCCTAGACCTTACTCCTAAATGATTCTGAGGTCATTGGTCTGGGGTAGGGCCTGTTTTTAAGCTAATGTGAAGAGTTGAGAACAATTGCTTTGCACAAAGGGGTATGACTATAGAATCAAACTCCTGCCCATCCCCATCCCCCAGATCTTCAGCTTCCATTAGTAAGATCTCTTTTTGTTACAGAATGAAAATGCCTATCTTCATACCACAAAAAGAATGGCAGATGCCAAGATTCTTTGCCCATCTCCTGAAATGAGAACAAGTTCTCATGGAAGCAATGAGTAAATAGTTCTGAAAAGTAAAGAAGGCTTTTTTTCTAAGATATCAAGTATATATTAAGGCCAGGAATTGTCTTGAATTTATCACGACAAAGATGACATTCCAAAGGAGTATGATTGTAATTTTCCCAACTTTTTTTCTGACCTAAGACAAAGGCAGGATGCAGTCATATCATTCATAGTGGTAGAATGGCAATAAATCCCAACTAGGAAATGGATCAGAATTTTCAGCTTGGAATATGCTTATAATTTGGGAAAATTGTCATCTCCCCCTGTGATTTTAATGCATTCTCTAGGGGACCACAAACAGCACAAAGTCCTTACCCTTTCCTCTGTTCCACCCCCCCACCCCCCCGTGAGAATCACTGCTAGGTAATCGGGATATTAGCTGTGCAGCCCTAGGCATACTGCTTGACTTTTCTGAGCTCAATCTCATCTATGGATAATAATATTTACCCCACCTGCCTGATAAAGTTGCTGATAGGCCAAGTTAGATCATCAATATGAAAAATTTCATTAACTATAAAAAGCTCTAAGTAATAACATTGTTAATATAACTAATAAAAAGCATCCTTTGATATGCATGAACTGTAGACAGAAAATTAGCTCCTTAAGAGAAGCAAAGAAAGTCAGTCCACATTTTAAGACAAATTACTACAGCTTAACCAATTCAAAGCCGTCAGACTCCTACAGAGAAGCTAAGTGCAGTCAAAAGGTACCGATTTTCATTTATTCAACAATTAACATGTACGTATTGGGAACAAAACTCTCATGCGTGGCCCTGGGCTAGACACTGTGAGGGATACAAAACTGAATGAGATGACGATACTGCCTTTAAGGAGCCTTCAGCTCAGTGACAGGGAAGAGGGCCATCCACACATGCACTACAGCTTTGAAATTAATGAGTCCTTGAGGAGAGATGAAGATAAATACTCTGCAAGTCCAAATGAGGGAGAAATCACAGCTGTCTGGCTGGAGATGTGGAAAGACAGGTAACACAAGTGAAGCTTGGGAGAAGGAAAATACTCTACAGGTAGAGGGAAGAGCAAGGAACATATTTTAACTAAGGGAAAAGTTCAGGAAAGGAAGTAGTGGAGGACAAAGTAAAATTTATTTTATTCCCACAGTCATTCATCCAAAATAGTTTACTGAAAGTTTCTTGTGGTCCTAGAGTAATGCTAATTGCTAGGAATGCAACGTAAAGCCAGCAGATATTAGACATGTAATAGCAAAAATCAATTACAAATTGTGACAAGGGCTAGGAAGGAAAAGGTGCTATGAGAAACAGGGAAACCCATTTTAGATTGAGAGGTCTGGGAAAGCCTCCCTTTAGAAGTGACAGTTAAGCCCGGGGTGAGATCTGGAATGCAAAAGCCCAGAGACAGAAAGGGACTCAGGGCATCCGAGGGACTGAAAGGAAGCCAGTTATAGCTACAGAGGCAGAAAGGGGGAAGATTAGCAAGAAGCGGAAGAATTTCAAGAAGGAAACATGTCCTATCAAATTTTACAGAAAAAAATGAGGACTGAGAAGAGGCCATTGGACTGAGAAAAGTGACCTATAAGAAGCCTATTTTAGTTGTATTTAACCCTTCCATAACACAGATCAAGAAAGGATAAGGTATCAGCTATACAGACCAGAACAGGCTTTGAATACCAGGAGCTGGCGTTTAAATAGAACATAACATGTCTCCGTGATGAAGGAATTAGAACATAATCTGAGTCCTTATTAAAAAATGTCATAAAATAGAAAGGCAAGAATGGACCACAAGTGGAAATCAACCAGAAACTGTACCTCTAGTACTAGCAGAGATGCCTTAATTGAGATTAGAGACCACGTATTTATACCAGAGCTGCTCCGTCCGCTACACAACATTTTTTGGTCTATGATCCACAGCCCCTGGAGTGTGAAGTGAGAAGACTGATGGTATGGTCGGCTACCTTAGTTTCAGTGTAAGCTTGGCAGATACAGCATAAGGTTGTAGAATTTAGGGGGTAATGAAGGATCATCTGCAGGTCCCAGATGGCCATGAAAAAATGGTAGGTGAAGTGAAGGAGGAGATGAGATACTATGGGGGAAAAGAACATAGTTAGCAGGTTAGGCATAATTATTATTAAGGTAAAGTGCAGGAAGAAATGAGAAAGTTAATTTCTGATTTCAAAATCTTAGAATAGAGCAGATCTCATTGATAGCAAGGTCCAAGGTGTGTCCATATTTGTAAGGTGGCTAAAGTGAAATAGACATAAAGTCTTTAGAGTTAAAGAAGGCAAGAATTGATGTGATTTCAAAGAAATTAAAAGAAGCTCTATATCAGTCAAACACTGGGAAGCCTTGACTTAGAGGACACACAAGATACTAGTTAAGCATAAAATTGATTATGCTAGAAGGTGGAGCTGACGGCATGAATAAAGAGTCACAGCTATATTACACCCAACACCAGTTCACACAACGACTGACTATGGTTCTGCCATTTGATTTGCAATGTTAACAGGAAATTAATGTATTACCAACACCCCTTCACATCAACTTTCCAGGTACCAGATTGGCAACTAGGCTCAAATTTAAAGTAGAAATGATGAGAAGATTTTGTAGCCTGAAATTAATTGTTCGCCCTGCCTTGAATTAGTCCAAACAGATTTGGACTTCATGGCAAAAGTATTGTTCAACCCTCTATAAAAACAGACTCATATGTATATTTATATATACACTATATGTATAATCTTTGAAATTTAATAAATTAAAAAGGAATCTTTTGTTTAAAAAATTAAAAGGCAAGTCATGCGTATCTAAATAAAAAATACCGAATGGCTTTTGTTCTGTTTCTTTCAAAAAGCCAGACCTAAAGTCGACCCTCTTAAATTGGCTAAAGTGAAAAATATTGAAGCCCTAAATATGTAAGAATGTGGGTTTAATTTTACATTCCCAGTAGTAAATTTTCATATTCAGAGCTATTTGGTAAGACTTTAAAAAGTTTACTGCATATGGGAGAAGTGCAATGAGAAAAGCCTAACTAGGAGGACTAGTGAGACAATGTTAATTACACACGGTCACACTATTCACTAGGTGTGTTGTTGTCACCGCTGCAACCTACGTTATCACTCACCTTTGTGATTATGACAGCACCTTGGTAATGTTGAAGGAATATGGAGAAGATAACCTGCAAAGACAGGCCTCTACATAGATGACAGGTGAATATCTTTTTCATAAAGACAAGTAACGTATGGGCAGCACCCAAAGATGAGACGTATGGTCTTATTATGATCACACCAGCATGAATCAATTATTTGTGACAATTCGAGATTGTGGGAATCTTAAATCTCCCAACCCAAGTTCTCAAGAACCATGGAAAATGTATCTAATTAAATATAATATGCCAAAGCAGAACAAATTTCTCCACCCACTCTCTTCTCTGGTTCACTTAATGCAATTTCACCCTCTAAACCAGCATCTGAGGGTTTCAAAAGAGATTTCCCTGACTTTTGTGTCTCTTGCTACAGAACCCAGGGACTTGGGAAGAATCCAGCTTCCGGTGGAGAACCGTGGAGCTCGGATCTACCACCAAGTCCTGAAGGACTCCTTGAAGGAAGCACGGGACAAGTCACAGTATTGACTCCTAGCTGTGCTAAGTTGAAGGGCAATGGAACTCCTGAAAGGAGTGGAGAGGGAAATCCACCAATGCTCCTCAATCCGACGCAGCCCCTCACTCTCAGTCCTGAGCCTAGGTAAAGCTGGAAGCAGATCTCACCCCTTCATGGCTGGATAAGAGCTGGGAGCCACTGTCTCCCTTTGAGAGCTTGCCGCATGGCAGCTGTTTCACGTAGCTGTCGGAGCTACTCATGCTTCTGACTAACAACATACCAACTGATTCGACAAGCCCAGAAAAACTCCTTCATTCTTGAATTTCAGGAACATACTAAAAAAATTATAAAATGTGTACAAGGTATACCTTTTTTGCTTACCAGAACGAAATCCCTGCTCTCTCAAGGCTCCAGCCAGGCCCAGCTTCATGGGCATGTGACCCGTGCAAGAGCACTGAGCCCCAAGCTTAAAAGGACCAGTGCATTTGGTTTAACGCTCTGCTGTTGCCACGGTGAAATTCATAAGTTTCCAGCAAGGGGCCCTGCATTCTCATCTTACACTGCTCTCCACCTCCAAAATGATAGAGCTGGTCCTGTCTTCTGCAGAACCTGAAGGAAGCAGAATCTCCTGGCTTACCTGTGACCTGAGCATTTCCTACAGGTAACTGGGCTCTAATGCAGCTTTGGGAAGCTAGGCCCTCACCCTGATCATTTTTTGCTATATGGGAGAATTTTCTTTTTCAAATATTATTGCTTTTCATACAATAAAATAATTCACCTCATGGGGGGAAAAAATACAATGCAGAAGATAGCATACAGAATATTAAATGGAAGTCTTCTTCACCAGTATGTCCTCACTCAATTTCACATTACTCCCTAGAGCTAACTATTGTGAGGAGACATCTTCCATTAAGGAAAAAAAAAATACACACACACATATAATTTGATACGCACACACTGATTGATATTCATCTTTTTTTTAAGTCCCTATTTTGTATGTCTACTGGACTAGATGGAGAAGATCCTTTAGAATCTTCCAGTAAAGAAAACCAGCAGCTTCAAACCATGTGTATTATTTTTTGCTCATTTCAGGGTCCTCAGCTTAGAGAATATCAAACTACTGTCTCTTTGATCTACGACAGGTGACTGACTTTAGCACAAAGCAGCAAAGACCCAGAGACACGTTCTCAAGAACCATGGAAACTGGCTGCCTTCTTCTTAACCACTAAGGTTTGGTGAGGAATTCAAGAGATTGAGGTGCAAGAAATACATAGATAAAGCCCCAGCTTTGCCATGTTGATTGGAGGAAACATCTGGATTTCTGTTTCCCCACCTGCCAAATACGGCAATTTTTATGAAGCTTCCAAAACCTCTTCCCAATCGAGTACTCTGGGTTTAGGAAAAGCTGTTTCCATCACCCATCCTCAGGGTCACACTTCGGTCCTTGTCCTCACCTGGGATTGTTCCACCTCAGAAGTCTTAAATTCCTATTTCCCATTCTCATAATCCATCTTCTCTTTCCACTTATCCCATTCACTTACTGCATCTATACCTCTTTTGTTTAGTTTCTTAAAAAAAAAAACAAAACAGAAATCTTTAGGGATTCATTAGTCTCACTGGTTTTTCTTTCTTATCTGTAAGATACTTCCTGTCTTCGCTTCTTTCCCTACCCATCTGCCATGCACAGCCCATCACTTCAAGCCCTAGTTGGACAATGTCCTTAACTCCTTTGCCCCACTGTCCTTTCATCACAACTATCATTTGTCCAAACTAAAAACCTTGGCCTCCTTCCCAGCACCTGCCATTCCCTTTCCCCAGAGGTCTTACTGACCGATTGTACCCTATAAAAAGCTGAATCCATCTACTTCTTGCAAATCCACCTGCCACTACCCCAGTCCAAGCCACCTTCTTTTCTCAGTTGGATTAACACCACAGGCTCAGTTGATCTCCTAATGCCTTCAGTCCTTCCCATTCTTATTTATTTTCTAACTATTACAAAAGCAATCATCCTAAAATATAGCCAAACTAAAATATAAATTTAAGTCACTTCTCCCTTCAATACCTTCCATCTTCCCTCAACCCTTGTTAACAGATTCTTTCCCTCCATCTTTCCACCCCTCATCTCACATTTTACATCCCAGCTTACACAAAACTTCTCCAACTCTCCTCAAGCTGGCCACGTTCTCTCTTGCCTCTAGACCTGTGGGTGTACTGTTCTTTGGGCCTGGAACACTCTGGCTCCACTCCCTCCCCTGCTCTGCTTGAGTTGGCCAACTCTTTCAGGTGTCAAAACAGACACCACTTCCTCTGGAAAGCCCTCTTGGACTCTCCCCTACCTGAGTATTTGTGTTTCTCAAATGTGAACACACAGCCGCCTACACTTCCCCAACACAGCATTCAAAACACACGCTATCATTTCAAGATGAAATGTCTGTCTCTTCCACCAGACTGTAAATTCTGAATGTGGAGACCGCACCTGTATTATTCATCACTGTATCCAACACAACACAATGTCGGCACACTATTAGCACTCCATCGTAATGTAACTGATTTTTTTATTCAGTTTTCAAAGTTATATTTTGATACCTAATCCTGAAAGTTCATTATAGTAACATGTTCTACAAATAATAATCTATGAGTAAATTCACAGTGTTCAGATCCAGGAAGTTTGAGGTTTGAGAACTAAAATTATCTAGACCGCAGTATTTATGGTCCTGATCATTAAAGGTTATTTATTTCTTCAGTGGTTAGCATTTTCAGGGTGGCCTCTAAGCTAGTTCCCAGGCCTCAGCTCCTCCCTGAGGCTCAAAGAACTCCCAAATGGGAAAGGAATAAATCCGTCTCCCTCTCTGAGCCCTCATCCACCACTTGTACTTCAATACCATCTCACCTCCCCCAGTAAAGAGCAGAAGATTTTAGGAATATTTGAAAATCTTTAACGAAAGTGTAGTAGGATATAGATTGGAAATTGAATGAGTCATGGTATTTGATAAAGGTGAAAGGTAAAGTAATAGATTAAATGATAATATTAATAGGAATAATAAGAACAATAATAAAAATATTGTATTTTATAGAATACAAAACATAAAAACTAACTTAGAAAGGCAGCAAAAGATATAAGAAGAAAGGAGGGAAAGAAGGGAGGAGAGTGGGGAGGTAGGGAGAAAGCAAGGGAAGGAAGGATAAAGAAGGAGGAAGGGAACTAAAGTAGTCTCAAACTTTTTTCTTGTAGGTAGGCAAGAAAAATAAGGAATAGGGGACCAAAAAAGGCCCTACATAAAGCGTCATCCCTACCCACCTACGCAGACAATAAACGTTATCCAGAGCACTGCCATAGTTCACTGAAAACACTTCAGGAGAGCCTTATCAGTGAACAGCAGTCAAACTTAGGACTTGATAGCTTTACATCATTAGAGTATCTATGGAACTTGGAAGTTCCATATGGAACTTGACATGAATGAACCAGGTGTGGGAGAAAGAAGGGGGCTAGAAGGACTAAGAGGAAAAATGCGGTGATTTAGAATGTTCATTATAGGACCTTAAAGTCTGAAATGAGAGAAGCAAGACGGGTGAAGAATCTCTTCCTTCCTCTCATTAATTCAATACACTTAAGTAATCAAGCATTTATTAATCATAAACCATGTAGCAGCCACTATGCTGGCTACTGTTATGGATGTAAATATCAATGGTCTCAGAAAGACCTGGCCTCTGTACCCAGGATGTCTGGACGTGTAACCCATTGGAACCACAGAGAGAGAAAAAAAAAAAAAAAAAAAAAAGCCTTATAACTGATACTTGGGCCCAAGAATAATCATAATAAAAAATGATAAATTCACTTGAGTGTTTACCCACTTAGCTCTGTGCTAATTAAGCATACAATGCGTTTTCCTGTATAACCTTTAAAATAACACAATGAGGTATACAGAAATAGTACCTCCATTCTAAAAATGAGAAATTGGATCTCATAGAGTTTAGGGAACTTGCTCAACACCAGTACTAATGATGCGTCCAAGGTCTGAACCCTGGCAGTCAGCTTTCATTGGTCTCCAGGTCCCTGAATCTAAGATGCTGAAAACAAAACATGAACAATGGTTCTCCTGAGCTTTTTGGGCAGAACCCAGATGAGCATGGGGTAACGCACCACGAGGAAAAAGTGTGTCAGGGAACTTGAGCTCCATTCTAGAACACAGCCTAATGGCTATCATTGACCAATGTGTTAAGTATGGGTAGCCATCAAAAACGGCTTAAGATTATCCACCCAACCCTAAAATCAAACCATGAGTTGGGTTTTGGATTGATTGATGGTTAAAGATTCCTCTCTATAGCAACAAGTAAAGCATCTGAACTGTAGCTACATCACCATTTGGTCAGCATATTAAAAAAGAGAATTTTTCTGAGAGACAAACAGAGGACTAGACACTAAGCAAGATAGAAGTCACCATGACTTGCTCCCAAATGAATGAGCATGAAGTATTGATATGAGGGAAAGACTCCCAGATTACCCAAGAAACATAGCAGGAAAGCCACATCTCCCAGTCCTACTGGGTGGTACTTACCTGGGGGGAAAGGGGGTGGGGTGCTTGTTTATGGCCTCTTTTATATAAAGTGAATTCTAAAGAAAACCAAATAATACTTACTGAGATGTGCATTAAAACATGAGAGCCGCTGAAAAGATTTAAATCCCGACCTCTCAGTGTTCTTTCCTTATAGTCAAAGTGAGAAATGCTCTAAGTATATAAATAGTACACCTGAGTAGTCTCTGCCTTTCTTTCAGTATTTTACATAGAGGAAGCATTCCCTAATGTGATGCAATGGTATTCATTAAGGGGTGATCAGCAGTAAGTTGGCAAAGGCTAGTAAAAGAAATGACAGAGTT
Organism: Balaenoptera borealis; assembly: GCF_965194805.1. Lineage (NCBI taxonomy): Eukaryota > Metazoa > Chordata > Mammalia > Artiodactyla > Balaenopteridae > Balaenoptera > Balaenoptera borealis. The sequence continues at coordinate 95,089,690 of NC_138864.1, read as the reverse complement.
CCTAACAACAGAGCCTGTTGAGAGGAAACTCAGAGGACGCCAAGAGGAAGGTTTCAAGTAGAAGCATGAGTGAGAAAGCATGATGCACCAGCTCCATAAAGAGGAGGCGAGTGTGAATTAGAGAACGAGGGCTTGCATTCTCCTACCAGTTAAGTGCTTACTATTATGAGAGCTAAAGCCTCTTCAAAATGAATAAATGGGTTAAATAGAATGGGGATTACCATTTAAGTAGAGCATTCTAACTTTGCTTCAGATCATGGGAATTCTACAAAATCACAAAGGAGAGAACTGGCTGAGCAAAATAGTTTCATTTAATGGGAAATTTATTTCGGAAGAGAAGCTAAGGAAAATTTCTAGGGTGAAGTAATGACATTTAGAATTAGGAGGCGTTTATGTAAAAAGCAATGTCCAAGGATAAAGTTAAGTAGTAAGAATTTTCAGAAAGACCTAGAAAAAACTGAGAGAGAGAGACCTGAGGCATTTTAGAAAGAAGAACAAAGAAAAATGTAAGCTCTCTCTCCATAGGAAATAATTAGAATAGTAGAATTTGACCTAAATTAAAGGAAAATTTACTCATGCCTATGAGTATAAGCACAGTAACACACCCACACACACATGCACACACACACAGACACACACACACACACACACACACAAACACACACTCCTTCCTACCTTAGAAATCCCCCCAAAGACTGAGATGAAATGTTACTTCTGTTCCTTTTCTAGTCTAATTAAAATATGAAATGTTGCCTATTGCCTGTTATCAGTTTATGCATATTATGGGTTAAATAGAAAAATTAATATTAATTGAGGAAGTCACTTCACTGCAACATTTATTCCACTAAGTCAGAGGACTAGTGATTATTAAAACAAGGCCTAGCTCCAAATTATATACTGTCCCATATATGCTAATTGAGGGGAAAAGCCAGCCTTAACCATAGAAAGATACTCTTACAAACTCTAAAATGTAAGCCCCATTCCAGAAATTAAATTATACACCACAATATTTTCTCCAAATACGAATGACTTTTAAACTGTAAAAAGGATAAAAATTTATAAAGTAAATAAAACCTTTCCAATTATAAAATTTCCTCACAAAACCTCCATGTGTTTTTAATTCTTTACTGATTGGATTTAGATTTTTTTTTTTAACAAATTTAAGTGGTTGGAATCATCTTTTTCATTTAAATTTCATAAGAAAGAGAATCACAATGCACATTCCCTGACCAGATTGTGTATGGCCTATTTATTTGAAATGTTTGATTCCATATGGATTTCTTCTCTTTTATTTATAACTTCCAGAAAGGATTCTAATAAGTCAGCAACTCAAGGGCAACCAATTTGAAATCCAGGCCCTGAGAGCCTAACACCTCAGGTCTGCCACCTGTGATGTTTTCTAGAAGGACCAGAGAAGGCACACAAAGCTGGAAGGCCTGTGTAGAGCCTGCACCAGCTTTGAGCCACAAGTGGGTGGTCCACTGAGGTCAGGGTTAAAGTTCACAGAATAATTTGGAAATTATTCTCAGCTTGGATCTCGTTTATGAGGTCTGAGAATACACCCTTTAATTAGAATACAATTTCCAAAGCGGCCACTCCCTTGACTTTCCAGAGCCCGGTTATTCTCAGAAAAGTAAAAACAGCCTAATCACACTGACAGCTAACAGTCCCCTATAAATTATGCCTTAAACATCCAACAAAGGAGGCAGCAGGCATCTGGGACAACAGAGACATTAGCGGCCAGCCCTCACTCGCCACTCTCAAGAATAGATAAGAAAAAGAAGTCTCATTAAACAGTCACTCCCCTTCACTTCTTGCTTGTGCAGCTGAACTGTCCCATGGAAGCTTGGAAAAACAGTGGGTTGCACATTTGAAAATGTTCCCACACCCCAGCCGGCCTCATTTTTCTGATGATGTCTCCATCCAGCCAACCTCGCACTACAGTGGGAAAGTAAAATCAATTCCATGAGAGCAAGCTGTCCGCCTCTTCCACGGTGCTCAGCGAGCCACACAGGACTCTGGCACAGGAGCCAGCCGAGTCCTGACTCACCACAGATGTTCCCCTCCTCCCCCATGCAGCTCTGAGCCACCGCCTTCTTTCCAGGGCCTATTGTTATTACAAAAGACTCACTGGGCCCCCAAAATGGGCTAGATGAAGCAAGAGGAAAACACACATCTCCCTAACTGCAGGGTTAAGAGAGACAGACGTTAAATGACGCAGAGATGGCCAACGACTCAACGGGGAAAGCCAAAGATGGAAAGTCAGGCTAGGTTTGTAGAGTTCAGTATCGGGGAGTTGGAACAGCAGAGGCTATCAGATTATCAAACTTGCAAATGTTATCCAGACTTAAGTCGGTTTTAAAGATGACATAAAATGCTCCATCCCAGCAAATCGAGATATCAAATTTTTCTGTAGACCCAACAGAGTAGCCTTTGTCTAGAAAAGTATGACCAGGAAAATAACAAAAATGTAGTTTTTGAACTCTGTCATCAGAATTCACAGTTCAAAGTCACCCACAAATATCTGGAAATTCTTGGCAACGTGTTTTGGGCCAGAGCGGCAGTACTGTCTTTGGCCATTATCTTTCGATATCCATTCATCTGTCAGTTTTCCCAGCAGCCCTCTCAGAGGGGGCCATAAACCTCTCTCTCTGCATTCCTTCAGTGCATGTTAGTAGGCAACTAGACAGTTGTTCCCAAATTCTCCAGTGCCCCCTGGTACAGGCTGCATCGTCATCTCAATAAAGAATCTATTTCCTGCGCTTTACAGTATTTTCTTTTTATCGCTGTCCATGTAACCAGTATAGACAACAGAGAGAGGAGTTCATTTTAAATCCATTCCCTTTAATGGTATGAATTCTGCAACTAAAATGAGCTTCATCAAATAGCACAAAAATTTTTTAACATGTTAATATGACTCGCCACATCCTTACACAACAGTACTTATATTTTGGGTTTTGTCCTAAGAGTTCTTACTCACGTTTTCCTAGTGTGGGCCCTGGGAAGGGAGATTAGGGAAATAAATCAATTAAATGAAACACACACACTTAAAATTCTGTGACTATGGGGGAAAAAAATGAGCAAACAATTATGCCTCCCGAAAGGTGAAGTTAAAATTGTCTCTAAGACCCCTTCTCGCTCTAACTCTCTGGTTGTTTGGGAAATCACAGATAAAATATGCCAGTATCTCACAAAACCTTAAGTTTCACAACAGTAGAGCCAATATTTAGATAGAAGACAACCAATATATGTTTCGGCGATAAATGTTTACTTGAAATAATGTTTATTTGATGCTTTGGAGAAAGCTATATAAATCTCGCTCCTCACAAATTCCTGAGTTTCATTTCCTTTCTATTCCCTTCCCAAATAGAAAAGTGTAAAAAACCAAAATGGTTCTAAAATTAAACTAACACACACTCACTTTTAGAACTTTCGTTTGAAAACTTGAAGTCTCCTTCAGTACTGTTTCTATTGTTATTTTTTGTTTTCTACAAAGTTGCCTTTTTCCTTCTATCTGCTTTTTTTCTGTTTGGTTTCAGTTAGGGACAGATACTGGGCATTCTAGAGAGTAAAGGCAATATTCCAAGATTCAAAGTAAATGTAATATGTAACACAAAAAAGGGTCTGTATTATGAAGTTGTCTGAACTGAAGAATTAAATTTTAAAACATAAAGTAAAACAACACTTGATTCCCAGAATAAAACTTCTTCTCTCTCTTCTCTGGAAAACTGAGAAGTGACACGATAATTCTGTTACCATGAATGAGAATTTCAAAAGATGTAGTACTCCTATGCCCTTCCAGGTGTGGCATAGTAGTGTTCTTTCTACTTACACATTCACTACAGAAAATTGTTCATTATATGGCAAATTCATCTTGAATCCACCTGGGGGAATTTAGCGACCAGAACAAGTAAAACCTGACATTGACAGGCATTCTGAATAGCACTCAAAAGATACTGACATTTCAGTGCATTCCCAGAGTAAAACAAAACTAAACCAAAGCTTCTTATATATTCTACAGAGCAATTTTAAGAAGAGAAAGAGAATAAAAAGAAGCCAAGTAGTGATAAAAGTGTTAACTGTAAAAAACAGTTTGGAATCATTTGGCCAGAAGAACAGGGACCACATGGCATTACCAAAGTACTACTCATTGTCCTTTACCTCCGTCTTTATCTTTTTAGTTTCACAGTCTGTTCATACTTAGAACTGTCTGACTTCTACTTAGTCACTGCTCAAGAAGGTATTAAGTTTTGTTTAAATCTCTCTGAGGATGGAGTCCAAAATGTATAGGTCAATTCTTCCTTTTTAAAGATGGGATGAAAGCTGACAGATAGTATTATTTATACCCTACTTTTAGCTCTGCATTTTAAAAGACTCATGAAAAACACTTTCAGATGAACTCTGTTGATTTACAGATTTCTAGCAGAATTATATCAGACGATTAACTGAGAGCATACTATCATAGTCATGTCCCCAAAGCACTCCAATTTTCTCCAAAAATACTTACTTCTGATGAGTTCGTCATTCGAACAATTTCCCCAAATGGACTGGTCTTGCATCTCTCCATGTGTGAAGCAGCTATCAGTGGCTTGAGTTATATCTCTCTCAGTATTTTCTTTATCACATTTTTCTAAATAAAAAAAATACATATATATTTATTATCATTAAATGTTACATACTTTTCTCTATTTTTTCATTTTATAGATTTTTTTCTAAATGCTTCTAAATCTGCCATAATTTAAAGAAATGGGAACAGTATCTCTAGTAACTAGTATCTCTAGCAACTGTTGCATATGTTATTGACTCAATAGCAGAGATTTACTGAGCACCTACTATATGGTTAGCACTGAAGATTTTACTGTAAAAATTATGTTAAGATTATTGTAAAGAAGTCGTTGAAACAGCAAATGATCTGCCATAATAGAAAAATGTGGAACGGTTACATCAAGGATGGAAGTGAGTCCATACATGCAGAGGGCAGGGGTGGCAGCATCAAAGAAGATGAGAGATTTATATGTGGGTTTATGGGTTCTCAAGGGGGAAGCCAAGAAGTAAGGAAAAGTAATGTCTTATTAGGAACATAACTCAGGCAAAAAGCAGATTATAACATAAGGTAAAATTAACATTATAAGAGGTCTAGAGCACTTTAAAAAAAAGTTTCAAAGGAAGAAAAAGAAACTCATCAGGATTGAGAGCTCAAGAAAGGCGCTATAGAAAATGGTGCACGTTGGATGGTCTTTAAGATCAGCAGGAATTCTCAAAGTAGAGATGGGAGAAAGGCCATTCCAAGTGGAAAAACAGCATGGGTGAACTCAAAAAGCAGACACCTGTGCAAAAGTTCCAACTTTCTGCACTGTGAAGTACTTAAAGAGGGATATTAGGAAATAAGATGGTAAAAGTTTGAATGGGGACATGCTATGGATATTTGAATACCAAGGTGAAAAATCTGAACCTTATTTCAAAGTGAGATAAATAAGTGACAGTAGCCACGGAATCTTTATGAATTGCCTAATCAAAGCCACACATAAGAAAAATTAACGAACTTGTACACACCAGTGGTTCTCTATCCTGACTGTACTTTAACTCACTCAGGGGACTTTTTTTTTTTTTTTTTTTTTTTTTTTTACAATATACTCATTTTTTATTGCCTGGCAGCATAGAGAAGTGGGAGCCATACAGACTTTGGCATTGCATAGATTTCCCTTGGAATCTCAGCTCTGTACCTCCACTGTAGTTTCCTCATCTGTCTACTGAAGGGCTGAGAACCTGACTTGCATGTTGTTTTATTTCAAAGTTCAATGGATAGAGTAACAGAAGATGTTAATAAAGTATTACACATTTGTTTTAAAATACATATTCATGAATAAAACATTTAGACTTTCTAGAATCACTTGTATTACCAATGTATTATTAATAAATTATGTATTCATTTAAATATACATTCATGAGAGAAATTTCCAAAAATACAAAAATTACAAAGAAAAAGGAATAGTCCTGCTATTTTCTACTCTCAACCCACTCTACTCCTAATGGATAATTTTTGTTAACAGTTTGTTATGTACTTTTCCAGCAAGATAGCTAGATGAATGATAGATTGTAGATATACCTCAGGGGACTTTTTAAAAAAGATTCCTGGGCCCCATGACCTAAAATTCTAATTTAATTTGGGGGAAGGGGGCTTAGGTGATTCTACTATACTTACATCCTTGAGAATCACTGGAGTATGGATGCATCTAAGAGGGAGAGCAGAGTAAGGGAAACTAAAAGGGGAACTTAGCACAGTCCAGGCAGAAGTTGATGAGAGTTTCAACAACTGGATAAAAAATGGGAGAGGCGGTAATTTTGAGAAAATAACTAGAGGATTCACAGATTATCAGAGAAGATGGGATTGGAGCTGACTGAGTTCTCTTAGTCTGCAGTTGACTGGAAAAACCTAGAGACCAGGAGAATAATTTTTAAAATATATATTTGTACATGGTAGATGTCTGGGCATCATACTATGCAGTGGGGATACAATCAGTTACAAGACACAGCCCAGGCCTTCATGGAGTTTACAGTCTAGTGGATGAGTTTAGTGTTGAACATTTGAATCTGCAAGTCACAAACAACATATAGCGAGAAACAGTCATCTTCCTAAACCTGATTGCTGAAGCCATTCAAATGAATACACTCACCAAAAGAGTGAGTATATTAAAAGAAGACTATCAAGGGGGGGTCTGTACAATTAGAAAGGAGTCAGAGAAGGCAGAAAAACTAGATAATGTCAGACCATGGAAGCAAGGAAAGGAAAGAGATTCAAACAGAAGTTGTTAGTCAACTGTATTAACATTTCCAGTGGAAGGAAAAAATTTCTGCATATGCAGAAATTTCTCATGTACCATGGGGATTTCACAATTGAAAAGTTCTGCCATAAAACACATTTCAACACATGAAAATAGACGGACACTCAGGAATAAGTCCAGAGGCTAAGATTTCTGAAAAAATAGGGTCTTCAACGCTAAGTATTTTTAGAAAGCAAAACCATATTCAGATAGCAGTAAAATATAAATTAGAATCATGCTAAACCAATATGTTCTAGATTTATGTAACATTTACTCAGCATTATCCTAGAGAAAATGTAATCTTCCTGAGATGTGTTACTTTCAATTAAAATCTTGACTTTTTTAAACAACTCCAGAAATCTTTCCACCGCTACAGTCAACCCAAGGCCTTCCTGAGATGATCAACAGAAAAGATTTTTTCTACCAACTCACTAGTACACAGGAACTCTCTCACCGCAGAGTCCTACGTACTTGCTGCTACTGTCATGTAGCTGACTGCCGCCAGGTGTCATGCTAGTAGGCTTGATTCAATTAGTAACTCTAATTGTAGCTGAATGAAATTAATTATATAATTTTGAGCTGTTCAAGTTTAATTCCATTAAAATTAATTCATGAAACCAGGGCATTATGAAGCATTGCTGACTAAAAGAAAATACGTAGGAATAAAGCCTCTAGACACACTTGACTCACATTTGAATCACGTCCAATATTCAAGTGCTAAAACACAGACCCTCTCAACTCTCCATTGACTAAATGAAAATGCCATGTGATCTGTACACACATAACTTAGTAGTGACCTACTACTAAGAGGAAAATAAAGTTCTTCCTGCTCTGAATATTTATTAAGAGACAGTTATCACATTTTTTTTTAAGTTTTCTTATCCATGAAATTCTAGAATTAGATGATCCCAGGAGTCCTCAAGTTGAAAAAGAAAAGAAAAATTATCATCCTCTGTCTCATTATATTCAAGAAATTATAAATACGTAACTACTATTAAATCACAATCATGTCTATCCAACTTTGCCTCCTTTGAAAACTAAAAGTCTTGGCTCAAAAGTTAGTCTCACCAATCACAAGAAATTGAAACTGTGATTAAAAATCTTCCAACAAACAAAAGCCCAGGACCAGATGGCTTCACAGGTGAATTCTATCAAACATTTAGAGAAGAGCTAACACGCATCCTTCTCAAACTCTTCCAAGAAATTGCAGAGGAAGGAACACTCCCAAACTCATTCTACGAGGGCACCATCACCCTGATACCAAAACCAGACAAAGATACTACAAAAAAAGAAAAGTACAGACCAATATCACTGATGAATATAGATGCAAAAGTCCTCAACAAAATACTAGCAAACAGAATCCAACAACACATTAAAAGGATCATACACCACGATCAAATGGGATTTATCCCAGGGATGCAAGGATTCTTCAATATATGCAAATCAATCAATGTGATACACCATATTAACAAATTGAAGAATAAAAACCATATGATCATCTCAATAGATGCAGAAAAAGCTCCTGACAATATGCAACACCCATTTATGATAAAAAAAACTCTCCAGAAAGTGGGCATAGAGGGAACCTACCTCAACATAATAAAGGCCATATATGACAAACCCAGAGCAAACATCATTCTCAATGGTGAAAAACTGAAACCATTCCCTTTAAGATCAGGAACAAGACAAGGATGTCCACTCTCACCACTATTATTCAACATAGTTTTGGAAGTCCTAGCCATGGAAATCAGAGAAGAAAAAGAAATAAAAGGAATCCAAATCAGAAAAGAAGAAGTAAAATTGTCACTGCTTGCAGATGACATTATACTATACATAGAGAATCCTAAAGATGCCACCAGAAAACTACTGGAGCTAATCAATGGAGTTGGTAAAGTTGCAGGATACAAAATTAATGCACAGAAATCTCTTGCATTCCTATACACTAATGATGAAAACTCTGAAAGAGAAATTATGGAAACACTCCCATTTACCATTGCAACAAAAAGAATAAAATACCTAGGAATAAACCTACCTAGGGAGACAAAAGACCTGTATGCAGAAAACTATAAGACACTGATGAAAGAAATTAAAGAGGATACAAACAGATGGAGAGATATACCATGTTCTTGGATTGGAAGAATCAATATCGTGAAAATGACTATACTACCCAAAGCAATCTACAGATTCCATGCAATCCCTATCAAATTACCAATGGCATTTTTCACAGAACTAGAACAAAAAATCTTAAAATCTGTATGGAGACACAAAAGACCCTGAATAGCCAAAGCAGTCTTGAGGGGAAAAAACGGAGCTGGAGGAATCAGAAACCCTGACTTCAGACTATACTACAAAGCTACAGTAATCAAGACAATATGGTACTGACACAAAAACAGAAATACAGATCAATGGAACAGGATAGAAAGCCCAGAGATACACCCACACACCTATGGTCAACTAATCTATGACAAAGGAGGCAAGGATATACATAGAGAAAAGACAGTCTCTTCAATAAGTGGTGCTGGGAAACCTGGACAGCTATATGTAAAAGAATGAAATTAGAATACTCCCTAACACCATACACAAAAATAAACTCAAAATGGATTAGAGACCTAAATGTAAGACCAGACACTATAAAACTCTTAGAGGAAAACATAGGAAGAACACTCTTTGACATAAATCACAGCAAGATCTTTTTTGATTCACCTCCTAGAGTAATGGAAATAAAAACAAAAATAAACAAATGGGACCTAATGAAGCTTAAAAGCTTTTGCAAAGCAAAGGAAACTACAAACAAGACAAAAAGACAACCCTCAGAATGGGAGAAAATATTTGCAAATGAATCAACTAACAAAGGATTAATCTCCCAAATATATAAACAGCTCATGCAGCTCAATATTAAAAAAACAAACAACCTAATCCAAAAATGGGCAGAAGACCTAGACATTTCTCCAAAGAAGACATACAGGTAGCCAAGAAGCACATGAAAAGCTGCTCAACATCCCTAATTATTAGAGAAATGCAAATCAAAACTACAATGAGGTATCACCTCACACCAGTTAGAATGGGCATCATCAGAAAATCTACAAACAACAAATGCTGGAGAGGGTGTGGAAAAAAGGGAACCCTCTTGCACTGCTGGTGGGAATGTAAATTGATACAGCCATTATGGAGAACAATATGGAGGTTCCTTAAAAAACTAAAAAATAAAATTACCATATGACCCAGCAATCCCACTACTGGGCATATACCCAGAAAAATCCATAATTCAAAAAGACACATGCACCCCAATGTTCATTGCAGCACTATTTACAATAGCCAGGTCATGGAAGCAACCTAAATGCCCATCAACAGACGAATGGATAAAGAAGATGTGGTACATATATACAATGGAATATTACTCAGCCATAAAAAGGAATGAAATTGGGTCATTTGTAGAGACGTGGATGGATCTAGAGACTGTCATACAGAGTGAAGTCAGAAAGAGAAAAACACATGTCGTATATTAACGCATATATGTGGAACCTAGAAAAATGGTACAGATGAACCAGTTTACAGGGCAAAAATAGCAACACAGATGCAGAGAACAAACGTATGGACATCACGGGGGGAAAGTGGTGGTGGTGGTGGGATGAACTGGGAGACTGGGATTGACATATATACACTAATATGTATAAAATGGATAACTAATAAGAACCTGCTGTACAAAAAAATAAATAAAATTAAATTAAAAAACAAAAAAAAGTTGGTCTCAGGCTTTTGCTATAATCCATAGAACCCAGCCCAAAGCAAGGCTCAGAAAAAACTCCAAGTTTAAATTGACCTGCCAATTCTCCACTTTTATAAACTTTTGTGACCACTTGACTGTTCTGTGATTTCCTAACATATCTATTTTTATTTTATTAACATCTCTTTAACATTTAATGGAATACCAATATGGAAGCCTCATAAATGGTGTGCAGTTATATCTAATATTGAATAAATGCAATGAAAGTGAGATTTAATTGACAGATAACTGTAAAATGGGCCCCATGATGTCCAGCCACAGAACCAATCTTACTACAACTTTCAATAGGTTTGGGTTAGCCACTACTCATTAAGATGACAAAATAGCAGTTTCTTATAACAGATTTCTGTTATCAGTGTAGATTGTCTATCACTTCTGAATTGCAGCAGCAGAAGTCATAGTCCTTATTTAGTTAATTCCTTTCTGGCTTTATGAAGGTTTGTAGTTGCAATCCAACTGCTATGTGGGCCCAAAAGACATATCCCAAAAGCAATCAAGTAATTTCAATGATGCAAAAAATCAATCTGTATCTTTCTACAAGATTTCTATATACACATCCATTCTTCTCCAACTATATATATACAAGCACTCCTTCCCAACTTAGCAACTTTCTCTTAACAGGGGACCTTATCTCAATGATGCTGTTCTTCCACGCCAATGGTTCTCTACCACAGAGCACTTTAAACATAAAGATACACAAGTCCCAACCTCAGGGGTCCCAATTCAGGTGGTATGGGGGGAGGGGGGTGTCATCATCATATATGGCCAGGTTTGAGGGGCACTGTGCTAGGTAAGCTCTTCTGTACTATACAACTTAGAGAAAACTTAGAAGAGCCCATCAAACACTGAGACACGGACCTTGCTTCTCATCCCCTTTGTCACAGTATTCCAAGTTATCAGAAAGTACAATTTTATCTAATCAGTAATTAATACAGAGGTATTTAGTTCTGTCTCTGTGTCAGGACAACTCTGAGAATACCAAACCTGAATTACATATAACACTAAACAGTCCCACTAATAGATAAACATATAAGAAATATGCTTTCAATATTAATACAAAAATTGAAGACAGTTTAAAAATAGCACTAGAGCAAAGGATAGTCATATACCACTGGCATCTGCTACCAAAAGGCTAGCTTCCCAGCATTCTATTGCGCGTCCACTGAATAGGGACAATGCAGAAGAATCTTTGGAAGAGGGGAAAAAAGCTTGGCCCCTGACAACGAATCCTCTAGCTGGGGAGACCAAACATACACACAAAACAATCAAACAACTACAAAACAGAAGGGAATGAAAACTGCCCTGGGTCATAATTCTGGCTCAAAAACTGACCAGCTGTGTGACTGGGGCTGAGTCTCATTCTCTTTATCCAGAAATGAAGGCACTGAGCTGGATGGTTGCAGAGAACTTTTTTGGCTCTAAAAATCTGTAAATCTGAGTCTGCGCAAGGGCTAAACAACAGAGCCAAAACTTCATATACACACTGTAGGGTGTTTAGAATGAAGTGGAGAAAAACCTAGAAAACCCTCTATAAAGCACTGGATTTGAGTTAATTTTCAAAGAAAATGATGAGCATGAATTACACCAAAGAGTCAAAGGAAAAAAGTAAGAGTTCTAAAGGATCAATTTATAATATGTCCTACTCAGAAATGACTGTCTATCTTACAGGATCTTTATTTTTTGCTATTTTTCTAAAGAAGGGCATGATGGTGAGAAGCAATCTGTCTCCAATCTTGATTTTTCTTGCTAAAGGATAATGAGACAGATTCAGGTAAACAGAATTTCCATTTGATTTAAAATTGTACAATATTTTACCTAGTTGGCATTATCTAAATTTAAAACTTTGAGTTTCACTTATCTCAGGCAGTTGGGGAATAAAATAAGTGAATGGTGATTAACAAGAGAGAAAAATCTAAATGTATTAAAAATAAATCAATTGGATAATAATACATGTAAAATATTATATGTGCCATATAACAGCCACTCAGCTGGTATGTAATTATTAAATAAGAAAAAAAGAAAAGAAAAAATGCTTCCTTTTCTTGAAAGAATTAATGAATTATTATAGTTACAGTATTAGCAATTTTCAAAGGACTTTAATATATAATATTTATTTGATCTTCAGAACCCATCGACCATACAATAAAGAAAACGTTAGCTCAATTTTACTGATGAGATTACAGAGTAAGTCTCAGAAATAGATATTCAATTGGAAATAGAATGATGAAATGCAGAGTTGGAAAGCATCTTGCAGCTCAGCTAATATCATATCCCTCCCAGGATAGAAAGCCCCCTGCAATACTCAGTCTTTCTCCAAAATTTCAAGGAATCATATCCCATAAAGGAACATACTCTATTCTTCGTCAGTTTGATTCAGTAGTAAGTTGTTCTTTATTTTGAGCACAAATACACCGACAGGTGATCTTTAACTAGTTCTAGTTCTGCCCACTGTAGGTAGAAATAATAAACTTAAACTTACTTCTATAAGACAATCATTCAAACTATTGAAGAGGGATTTTTTTTCCATCAGTTTGTAGTCAAGCACATTTATTATCTCAATAGTTAAATGGTTTTAACAAATAAGAGTAACAGAAGAATTTAGTAATGTTGTATGAGGATGAAATGAGTTTGTCAAAGTTACTAATGAACTTTTAAAACATGTACAATACTGATCATGCCATGGTTTTCCAAGAAATAGAGACAGTATTGTCACCTAAAAGTCCAGATATTTGAATCCTTCCTGATAAAAAAAAAGACTCTCATTAGGTTCTCTGGGACAGAAATACTATCCTTAAACTGTACTTTTTACTGGAGAAATGGTTAAGAGCACAGGATTTAAAATCAGAGTGCCTGGGTCCACCACTAACTATGTGAATCCTGAGCAAATTACATAACCTTTGTCAGATTCTTAATCTTTAAAATGGGAATAACACCAGTACCTACATCAGAAGGTGGATGCGGAAATAAACGAAACCATGCCTGGAAAGCAGAATGTCTGGTATACCATAAGGGCTCATTCACACTTGCTATTAGTATTACGTTAAGTGTCATTAAAATAAGCACCTTTTTAAAACCTTAGGGATACTGTTGAGGACAGTATCTATCTATTCAGTAATCCCTATGTAAGAAACTGTGCTAGAAATCTGTTTCCAGACTGAATATAAGGAAAACTATTCCTTCCTCTGAGAAGCTATATGTTATTTTTTTTTCCTTATGGACAATGAAAATCATATGAGGGAAAAATGTTTTCTTTTTGCCTCAAATTTGCAGACAAAATTGAGTAACCGGGTTGGACCCTACAGTTATACCTGTACATTTCTATTTTCCCTCAGGTTTGGATCTCCTGGGCTACCCATACTTCCCATTATTCTGTTTGAATCTCTTTTTAAAAATGTACTCTTATAAGTTACCTCAAATGTTCTTTTGAACTAGGCAGAGGTAGGTGTAAATGCACGAGCCAATCATCAAGTACATTGGTTTACTTGTTATCCGTACTTTATATGCTTACTTTGCGAAGAACTAATATAAATGATGGTCCTTGGCAGATATCCTTATAAAACCTCATAAAACTTAATCAGTATACAATTCACTCAGTTCTTATAGAAAGGAGCGCTAGCCGCTTTCTTCATGCTTAAAATTTGGGACTGTTGCATGTTAGATCTACTTCAATTAAATATTTGACTTTAATCTATGATAAATCATTTATAATCTATATAATATGTATATTCTTACTGCTATGCAATCTATATTCATACCTCCTTTATCTGTAAACTTTAAACCATTTCATTTTTACTCTTCCAAATACCAGCATTATTTCAGATCATCTATGTGTATTCCGGATTATGAAATCTCAAGTAATCTGAGACTAAAATGTCTGGGAAAAGTAAAAAAAAAAAAAAAAAAAAAAAAATCTGGGTCTCTATTTCCCAGAGGCTAAGAACAATGTGGAAATCTACAAATGTTTCCCAAATGTAACCTTTAAAAACCAAAGATAAGGCAGCTTTCAGGAAGACCTGAGGCTCTGGAATTTTACTTCTTCACTGATACAAAAAAAGGAAAAAAAAAAAATCCCTCAAGCTTAATGACCTTTAAGAAACACTACAAAACCTACCTGCTTAGCCTAATGTTCTAACACAGATTAAAATCTCATTGTCCAAAACAACATTTTAAGATAACCAAAGCATCTTTAACAGATGAATGAGCATATGCACAAAATTTCGTAATTTTATAAGTTATTATATAATCAGATATACTATGTTTGTTGAACGAATTAAATGCTTAAATCAATTTAATCAACTAATTGTTATTACCATTACTTTGAAAAATAATAAGATTCTGAGCAAAATCTAAATTTACTCCTTCAAAGGGCTTCTTACACATTTAGAAGCTTATGGTGTGTTTCGATTCAAAAGAATGAGAAAAATGACATTGACTCAACTAGTTTACAGGTTGTGGGTGGGTAGAGAACAACAGGTTTTATACACAGCAAAGTGGAAAACAATTACAAAAAAATTACATGAATATGCAATTGAATACAGATACGCAAATGAATAGGTGCAAAATGCAGCAGTAGTGCAAATAATCTCTCAATAATCTGGGCTCTAAATAAATGGGGGGAGAAAGAATTAGACACTTTCCATTAAGAAAAAAGTAGTGGGGAGGTTAGATAAAGGCAGGGTGAGGCAGGGGACCAGGACACATTATCTCAGTCATCTTAATCTCCTGCACCTCTTACATCTAAATCTAAAGTTCCTCATCCTAAAAATGTATTTTCAGGATAACTGACCCCTGACTCCTGCCTCCTCAGATACAAGTTCAATTGTGTTCTTTCTACCAGCAAATATACTCATATTAAAGCCAAACTCTCATAGGCTCACGGAATTTGGAGTGACATGGGCTCATAAAGATCTCTTAGCCCAACCTGAAAACATGAATTCAGTTGAAAACAATCAACATCCAGCATCGCCAGGAATAAGCCAAGGAGAGTAGGCATGAATACTTCCAGGGATAGGGAAACAGCCTCAGAAGACAGCTTACTTCAACTTAGGGTGCCTTAATTATTCAAAGACTTCCCCACAATTGTCTAAAATCTACTTATAATTTTCACTGATTCATCATATTTTGCTCTTTGCAATCAAAACCTAATCTTCCCTCTTCCATATTCTATCCACTTTTATAAGCACGATAGTCTTCTTACTCTTATCTAAAAAGCTATCATGAAAGAATTTGCCTTACTGACTGTTGAAATCCAGAGATACCATATCTATAGCAGTTCCCCTACTCAGCAGTCAATTAACCCTGTTACAATATAAAAAGGAATTGAGGATATTACCTTCTTCCCCTTTTTTAAAATAAGGGTACACACCCATCTTTAGTTTTTTAGCATCATCATTATTCTAAGTGCCACAATTTTTAAAACTTTTCTGTTACTTCTCAGTTAAACTGAGTGATTTTATCAAGAACACTTTCTGCCCCAATCTCTCTGGTTAAGGAATAAACCCTTATTTGGCACTATTACAAGAAGGAAGGCCAATGGAAGTCAAAAGTGAACCAAAGGAAGTTGTTTAATTTGTAAAGGCATTTCAAAGCTATGATTTGAGCCTGATCTTGAAATAAATCAGAGAGGATGGAGAAGAGCATTTCAAATAGTGGTGAAGCCACAAATAAGATAATAAGAGAATTTGCAGTATATTGAAATTGATTTCTTGGACTTCAGAATGACGGATATGAATTAGAAGTCAGGGGATGCTTCCTCTCTGGTAATTCTCCTAAAGGACAAAACCAGGAGCCTCTCATTTCATTCACCAACACAGCCTCTGACCTTCTGGACCATCTCTTTGGGGCACTGCCTACTTTAAATTCTCCTTTAAGGCCACCAACCCATTTTGGCTTTACAACCTCTGCAATCTCATTAACTTCCACAGTTTCAGTCACCTCCAGGAGGATAACTTGTAGATCCATTACCTTCACCCTGATTCCTGCCCTGACCTGTAGATTTGGAGTTTCAACTCTACACGACTATATCTTTAGCAATTCAAACTTAACATTTCCCAAAATTCATCACCACTTCTCTTCAGTCCCCGCCTATTTCTCCAACTGTAGTCTGTATATTGGTCAATGGTATTCATGGAATCACTTTTAGCTCTCTATCTTCCCCTTATTTCCCCTGCCCCAACAATCAATTACCAGATCCTGTTAGTTACAGCATCCCAATTTCTCTTAAATCTATACTTTCTCGCCCATACCCACTACCAGGGCCTCCCATCTTTTTCTGCTCCAATCAGAAATATTTTTCTAACATAAAGATTGAACATGCTACTCCTTGGCTCAGTAAGAATTAAATTCATTTTGCATATGGATGAAAAACTGATAGTTATTTTAACATTGTACATATTTTAAGGTTGTAAACTCCTACACCTTTCCCATGCTCCATAATTTCAGCTTGTATCTCAGTAAGAAATAAAGAGTAAAACCCCTCAGAAAATTTTCCTAAAATCCTACAGGTTGCTTGGATGATGTGATGGAAAAAATAAGAACAGGGTAGGTCTATATTCGTAGAGACCCAGAAGATTAAAGACTGATCCCCTATGAAAAAGAGTAGGAGGACCATTTCTTGGAGTAGAGAAAGTGAGGAGAGGAAGCTGGTTCCCTTGCCCTCTGCCACCTGCCTTCAGAGGGCCTGTCACCTGCTCAACCACAAGGTACCTTATTTTTGGTGCTCAACTCTGAATAATCCAAACCAAGAAGACCTACAAACTGTGCCTTCTTCAGCTGGGGTCACTCACAGCCCAACCCAGACAAAACTGACTCGTTATTCTGAGATTCGCTCTCAACCTCCAGAAGCCAGAACTGTACCAGTAAGCTGGCAACTGCCCATAAACTCATCTGTCACATGGTACTTGTCGTAATCTTGAATTGATATTTAGACAAGGGATTACAATTTAATTTGGCACACATGTAAACATCATCCTCTCTCTCACCTAGTTTACAAATTCCTTCTGGGCAGAACGATGTGTTATACATTTTCAATCGTCACGGGATTTTCTACCTAGTAGCCACACAAGACATATTTGTTGACAGGGTTTCCTGTTCAAATATGTCGATATATTTGATAAAATATATATGCTAGCATGAAAATGTATTTCAGACTTTATTCCTGAAACTACTTAAAAATCGGGCATAAAAGCACATGCATATGAATCATCTTACTTCAGATCATGTGGGTGTGAATCTGAAAACAGAAGTGGACTTCAAGTAGAAACCACAAACGAAATTAATGTTAAGATAACTCTTCATAGTTCCTACTTAGTGAACTAAGTGATTAGAATCTATAAAATACAACTCAGTTTCAAAAACTTACAGTAAAAAAGCTTACCTCCTTCAGGATGTGTATGCTAATGTCAAAAGAAAATATGAAAAGTTTAAGTAACTTCAGTAAAGGGTTAATGGCAAGAGGGAGAGGAGGGGGAAAAAGAGAGACACAGAGAGAAAAAGGTAAAGACAGAGAGGGAAAATCATCTAAAACCCAGGACTGATTAAGATAGCAGGAAGGGCTGCAGCATCTTTATCTGCTCCAATGAATCACCAAAGTTCAACTATCCAAACATCTAGACTCTAGCCAGTGCAGGATCAATCCCCTCTTAATAAAAATTGAGTAAAGATTTTTCGGAATAGAAACATAAAAATCACATCCCATGCCTTTATACAGTAGAATAATTACATTGACTCAGAAAAACAATTTGGTTGAACTGTTTCCCTCCTCTGTTTGTTGTTGTTCTAACTAATTTTCCATTTGCAAATGGCCTAACTTTAGACTGTGACAATTTATGTGTTTCCTTCTCCCCAAAATCTTTTATTATAAAAATATAATGCTAGTAAAATAATTGCACACTGTTATTAGAACTTTCCATGAAATCACCTCACCAAGATCCAGGAAATGAGGTTCAAAGAAACAGGAAAGGCTCTTACACACCCAAAAATACCACAGCTTCCCCAGCAGCCCTGTAAAGGTCACTCAGTTATGTATATTAAATCCTTGTATGTGAACTGACCAAACAAGGCCAACAGGCATGATTCTTGCTGGCCAGAAATCATAGCCTGCTAATTGCATTGCTGGTCTCTCCAGCTCCCCATACAGCCTGGAACACAAGATCAGTTGGTACAAAGACACTCTTCCCACACATGCCTAATCCTCCTCCCTTGCCCCAGGCCCTCCACTGCTTCCATTCTGCCAACTTCCAACCCTATGCTAATTCCAAAAATCCATTCTATCTGCTTCTATTCCCAAGGTCCCTAATGCTTCTTGCTGAGAAAGGCAATCAACCATGCTGACCGTGTCCACTAAAAATTCATGCCGTTCATTCTTTGTTAAGCCCTCAGTGTTACTGAGCAGTCCTTTTGTTTGCCCCAGATTGACTCCCTCTTGAATTCTTCATTCTTCCCAATCTTTTCTGACTCATCCTAACACCCCCCCTTGCTCTCAGCAAATGTTACATCTATTTTGCTGAGAACATCTAGGCCTTCAATAATCTCCTTCTCACATGAAATTTTCTCTAGATGATCACTCATCCTTTTCTCCCATCCCCATCTCAAAGGGGAACATTCCCAACTTTCCTAAGACTGATCTCATCATCTCCTTCCTTCCTACAATGTTACTCTTTCAATTACAAACACCCACTGCAGCACGGCCCCACCCCATGCTCTTTCATCTCTTCTCTCTCTATCCCCTGGCTTTCTTTCCATTAGTGTGTGGTGGACATGCTCAAAATCCGCCCATCCAAAAGGAGCCTTCTATATCCCCTGCTTCTCCCTTAACAAACCAGAACTCTTCTCATCTTCCATGACCTCTAAACACCTAACACTTCTGTGCCCAATCCTTATGGACTCTCTTTCTGTATTCTTTTCCTTCTCCTCCCAAAAGGGCAGCCATTCTCCCAAATCTGTCTTCAGTCCTCTCTCTCTCACTCTTGTGCCCATCCATCAGCTACTTGGTGGTGAACTCTCAGTCTGTGCGCCTGACCCTCACCACTCTCCTAGTAACAAATTCTCTTTTTCAGTGGCCTACTGGCTGTCATGGCTTAAGGATGAGTTCCATGGAACCAACATGATCAAAAGAAGACTCAGCAGCCCCTCCCATGTTTCCACTCAGGCTAAAAAGCAAACCTGTGGATTACCTTAAATTTCTACCTTTCCACCTTCTCCCATATTAAATATTTTGCCCAACCACATCAATTCCATTGAACAAAATTTGGACACTGTGTCTGGTTTTAGGAGATTCAAAAATGAATAAGTGGGCTTCCCTGGTGGCACAGTGGTTGAGAATCTGCCTGCCAATGCAGGGGACACAGGTTCGAGCCCTGGTCCGGGAAGATCCCACATGCCGCGGAGCAACTAGGCCCGTGAGCCACAACTACTGAGCCTGCGCGTCTGGAGCCTGTGCTCCGCAACAAGAGAGGCCGCGATAATGAGAGGCCCGCGCACCGCGATGAAGAGTGGCCCCCACTTGCCACAACTAGAGAAAGCCCTCGCACAGAAACGAAGACCCAACACAGCCATAAATAAATAAAATAAATAAATAAATAATTTAAAAAAAAATTTATCCTCTATACAAGTATCCTGAATTATAAACACAAACATATAAAAGCTTTCCCTAGTCCCATCCTCCACCCTTACCCCCAAACCGATGCTGTTCATTCCCTTTTGCTGCCATGACTCACACTTGTTCTGGACAGCAATCAAGCCCTCCATTTACCCAATCATTTATTCCACAAATATATACTAGGGCCTACTTCAGGGTAAGCAGTGCTCCCTCTCTCAAGATTTTGTGCCATCATCTTGTTTCTTAACATGGTCCCCTCCAGCTCAGTTCATACCATGCTATCCCTTAGAACTTTAATCTGAGTTCTCAACTCAAACACTTCAACCTCTCCAAACACTTTTTAGTCGTACTTTTTTTAACCACTTCCTTCCTCCCTCCCCTCTTAGTTTTTTCCCAGTTACATCCTCCTCTTATGCATTTGATTCTTTTACTTAGCAGAGGGAAAATGACTATGCCTAGCTGATAAGGCTTGCACTTCTCTAACTAAACTTGTAAAATGAACATTAGTTCCTTTAGGCATAAAAAAGAATTGGGAATATAAAGTCCAAGGTGCTTGAAAATGCCCCCAAATCCTCTTCCAAATCTAGACAAGTTTCCTTATAGTTTTCCAGTTAAGCCTGTTCTTTCTCAAGCATCTGTATTCAAAATGTTTCACTCAATTTTGTTCTTGGTTATTTGTATGTGGTTGCCAGAATCATAAGAGTATGTTCTCTATAATTTATCATTGTAAATATATAAAATGTAATAAAATTTTCAAAAATCTTTTGAGCTTATGGAGGTAAACATAACTTATCATTCTGTTTCTATGAGAAAAGATAATTCAGATTCCAAAAATCCAATTTACAAGTGAATACAGCTCACATGCAAATTAGAGACTTCTTTCCTTATTATTGCATAATGCTGGGATCCCCAAAGAGAAGTGTAGGGTGGTGGGACAAAAATATCTACTGAGGTGGCAGAAGAAAGTATTAAAAGGTCTATTTATTTACTTAATTTTACCTCATCCTTTAAAATTTTTATTCATATATTTCTTTTCTAATATTCACAATATATTTGTACTATAGTACATATAATCTTGACAGGAAACTTTTTTGAGGATGAATACTCAGGCCTAGTTTTCTTAATTGGGATACGGGATAAAAATGCTGGCGAGCTCTAAGAGACGGTACACGTGGAGTGATATGATTTAAAGTTTGGAGTTTGAAAAGGGGACTTTCCTCAAGATTTTTTTAA
This sequence comes from Balaenoptera borealis, assembly GCF_965194805.1. Lineage (NCBI taxonomy): Eukaryota > Metazoa > Chordata > Mammalia > Artiodactyla > Balaenopteridae > Balaenoptera > Balaenoptera borealis. Next base: position 95,068,254 of record NC_138864.1, on the reverse strand, counting down.
GGCTTTCTACCAAATATATATATATATATATAGTATGTCTTTCTACAGATAAAAGCCTCTAAAAACAATGATTCTCAACTAGAGATAAAGAGCACCTGGAGCTTGTTAAAAATGCAGATTCTTGAGTCTTACTCTCAAGATGCTGATTCTGCAACCCTGGAGTGGAGCCAAAGATGTCAGTAGCCTTGAGAGACTAGGATAGCACGTCAACACCATCGACATTCTGGGCCAGATAATTCTTTGTTGCGAGGAGCTGCCCTGTCCTGTGCACGGTCAGATGTTTAGCGTTATCCCCGGCCTCCACCCACTACATCCCCAGAGTAGCCACCCCACCCCTGTTACGACCACCAAACACGTCTTGAGAGGTTGCCAAATGTCTCCTGGAAGGCACTATCGTCCCCGATTGAGGACCAGAGATAGAAGCTGCCCAAAGATGACACACTTTGAGAAATGCCATTCTTAATCAAAAGGATAAAACGATATGATAAAAGTTGAAGAATATGGATATTACGAGCGTACATGGTATAATTGAAATAAACAGGCTTCCCATACAGGAAACCTGATTAGCCACTATAAATTCCTGACAAATCAGCTAAGCTTCTAAGTCAAAGCTCTTCTTGTGTAATTTCAACTTGAACATCTTCTCCCTAGCTTCTATTTTAAATTATTTTTAATTAACTTTACTGGCATTTTGCATCCTGCTATGAAAAGTCCGCCTAATAGTCTCAGAGGACTCTCCCAAGAGAGAAGAGTGCATTAAATCACACATTATCACATTAAAGAATATTCCAGCACACAGTCCAACAGTCTAAATCTTGGCAAATGCAATGGGGGAGGGAGGGGGGCTGCAGGGGCCGGAACAGGCTCAAGCAATTCGCAGTATCCAAAGCTGATTATCTTCAATTCATCCATCCACAGGAAAAAAGCTGTATTCATTCTCTACTTCAACCACATTTACCACGAAACACCCTGATTTCTACTGTGTATGAGACCTTGGGCAAGTCACTTAAAGTCCTTGGACATCCCTTCCAGAAAGTGAGCCAGTTAGACTAAGTTATTTCTAAAGAACCTTCTAGTTACAAGTCACAAATACGGAAGCATTTAATTAAAAGGCTCTTTCGACCACATGGATTCTAATAACTTTTGCACAAAAAAGCAAATACCTATCAGGGTTGATAACACAATGAATTTTAAGATGCTTGATCCAAAAAAGAAAAAAATGAGAATTAGGTGAACCCCATATACAAGATCCATTCTCTCTTAAAACAAAAATAAGTTTGGCCCAAATTGTCCTTCACTTATCGAGACACTTATACAGGTACTTTGCTTGAGAAGGCAGATCAAGTCAATCTTTCAGAAGCTTGTCGTAAACAGGGAACTAGTTTTAAATCACAGGTTTACTTTCTATTTTCTATAATAGAGATCACAAATCAGCTGCATACAGGCCATTTCCAGCCTGCAGGTGTGGTTGTTTTGTTTGGCCTGGATAAAAATTGAATTTAATTAGTTGCCAACTTTTTAAAAGGGAGCAATGATACATAAAAATCCGTATTTCCAGTATCTCTTGAAATACCGGAAGATATTAACCCAAATGGCAACAATGAGCTGGAGCTGAGAAGTACCGTCTCCTGGGCCTGAGCTCTACAGTAGTCCACAGTCCCCACTGCTCCCTACCTTCCCACACCCATGCTGGTTCCCTCTGACAGCCTGGGGCATATGAGCTTAAGTCCTTGCTCTGTAACAATTTTCAGAATGCACAAATAAGATTTTTAATGCTTTCAGAGCAACAGAGTTGTGCTTGCAGAATCACAGCCAAAGGGGAGAAGCTGTAAAGAGAGAGAGCTATGCTCTCAATATGAAAAACTTTCATAACTATGAATGCTGATAAGGAGAATGCACTACACTGTAGGTGTCTATCTAACCACCTGAAAGAATGTAGAAAGAAATTCTAGATTTGATGGGGAGTTCAGACTAGAGACCCCCCTAAAATTACTTTCATCTTTAACTTTCTATGCCTTTGGTTAGTAGTACAGATAGTGCATCACAACACAGTAATATATGTATAGATTATATCATATGTCTTTATGTGATATAATATGTATATATATGCACATACATATTAATACACATATATATTGTACTTTGTTCGCAGGGGAAGGCTTGATCTTATCCTTCCCCTTCATGAAAAGACATTTTCTGTTAACTTTCATAGAACATTCCATTTTTCTCACTGATTTTAATATATAAAATTTTAAAATTAGGTTTCTATTAACTAAGCAGCCTTATCTTACCAGAGTACTATTCAACTATTATTCTGAAAAGATGATCAATAACCCAAGGACAGAAGGATGATGATGAAAGAACTCGAGGAACAGCTTAAGAGGAGAGTGGCTTGCGGGCAAAGGTTCTTCGCTAACGTCTTTACCAATAAAACCACCCTAACCATGGCAGCTACATATTGACGCTTTCTCCCTACCCACTTGCTCCAAAACATTTTTTCTTTCAACTTATGAAATCTGCTTGTTCGAGACACAATCTTTTAACAAGATTCTGAGGATTTTCTTTTTTAAAAACTTAACTTTATATTACATTTACAATTAAATTGATGCCTACTTAGAGGATGTGGTGAGTCAAAGTTAAACTACTAAAAAAAAAAAATGTTGCTGAGGTTAAGTCAATTTTCAGGTAAAACATAACCCAAGAGTTTCCACACTGATAATGTGTTTTATGCAGTCCACATTCTCCTTCAGACCATTCTAGATGCTGGTTTCTTAAAGTCAGATCATGTGATACCTTACAGCATTACATCTGTACAGTGCATTATCACTGCAGCTTCTACTGACTTTAAAAACGTGTATTATTAAAGTTGGACATTGTAGATATCACTAGTTCTAAATCGTTTTTCTAGTGTGTTTGAGGTTGATTTTTGACATAAGCATTTGTTAACAATAGTGATGAATACCTCAAGTGTGAACCTAAACATCCCATCAAGGAGTCGATATGACTACTGAGGGCATGCCTAATGACAAGAAAATGATTGCCTTGGCAATACAGTGTGAGGAACATGGGCTGCTTCTGGGAAAACGTGTTTATCATTCTAGTTCTGATTTTCTGATTTTCTCTGTTTAGAAAAAATGACTCACTGTTTAGAAGCAAAAAAAACAAAAAAAAAAACAATGATAATTCAATTTAACAGCCCTTGAATTCCACATTTTAATTTAGCCATGGATGTTTTCTGCTTTTACCTACTGTGGGTTCGACATTAACTTCTTCTTTTCCACTCTTTACTGCCTTAACAAAAAGAATCCCAAGAAGCTCATTGCATTATTGCTAAAGGGGGCGGGGGCGGGGGGCGTGTATCAGATAGGCTTAAAATCAAGAGAAAAAGTAAAATAGGTTTTGGAGCCCTGGAAAATTATTTAGTTTGTATCAGTGTCAGAACTCTTTAAATCAGAACCACCCTAAGAGGAAAATACATCAGGAGATTAAGATCCCTGCTCTCTGTCAGCAATGAAAACCTGAAGTATGTTACCTTCAAGAGAAAAAAGACACTGTTTGACTTGTTAATAAGCTTACTGTGGAATTTTCCCAGAAACAGAAGTATTTTCTTTACAGTCTGAATGTGTTTACGCTTTGGAAGAACACAAAGAGCTAATTCATTCTTGAAAAGCATTTCTTTTGAAGCCTGTGTATTTCAAAACAAAAACAGTTATTGAAAACGTATGCATGAGCCATCCCAAAGCAATTGGTCACAGAAACCTGGATTATCAGAGTTGCAGACGAGCCCACAAGAAACAGAACGATGAAGGGAGAGTGCAGGCTTGTTCAGAAAGCTGCGGCAGTCCTTGATCTGATGAAGGCACGGAACTGAAGAGAAGTAGTGGGGAAGTGCTTCAGAGCCCACACTGTCGGGTCTTAGGCCCTGATATGCATATGCTTAAGAAAGAAGCGATCCTGTCATCCTGTTTCTCCGCAGCCAAAGGAAGGGGGGAGTGGAGGGACCAACGGATCCCGCCCTCTTATCCGGTTGTTGATCTAGGGCTGCAATGCTGGAGAACTTGCTCGAGTAATGCTAACTATGCAAAAGTTCACAAGGACGAGGTTGGCTCGGTCCTCGCACCGATTCCCCACACACAGACCCCAAGCAGCAAATGTGCGAACACATTTTAAAATGCAACAATGACAAAGGAGCTTGCAACTTGCAAGCGACACTCACCCTGGGCCGCGGCGCCCAGCCGGCCACCGCCCGCCTCGGCCCCGAGCTGGGGCCCGGGAGCGGGGGCTTCACCCGCGCCGGACATGGGCCGCTTCACGGAGCCCTCGCCGCGCCTCCGCCTAGCTCGCCGCCCTGAGGGGCGGACGCACTAAGGGCTCGGAGATGTTGGGTGCAGGCAACTGACCGCTTCTGGCGGGGATTGAAAAAAAAAAGTGTTTTGAGAGAAGAGCACACCACCCCTGCAGGACATTCCCTCCCCCTCTGCTTCCCTCCCCCAAACCCCACCCCGGGGAAGTTTTGACTTGAAACCCGGGAGGAAAACTGTTACCCAGCAAGTTGACAGCAGTGAGTCCTAGGGGGTCGAAGTGGGGCGGGGGGACCCAAGTGGGAGAGGCTGGAAGGGAGATCGGATTTAGGATCAGAACCCGTCCTCCTCCCGCCCCGGGCACCGCCACCTACCTCGGCATCCCCCCAACTCACTCAAAGCCCCTTCCTCCTCCTCCTCTTCCGCCTCGGAAAGCTAGCGAGGCTCCGGCAGGGGCCGTGGGTCGCGCTGGCCCGACGGCGGCCACCCCTGGGTGTCCCTCCCCTCCTCCCGCCCGCTCAGCGTACACCGCAGTGGCGGCAACGGCGGCGGCCGCCGCTCCTCTCGCTCGGCGCTCTCCGCCTCCTCTTTCCAGCCAGCTCAGCCCCGCTGGCTCCCCTCCGAGGGGGACTCTTTCCCCTCTGCCTCTCTTTCCCCCTTACAGCGCGCCTATACTCCAGAAACACTTCTCCCTCTGCGGCTCCTTTTCATCATATCCGGATCGGGGAGGCCTCGAACTCTTGGCTCTCGGCCCCGAGGCTGGGGGCGGCTCGACCCGGGCTCGGCCGCAGGCTCCCTAGCGCCCGGCTCTGTCTGGGTCAGGAGGCCAAAGCCCTACAGGGCTGGCGCTGGGGAGGATGGGAGGCAGGGGGGACGCCGCCCGGGGGGGGGGGGGGGAAAGGAGGGAGCTGGCTTTTCCTTGGCTGCCCCAGAGTGCCCCCCACCCAGAGAGTCACCGCATCCCCTCTCCCTACTCCTCTTCCCAGCCCTGCCTCAGACCCACTGACATTCTGGGGGTGCCCTGAGGAAAGTAGAAGCCTTTAGGGTGAACAATGCAAAACGAAAAAAGTATCAGACTTTCCTGGGGGAATACAGTCAGGGTGGTTTTGAAACCTTGACCCCTAGCTCAGTGTTTAATCTCTTCATCTCTGACTCTAAAGCAACCTTTATTCTGTTTTTCAGTTCTTTCTTTCTTTGTATTGGTCAAACAGGATCCCGGATAAGGAAAAACCTTTTGCAGTTGCATGAAGACCCTGGAGGCGTCCAGGCAGGCAAGGGTCACACCCTTGAGGATGCGCTGGCCCAGGGCCTCAGGCCCAGCCTATTACAGGCGGAATGCCTCCTCCACAGATGACTTCTGTGGTGAGATAAACTTGTGGTGGGAAGTAAAAAGCTGATCAACTCTCCATTTATAAAGGAGACGTTCCGATTGCAATTTAATCTGATGAGCCAAGAATAACAAGTATAAAATAATTTGCAGATGTAAAGTATTTCAGATAACTTTTGCTCTTTATTTCATTGTGAATGAAATGCAAAATTTGTAGAAAGCTAGAACAAACTCATTCTCTGACTTTCTAGGACAAGGGTAATGACAGTGGGCTTCCCTGGTTGCGCAGTGGTTGAGAATCTACCTGCCAATGCAGGGGACGCGGGTTCCATCCCTGGTCTGGGAAGATCCCACATGCCGCGGAGCAACTAGGCCCGTGAGCCACAATTACTGAGCCTGCGCGTCTGGAGCCTGTGCTCCGCAATGAGAGGCCGCGATAGCGAGGGGCCCGCGCACCGCGATGAAGAGTGGCCCCCACTTGCCACAACTAGAGAAAGCCCTGGCACAGAAACGAAGACCCAACACAGCCAAAAATAAATAAATTAATTAATTAAAATAAATAAATAAATAAATAATAAAAAAGAGTAATGACAGTAATGTTCTCAAAATTGGAGAAAATGTACATTGGATACATCTTCCTTCTAGGGGTATCAATAATATCCCAGGAATTGCATCTCTTCAAAAAACCAACTGGAATTGATTCCAATTGACTGAGAAGTCCTATTTCTTACCTTTAAAGAATTGGTGCAACCAAACTTACTTTCAATTAAACCTGAAAAACACAGCCTTTGAAGTTTCTGCTGACAGTTATTCAGACCATGTTCTGCCCCAAAAGACGAATGACATTTTGCCCAACGACCTGTGACTAACAAATGCCTTTTATTTTTTTTTTTTTTAATTTAGCGATTTCAGGAATGGTGTATAAAAGTGCCTTAACTCTCTGAAAACTTGTCTGGGGGCCTGAACTATTTGGAATCTGCTTGATGAAAACTGATCAATTCTGAGGGCAACTGCATTACCATTAGAGAGCAAACATTTGAGGAAGCTTCACGCCTAGATACTATTTTATCCCTATTTTATATATTGCCTTGCCTTTTAAAAAAATGTACCCTCACTAAGATGTTAAACTCCACGAATATTTAGGAAATTACAGCACTCTTCTAGAAAGTCATAGTCAGTGGTAAATATTTGTTAATTTAATTTCACACAGTACTGAATGTTGCACACATGGTAGGTGATTCAATAAATACTCCTTGAATTAAATGTAAACATCTTACTCTTTAACAGTGAAGAAATAAGATTCAAATAAAAATATTAGGAACAAATGAGAGTCTGTGTGGTAGAATCACCAAGACAGTCAAATGCTTTATCTTGCTCAGCAAAACTTTGAGCAAGTCAGTCAATCCCTCTATGCCTTGGTTGCTTCATAAGTGAGAATGATAAAAGAAACTCTTCACAGGGTCCCATAAGGACCAAATAAGATAATTTTCAGAAGAATATCAGCTATGAGGAAAGGTACTCAAAAATATTAACTGTTATTATTATTCAGCAGAAGCATTTTGATGGGTAGTGCTGAACATGGCATAATGACTATATCACAAGGGCCACATCAAAATACCAGGTAACCATGCCTGGTATACATGCGCAATCTATACTTTACACAAATTATCTCAAAGACTTCTGACATCAGCCCTACCAGTACCTTGCCAGGATTGCACTGCTAGGATTTATAGCTCAAGTCTGTCTGACTGAAAGCCTATCTTGTGTCTTTAGGTAAACTCAGGTCTTCCTTCTAGGAGCACCTAGAAGTCCATAAGCTTAGTATTTGATACACCAGCAATTAAGTGGGGGCTCCTAAGTGTTCCCCAGGCGGTCCATTTACCCCATCCCTTGCTGTCTTTCAGTCTTTCTGACTCATCACTTAGCTCGGTTCCTGAAGAGCACTCCAGCGCCCTCATCCTCTCATTCTTCTATTCAACAAATATGTATGGAAGTGGGAGGCACTGTCATGGGTGCTGGGGATGGAGCAGTGAAGATGATCAACATGGCCATTGCCTTCATGGAACTCAGTCTAGAAGGAAATATGGACACACAACCACTTAACAACAGTTGCTGAATGGGATGGCAGGGAAAGTTCTGGAATGCCATGATAATTCTTTTTCGCAGGGAGATACAGTCTGGTCTAGGAATCAGGGAAAAGTTTCTGGAAAAAGTTATGTCTCTCCTGGAAGCAGAAGAAGAAATTGATGAGAGAAAAGACCGGTCTAGGCAGTGTGGGTGGAAGTGCAGAGGTTTGAGGGTAGCCTAGCATCAATGAAGAACTGAAAGAAGTTCAGTATAAGAGGATAACCCAATGCAAGGGGGAGAGAGATGGAAGATGAAGAGAAGAGTTCTTAGCAACTTTGAACAAGGAGGATATATTTTCCAAATTTCTATTTATAAAAGCCACTCTGGTATAATATGTAAAATGATTTGGAGGCACTGAGATTGGAGCTCGGAAGTCCGATTAGGAGGCAAGGGATGATGATAGACGTGGGAATGGAGCCAAATAGGCTGAGATAAAGGATAAGGAAGCTAGAGGAATCAAGGGTGACTTCCAGTTTTCTGCATCTTGATGGAGGGGGGTAATACTACCTACAGAGATGGAAACGTTCAGGAGAAGCAGGTTTGGGGAAAAGCTGCTGAGTTAGTCATGTGGATGATGTAGTGTCTGAGAAACCTGTGAAGTGGCTAATTGGAACCATCCAGTGGGCTGCTGGATAGGTGTCTGGAATACAAGCACATAGATGGTATTTACTGGCAAGGAGGTCATGAGTACCCAAGGTGAACATGCTGTGTAAGAACAGAAGGCCTAAAACACAGCTATGCCCTGAAACTCAATCCAAATGTGTCCTTACTGGCCCCTCTCCATTTCTCCACACCGTTCTCAATGCGATAATACTTTTATCTGACTAGCTTCGAGAATCACCATTATTTAGTACTACTACTGCCTGTGCCCCTCCACCAGCCCAGATGCCCCAGGTGTATCACCTGATGGTCCTGATTAAACCGGATTTGATCATGTCTCAAACTATAGTCATCTTGATAGATGGAAACCTTCCCTGGGGACCAGCCTTCCTTTAGAATTAAATACCCTAGCCCTGGCTCAAAGCCCTCTGCCACTGAAATCCCAATGTGCCTTACAACCATTCCTGCCTAGTGATGTACACACTGATGATGATGTAATGATACGTAAACACGTTGTGAAAGAGATCTGACATGAGCTAAGCAAATGAAATGAACTAATTAAAAGGATTTATAAAGCATCCTTGTGGACTACCACATCTTCATCACTCAGTCAACATTCAAACATTTATTGTGCACCTATTATATTCTAGGCCACATGTTAGTTTCTGGAGATTTTTTTTTTTAGTTTGATTTAATGTCTTGAAAAGCAGCTAAATTACTTTTCAGTTGGGTAGAGACCTATCTGCCTAGCAAACGTTGAAGTTAGTATCTTTGCATAGTTATCTAAGCCAGAAGTCTACAACTGGGGTGTGCTATTGTGCATACTTCCCAGGGAGTAGACAAGACAATTCTCTGGAATGTGAGGAGGAAACAGTAGAATGAGTATTTATATTTGTTTTTATGTCATCATTTGTCATTTCAATTCTCAAGTATGTTTTAAAACTTATACAAAGTATTAGTACAAAAGTATGTATAATTTATAAATAAATATAAATTAGGGGTTCACGCTTAAAAGTATTTTACTGCTTACTTGGTTAAAAAATGATTTAAATGCTTTATATCATTTAAGGTACATTCAGTCAGTACATTCACCCAGATTGTACCAAGGTTAGTTTTTCTACAAAACATATATACCTACCTCATTTAGGTAGAAGCATGACTTTAGCAATCCCCAAACCCAAGGACATACAAACATACAAACTGAGTCTCTTAGTACCCTCAGGTAACCTCCATGACCTTCACATAATGCCAACACAATGGCCGTCGACTTTCTCAAATTCTACTCATTTTTTTTTTTGGTGCACATATACTTTTCAACAAACTTTATTTTCTATTGTCTTACCTCACAGAAGATTTAGGGCGCAGGGGCTTTGAGGAAAAGAGATTAGCTCAGGGAGCTATTAGGTCAGAAAAAAGTGACAGCAGAAGAAATGACAGCTGACAGACAGAGAAGATACAGGGAAATAAACACGTCATAACAATGCCTTCGTGAATTCAACTCAGTGAAACGGACTGTTCCTAATGAGGGCCTGAGTCATTAAGGAAGGATTCAGTTATGTTAGCGCTGCATTCTGTTTTTTAAGGAGGCAGGTCAGTATTTTTACGTTTTAGGAAAAATTCCACCAAAAAAAAAAAAAGTTCACATAAGAAAATGTTGCTACTTGAAAGAATAACTTTCACAGGATTACATTTTTATAGCTGCCAGGGAAATGAGCAATCATGATTCTAGGCCAATTTGTTGTAACTGTATTTCTCCACCTCCTGGTGCTCTGTTTGAAGAGGAGAGGTCAAGTGGACAGATTTCTGGAATTCCATCCTTACTTCAAATAGAGCACTTTGTTCTTTTTCTCCATAATGCATAGGCCCTTCCCTTAAATTTAACTGAGAAAACTGGTTCTTCCACTTTCTGAACATTTGAAAACTACCGAAAGGCCCAACTCCTTCATTTAACATATAAAGAAATATAAAGACATAAAGTTCATTCATTAGGTTCAACAAACATATACTTAGAATCTACTATATGCCAAACCACATGCTGGGCATCAGAAGTTCAAAGATAGAGGAAAGACTGGGAGCTCAGAGTGTGTGAGGGAAGAGATGGGCACAGGGCAGAGTGGGAGAGGGCCATTCACGTCAATAATGACTGTACAGCAGGAACTTGAAGGCAGCAGCGCCTAACTGCTCGAGCGTGGGCGGGGAGAGCCAGGGGATGTTTCAGAAAGAAGACGATACCAAGCTGAGTACTGCTGATGAGTAAAAGTTTGCTTGTCAAAATGCTTAGGGAATTCCAGACTGAAGAGATAATGCCTACAAAGCAGAGAAGTGTGAAAGCCCCAGAGAAGTTAAATGACTCGGCAAAGGTCCTTTTTGTAGGTTTGCTATAGAGCTAAGTTTCTAAACGTCCAGGCTTCTTGCTCTGATTGATTATCTGGATAAGCTGCGTAAATGAATCCATCACTTCTAAGTGATGGTGAAGCTAGGGCATATCTGATCTTCCATTCACGAGTTCCAACGATTTTCTGTTGTAAATGTGTGACCAAAGAATGCAGCATAGAATCTCCTGTTGCTGAATTAGCTTGACTTGTCCTTCCCTCCAAGCTCTCAGTTAGTGCCCCTTTCGGTTGTCTGACTCCTATGGCCTGGGGCCCTGGCCTTCGGGTATTTCCTTGCTGTCACTGTACTTTCCTGCTTGTGTTTTGAAGGAAGGGAGGGAGGGAGAGGTTAAGGCAGACAGTGGCACATGTCAGAGAACAACTGGAGTGAAGGTAGAAATGAAAATGTGCTTCTATCATATGCAGCCAACAAGAAGGTACGTAGATAGTGAACCTGGATATATAAGGTATTGTGGAAAAGTAGTAAATACAAGAGGTCCTTGAAAATGACGACTGATGTGTTAAAATCACAATTAGAAATAATCTTAGCATGATGATCCAGACAAAGATATTTGAAATAATGTAGAAGATGAGGATTCTTTTTGTCACCAGGGTCCCTAAACTCGTTTATAGGTAAAACTCTCAGGTAAAGAGAGGAACTTTCAACTCTGGGATTTAAACCAATGCCTCTATTTCTCCAAATTTTCTGTTAAGAAATAGATGCTAAATAAAAAATGCAGGATTACAGATTGATTATATTGTTCATTCAATCCTGGGACCTATAATCTATTCTGGGAAAAAGGCAAAGTTTTCTTGAATATCCTCCCACCTCCCATTATTCTCCTCTCTCTTACGTTGAACAGTTCCTCCTCCCCAGGCACCTGGATCCCCATTCTATTCTCTTGCTGACCCAGGTTTCCAACCTTAAACACGAAGATATTAGTAACTCATAGTCTTCCTAATTCTAGGAGCAACAAACCTGTTCCCATGTCCATAGTCCCCCTAAAATGTATCCAGGCCCATAAAGGGACCTAGGTTATTTGTTGCCACATTATTTTGGTGGCAGGGAGTCGGAGTCAACCTGGGCAGCCATCCCTGGGAGAGCAGGAAGTTTATGGGGTGGAGGCAGAGGATGCTGTATTGTGTAGCTACTAGAAGAAACAGATTATATGCACATGTTAGCCACAAAATGGATCTTTAAAACACTGTATTTAGTGAAAAGAGTAAGAAACAATGTGACTTTAGTGCAGCACCAATTAATACTTAAAATTATATACACACAAAACAACAGAGCACAGTTTATAAGAATACACACAAGAAAAAGGACTTACATAAACATCTTAGAATGGTAATGGGAGGAAGGAAAAGAGTGAAGAATAGGAATCAGGGGATATGGGGATATAAGTATACGTATAGCTGATTCACTCTGTTGTACAGCAGGAATTAACACAATGTAAAGCAATTATACTACAATAAATATGTTAAAAAAAAAAAAAAGAATAGGAATCGGAGAGAACACATAGAGGCAGACAAGCATACAGACAAGAAAAGGGACTTGGACAGACCATGATAATGTGCCATGTACCAAGGGGCTGATAAACTCAATTCTTTGCACTAGAGGTCCAAAACCATGACAACTATTACTGCCAATAATTAATTAATAAATAAATAATAAAGTAATAATAATCTACCAAACAAAAATTCAAGCAAGTCTTATTACCAGGCAATGCAATAAAATGACAAGAAATGAAGATGTTACAGGATATATATTGAAAGAGGCGTATCTTACATATATCTCTAAAATCACTACAGAGGTGATTACCTAATTTATCTGTGTTAAAGATAACACAGCAACACCAGAACACTTTGGTTACAACAGCCCATCTATACAAAGCCATGTTTTCTTACTCACTCTCATATAGACTGTTGTAGTCTGCTGGTATTGGCCCCTAAAAAGATATGCCCACATTCTAATCCCCAGAACCTGTGAATGTTACATTACTTGGTTAACTTGGTTAAAGGGCCTTTGCAGACATAATTATTTTGAAATGAAGAGATCATTCTGGATCATCCAGGTAGGCCCTCATGTCAACAGCAGGTGTGATGGTTAATTTTAGGTGTCAACTTGACTAAGTCAGGGAATGCCCACATAGCTGGTTAAATATTACTTCCGGGGGTGTCTATGAGGGTGTTTCTGGAAGAGATAAGCATTTGAATTAGTGGACTGATGAAAGCAGATGAGCTTCCCCAGTGTGGATGGGCACCATCCAAAACTTTCAAGGCCCGAAAAGAACAAAAAGGCAGAGGAAGATTGGATTCACGCTCTGCCTGTTTGAGCTCGAATATCAATCTTCTGTCACATTTGGCACTCCTAGTTCTCAAGATTTCAGTCTCAAACTAGAATCTGTGCTATTGGCTCTCTGGCTCTCAACCTTCAAACTACTCCACATGCTTTCCTGGGTCTCCAGCATGCAGATGGCAGATCCTGGGACTTCTCAGCCTCCATCTGATACTTGACAATAAGTCATATATATCTCCTATTGGTTCTGTTTTTCTGGAGAATCCTATCTAATACAGCAAGTGTCCTTATAACAGACACACAGACAAGAGAAGGCATTATGAAGATGGATGCCGGGATTGGAGTTAGGTGGCCACAAGCTAAGGAAGGTGGTAATTATCAGATACTAAAAGAGTCATGGCCCAGATCCTTGCCCTGAGCCTCCAGAAGAAATAGAGCACTGTAAACACCTTGATTTCAGACTTCTGGCTTCTGAAACTGTGAGAATACATTTTTGTTGTTTTAAGTCACCAAGTTTGGGGTAATTTGTTACAGTAGCCACAGAAAACTAATACAACTGTCTTTAGACAAAGTGAAATTGAAGGTCTTTAGGCCCAGTGTACTATTAATTATTTGATGTTTGCTATTCGCTCACTATCAAAGGGAAAAGCAATCTACTCTGAATCCCGGAAGGGACTCAACTCTTTTATCAAAAGCCTTTTCCAGGTTGACATATGTCCAATACCTCCAGAGGTATAGCCCATCTCTTATAATTAATTATAACGACTATCATATACCAAGTCCTTTAAAATTTACACATTCTTCACCATGCATCCTCAATTTTATCTTAGGGATAACCCTTTCTGATATGTATTAAGTGTACAATATTATAATCCCCATTCTATAAAAATAAGGAAACAACATTTGAGAGAGGTTCAACAGAGAACAATTAAGTAGTAAGTTGAAAAGTTCAGACTGTAACTGAAATCTTCATGTAATTATTCATCAGATATTTATTGAATATAAGCTCTACCCCAGGTCTCCAGTTAGGTCCTGGCAGCATTTTTTTTTTTGTAATCAACTACAAGATGTCACATACTCTGCTAAACACTGGAATAAAATGAAAAGTGAAACACGTGCCCTGGTCTTCACAAAGTTTTAGTCTTAGGACAGGTAGACGTTAGTCAAATAATCACACATATAAGTATCTAAGTACAAATAGTGGTTAGTAAAGAACAATGGCATGCTGTGAGTGTGTGTAAGAGGGGCATAGAATTAGAGACAAAGTCCCTGCTCTAAAAGAACTTAAAAGTAGAGTAAGGGAAATGATCAAGTAAAGAGAAGAATAAAATATAATGGGATTCATACTTTGAAGTAGGAATTGGGCCCCATGACGGGACACAAGAGGCAGCAACAAATCCAATCCTAAGAGAGAGGAGTCTGAAGAATGAAATGGGTTTGGAGAAGAGCCTGGATGAGAAGGACTTAACCATAGATAGGAAGGTGAGGAGGAAAGAGAAAGGAAGCAGCAAGTGCAAAGTTACAGGAGAAGGTGAAGTGGGCATTCAGAGAACTCCAAACCTTATACCTGTTCTACCACATTTCTTACAACATATATGCCTATATCAAATTAGGATCTCATTTATACATTCCAGAAGTTTTTAATTCTTCTCAGAATTCTATTAGAGGGATTTCTAGACTGAGTTTTCTCCTCTCTAACAATGAGACTCTTTATTACATTTCCCCCAGGTGATCAAACAAAAACCCATTTGAAGTATGCAGAAGATGCTATTGGCTATGTGGTGCTGGCAGAAATTCACATGACATGTATAGCACCGGGAACTCTACTCAATGCTCTGTAATGGCTTACATGGGAAAAGAAACTAAACAAGAGTGGATGTATGTATATATATATAACGGGTTCACTTTGCTGTACACCTGAAACTTACACAACATTGTAAGTCAACTATACCCCAATAAAAATTTTAAAAGAAATCCACCTGACAGCTACAAAAAAAAAAAAAAAGAAGAGTATGCTTAGAAGGCTCACTTGTATTTATACCATAAACTGCACCACCAATACCACCAATAGTAGAATAATCTTGCCCCACAGTGTTGCTGGAATATGACATTGGCTGGAGTCCTTTGATGTCATCTGTCTCTTTTCATCTTAGAGTCTTTAATTTTTAGACTCTGAAGAACTATCTCCTGGGTCTCTCTGTAATCAAGAAGGCGGTACTTGGAAATCCCACTAATAAGTTAAAGTTAATTTTTTAAACAAAAAAGAGGGAATGGTGCTTATAAAAGGTATGATTATAAAATAGTTTGAAAATAAAAGGAAATCTCTGAATCATGTAAAACATAATCATTAAGGCCAAAGATGATAAGAAAGGTAAGGTTGAAACAAACCATTACAAAATGAAATCATGACATTTAAAATTGCTGGAATAACATTAGAATATTTCATTTAGTCTGCATTGGGACCCAGAGTGCTCTTTCCTTAGATACTAGCTGACGGACATTGTCTGTGATCATTCAGCACTACAGACACTAAACCTCTTTCACACAAGGATGTGAATATTTGCACAACCAGAAGGAAGCAACTTCTTAGGACCTTTTTTTTTTTTTTTTCTGATAAATCAATCCTTGGAGAGAGCCTGGGATTTTCTTAGCATCACTATTTAAAAGCCATTAAAAAAACTGAGTATAATTCCCAAATTTAGCAAAACTACCTTAGAAACGAAGCTATGGAAGATTCTTAAATAACTCAAATTATGATTCTGATGTTTAGTTCAGCATAAAGAAGCTAAGTCACTCCCTTCTTGGGCTCTGCTAAAGTCATGCTTTCCAAGACTCACAGGTTCTTAAGTCAAGGAGCCACGTATGTTCCCCCCGCCCCTCACTCAAATCAGGATAGACAACGGGACAAGGGGGGAAAGAGAAGACTTTCAATTAGAGAATTTGAAACCTTAATCCAAGAGAAAGATAAAAACTATAGTAAAACAAGCAGCAGTTTGAAATATTTCCCTAGTTGTCTTTGACCCAGGGCAACAGATACATTAAAAACTGAACTCTTTAAGCAAGATGAAATGAAAGAAATCCATTTTTTTGGTCTTTGACAAGCTTAACATCATTCTTTTGGTTTGTTAACATTTCTCCAAAAAGTGATAACCTCTACTTATAAGAATCTTGCTTCTGTATGATACAGAAGCTTGATTCAAATATACCAATAAAAATTTTTACATGTCTATGTGTATGTAGTTTAGTGTATTCAGTAGAAGATCAATGGTAATTTCAAAATATTGAATAAAAGAGTTTTTTTCTGATATTAGAAATATTTTTGAATCATTTTGTTTCCCTAGCTATTTTAAATGAATAATAATAGTGTGCTTAATAAATTTTTGAAAATCAGTATTTTAGAAAGCCACCTTTAAAGTTAAATAATTATTTTTGATAGTTTAGGATGAGTTCTGTCATTGAAATATCAAGCCAATAACTAATCAACTGTTTAAACAATCAGGTTATAGCTACCATATTATAAAAAGTATTAGGACTTCCTTGGCGGTACAGTGGTGAAGACTCCACACTTCCAATGCAGGGGGCGTAGGTTTGATCCCTGGTCAGGGAACTAAGATCCTACATGCTGTGCAGCATCACCAAAAAAAAGAAAAAATATTATACCAGGCACAAATTTATATTTCTGAAAACGACCGGTTGACTAGGAAAATTGAATTAAAATAATTATTTAAACCATATTCCCTTTGATACTTTACAAATTGTAATGCAAAGTTAATAACATAACTTTGAAAGATTACTTCATTATCTTGTCAATCAATGTTTGTATTATGCACTTAGAACTATACACTATGAAAGTATATTTAACGATTGCTATATTTTATGTTTAGCATCATGTGAATTTCTCAATATTATTAAATAATATAAGATGCATACTGAAGACCAGAAAATACAACTTTCTATAAAATACTACCTTACACTTAGTATCCCCTATGCTAGACACCTTAGTAAGTGTCTTGGCAGGCAGCAATCTAAGATGACCTTCAGTGATCCTCACCTTCTGTGTAGTCCCTTTCCTTGAGTGTGGGCTGGACCAAGTGACTTGCTTGCAATGAGCAGAATAAGGCAAAAGTGATGTTATACACCTTCCATGATTAGGTTACAAAGCCTGAAAATTCCATCTTGCTAGCACCTTCTCTCTCTCTCTCTCTCTCCCCTCTATGACAAGAAACTGAGGGTGGCCCCCAGCCAGAAGCCCCTGAAGAACCAAATCCTGCAAAATATTGTATGAGTGACCTTAGAAGCAGATCTGCCCCCACTTGAGCCTTCAGATGAGACCACAGCCCAAACTGCCACCTTGCTTTCAGCCTGTGAGAGACTCTGAAGCAGAGAACCCAGCTAAGCCTTGCCTAGATTCATTCCCCACACAAACCATGAGATGATAAATGGGTGTTGTTTTAAGCCAATAAATTTTGGGGTAATTTGTAATGAAGCAGTAGATAACTAACACAATCATTTAGCTTTTTTTTTTTTCTTTCTAAATCTACAGAGTACAAAAGAACACCATTCAGAACTATAAAGAGAGAGTTTAAGCCTTGGCAATTGCCTTAGTGCCCAGCACTTAAGCTGAGGTTTCAGGATCACTGTTTGTTTGCTTCTTAACGCAAATAAACACAAGAGTTGTCCTTCAGCCAAAGGGTAAATGTGTGCCTATTCTGTTAGTGTCTGAATTTTTTCTATCATACCTATGGGTAAATAAGTGAATTCTTCTACCTCCCTAAAGCATCAGATATTCTGACATTTTAAACTGAGATATATAATATGCAATAAAATGCACAGATTATACATGCTTAATTTGATGTTTTAACAATTGGGTATATCTATGTAACCATCACCCAAAACAAGCTATAGAATATTTCCATCCTTCTAGAAATATTCTTCCTGCCTTTTTCCTGTTATTATTCCTCCTCACTGATTGCTATCTGCCTCATCAACTATCTAATTTCTATTGACATGGATTAGTTTTGCCTTCATCTGGATTTCATAATAATGGATTTAGACACTGTGTATTCTGTTCTGTCTGGGTTATCTTAGTTTAACATTATAATTTTCATAGCCATCCATATTGTTGCATGTGTCAGTTGTTTCTTCTTTATAATTACTGAGAATTATTTCATTTATGTGGATATACCACAATTTATTTATCCATTCAACTGCTGATGGATATTTGGGTTATTTGAAGTTTTGCCTATTATGAATAAATCTACTATGAACATTTGAATACAAGTCTGTGTGTACATATATTTTTATTTGTCTTGGATAAATACCTGGGAGTGGGATACCTGGGTAAGCATATAGCTAACTTTATGAAAAACTGCCAAAGAGTTCTTCAAAGAACTTATATCATCGTACAATCCAATGAGCAATACAGAATAATTCCATTTGCTCAACATCTTTGGTAACATCTCATGTTGTCAGCATTTTTAAAAATTTTAACCATTGTAGTAGGTAAAAGTGGTATCTCATTGTGATATTAATTTGATTTCTCTGCTCATCAATGAGGTTGTATGTTTTTCATTTATTAACCATTTATATATCTTGCCCATTTTTATACTGAGTTGTTTGAATTTGTTACTTTGCGTGTATGTGCGTGTCTGTGTACTTATATTCGGGGTACAAGTCCCTTGTTAGATATATTTGCTGTAATTTTTTTCCCCAGAGAGCAGCTTGTCTATTCATATTATTAATGGAGCCTTTTGATGGAGCCAAAATATTAAATTTTGATAATGTTCAATTTATTGTTTTTAAAGTGTTATGGTTTGTGTTTATTGCAACCTGTCCAAGAAATTTTTGCCTACTTTGAGATTACAAAGGTGGGTTTCTATGCTTTAAGAAGTTTTATGGTTCTGAATTTTAAATTTAGGTCTACTATCTATTTCAAATTCTTCTTTTGTGTATGGAGTGAAAGAGTGATCTTGATTCACTTTTTTTCATATTGATATCCAATTGTTCCAGCACAATTTGTTGAAAAGACTTTCCTTTCCACATTCAACTAATTTGCCAGTTTCATTAAAAATCAAATGACCATAAATCTGTCAGTCTCTTTCTGGGCTCTCTATTCTGTTCCATCAACTTGTTTTCCTGGCGTTACCCAGATACTACACTATAGCTGCAGTTTTTATCTTAGGTCTAGAAATCATATGTACATGTCCTCCAACAGTGTTCCTTGTAAAAATTGGTTTGATTTTAAATCATCTGAATTACTGTATACATTTAAGAATAACCTGTCATATATCTTGAAAATAACCTGCTGAAATTTTGAAAAAGATTTCATGGAATCTATAAACTAGTATAGGAAGAATGAACATCATAACAATATTGAGTATCTCAATCAACAATAATGTTATTTCTCTCCATTTAGTTGTTTTCCTTAATATCATTGATGTTTATAATTTGAATGTAAAGGTCTTACACATGTTTTGTTAGATTTATTCCTAAGTGTTTTTGTCAAGAACTATGATCTTTCTGAAGTTTTACCCTACTTGCAAGCTAACAAGTTAGCCTGTCACAGTTACATGGGTGGTGGCAGAAGACAGTTGAGTTATGGCTCAGAGACAAAAGACAGTTTAGTACTCACAGAGATAGCACAAGCCAGAGTATCAGCATTTGCACCACGTCCCCAAACCCCAGTTCCTATGGGATGATGCAAAAAAGTTCTTGTGATAACTGCACAAGCTTAGAGACCTAAACATTTTATAATAAACAATAAGCAAGCCTACCCTTTGCTCTGTAGGGAGGCACTATCTCTGTCTTCCAATGTTTTTTGTGACACAAGCACACTTGAAAAGATGGTCCAGAACAAAGACAGGCAGTGTCTGCACTGGTGAGACATGCAGAAATGAGAGAAACGAATAGAGAATTGTCTCCCAACAATATTACTTTTTCTGGACGCTATTTTAAATGGAATTTAAATTTTTCAATTTCCCATTGTTCATTAGTATTATGTAGATAAATAACTGATTAAAATGTAGTAAAAAAAAAAAAAAAAGTAATAAGACAGTGATCAAAGTTTTCCAAACTACCTTAAAGTTAAGAAACATACTCCTGGAAAATCATTAAATAAAAGAAGAAATCAAAAGTGAGATTGTGAACTTACTAGAACACAAATTAAGAACATTTTGAATCTAAACCTAGAAAATATAGGAAAAGCTGTATTCAGAGGGCAATGTGTAGCCTTAAATGCCTTTATTAATAAAATTAAAAGATAAAAAATAAAACAGTGTTCATTTTAAGGAACTTTAAAGACGACAAATATTTAAAACTATTAGATAGACTTAAATAAAGATAAACTAACAATTTTTTAAAAGATGGAAATGATAAATCCAATGATAAAGTGGTCTTAAGAATCACCTACTGACTTTACTATTCATGAGAATAAAAGGAAATGACTTCAGTAAATGATTTTTAGACCACTTTCTCTAAAATTTCCAAATTCTATAACTTCTACTCATGAATATTCAGAATTAGAAACCTGTTTTGTTCTTCTTTTATCCTCCAGTTTGTAACATATGGTAGGTGTATGTTTGTGTATCAGTTCTGTTGCTGCAAGTTACCCCCAAATTTAGCAGATTAAAAATAATATTTATTATTTAATAGTTTCTGTAAGTTAGGAAACTAGGAATGGTTTATCTTGATCCTCTGGCTCTGGGTCTTTCAAAAGGTCTGTCATCTCAAGGATCCACTGGGAAGGATCCACTTCCTAGCTTAGTCATGAGACTGATGACAGAATTCAGTTCCTTGTGGGCTGTTGGACTAATGTGTCAGTTCCTCGTGTGCTATCTACTACAGCCCTTACAAGATTCCTTGCCACCTGGACCTCTTCATAGAATATCTCACAACATGGCACCTAGCTTTATCAAAGCCAGCAAGCAAGAGGGCAAGAGAGTACCAGCAAGACAGAGGGTGCTAGCAAGATAGAAGACATTGTCTTTTGTCACCTAGTTCTATTGATTAAAAGCAAGTTACTAGGTCTAGGCCACACTAAATGGAAGCTGATTACATGAGGGAGTGAATACCAAGAGATAGAGCTCATTGTGAACCACGTCAAAAGCTTCCTACCACAGTGTGTTTAGGCATAATAACATTTCTCTAGTGTTTTCCCTATGCACATATTCAAAGACTCTATAAAGCACTATAGCTAGAAAATACACTGCCAAGTATCTATTTCCCAAACCTGTATTTTATTTAACAACCTTCCTGAAGTATAATTGTGTGTGTGTGTGTGTGTGTGTGTGTGTGTGTTCTAAGAAATCTTTGCCTGTACTGAGGTTACAGATTTTCTGTTTTACCTTATGTCAATTTTGGTAAGTTGTATTTATAGTAGTTAATTTTGTTGGCAAAAAGTCATACTTAACATTCTTTTGTTATCCTTTTAATATCTGTAGGAGATGCCATGACCATCCATTACTCAGTCTTGATCTTTGTCTCCGTCCCTCCCCACCTCCCCTTTATTTCCTTGATATACTATCTAGTAGATGACCAATTTTGTTGATTGTGTCAGAGAACCAGTTTTTGGCTTTTAGATTTTCCCTATTGTTTGTGTTTCATTGAATTCTACTCTTATCTTTTTCTTTTTTCTATACGTGTTGTATGCTGGATATTGTGAGTGTTATGTTGTGGAGACTAGATACCTTTATATTCCTTTAAAGAGTGTTGTTATTTTTGTCTTGGCAGGTAATTAACTTGATTTGATTTTCAAACTGAAAACTCTGCTTCATCTATGGCATCTCAAATTTCAGTTTAATTTTTGGTCCTTATGTATTCTTCAGGGACTGGGGCAGAATTTATACATAGAACCTGAGATTACCCTTCTCTGGCTATTTTCAGGGCTACTTGTCATTTTCATATAGCAGTGGCCACCTTGAGCTGTCTCCTGATTCCTTAGACCAAAAATACCATGGGTTTTCTATTGGAGCTTCAACTTTTTGCCCTTAATCCAAAGCTTGCAAAACCCAGAAACTCAAGCCATGCCATTTCTTTCATTCAAGTTTTGACTCCCCCCTAAAATTTCTTAGCTTTTGTCCTTTGCCTTTATCCATAGCCTTCAGGTAGTTGGTTTTTTATTTTTGTTTATTTTATTTTATTTTTTTTTGTGTTTTCTCCAAAACTGATAGCTCTACTCTGTGGGAGGATCAGTCTCTCAGGAGTTTATTCCCCCATAAGGGTAGCAAAACCACCAAGCCTATACTTTGCTCAATGGAACACAGGTGCAAATATCTTCTAAGCATTTAATCTTATTAAAATGTGAGCTGTATTATCCAATCTAAATCATTTTCTATGTTTATGGATGAGCTAATGTTTTGTAAAAAAAAATACCACCATCACATTGTGTAGAATCAGTGGACTCATAAAGGCTTGCTAAGTTTGTGGTACACATATAATATGTATTCAGACTTTACTGTAATGTGTCTTTTTTTTGTTTCTTCAGTATTTTCAGTGAATGAGTATTAATAGAACCATATATTCCGCCTTTTGGACCCTTACTATAGGACCCTTTTGAACCTATACATGTGTCTATTTTTCTTCATACATATTCAGAACATATCTTATTTCCTTGGGAACCATTATCCATGTACCCTGTGAATGCATATTAACAGTCGAATATATTTGTAGAATATGAATTTATCATATTGAATGCATAGCAAAATTTTTTTAAATAGTTATAATATTCAAAGCTATTGACTTACTTAAACACATTACTTGCTATTCTACCATTCTTTAAATGTTATTTCTAAGTTTTGTAGCAGAAAATAATAGAAAACCTAGGTTTTCAAAGGACTACATAACCAAATCAAAGTTTTAAACAAAATTCTTTCTGCTGATATCGTCAACAGAATACAGTCTACATAGGTCAAAGAAATTAGCAATTATACTTATAATGAACATATTTTCATTGTGCCCATTGCTTAGCTCTTATTTTTAAAGGCCTGTAATAGATGCAAAATTTGAATAAACTACTGAAATTCCCCCAACTCTGCAAGATGTAAATAAAATTAAACTTACAGCCTTTTAACAAATCATATGGTATGATAATTTCTCGATTCTTTTAGTTGATGAAAAACTACCTAGCCTCATAATATAAACCCAAGATGTCATTTACTTTCTTGATGAATCTTTGAAGGTCAGCTAGTCACCAAGTAAATAAAAGCAATACGATCCGTGAGTTTTTGTGTGATTTTAAATACCTTGGATAGTGTTGCAGGGCCATAAGCTAAATGACTTTATGTAGCTGAGAAATTCAAGAGCTCTCTAGAAAAGAATATTTTATGTCCCATTAGAAAAATGGAATCAATTTTCACAATAGCACAAAATGAAGGAGAGAGACCTCTCCACTCAGGAAGTGTGTTAATAAGAGCATGAATTCTAAGACATCTTGTCAGGAGACTCCAATTATGTACAGTGTACCAAAGTAACTTCATAGTCTAAATAATGTTGCTTCAGCCAGTAGTCAACATGTTCAGTAATATGCACTCATGTAATTAACATCAAAGGCCTAAATAGCAAATGCCTAATTCTTTAACACTTTATCAACTGCAAAATAAAACTGTCATGTCATTCAAAAAGAAGGCATTCTCTTAAATGCAAAACTTTACATTTATAGAGAATTAGCTTTTTCTTCAACATGGTGATCAGATGAGTATCAAAATTATTAAAATTATAAAAAATATCTAAATAGTGGGAATAAATAGTGAAAATATTTAGAGAGTGGTGCCCACTCTCACCATGTTTATTCAACAGTAATATTAGAACTCCTAGCCAGAGCAATTAGGCAAGCAAGAAATAAAAGGCACTCAAATTAGAAAGGAAGAAGTCAAAATGTCACTACTTGCAGATGATGTGATAATATATATAGAAAACGCTAAAGACTATCAAAAAATGTTAGAATAAATCAATGAATTTGGTAAAATTCAACTTTGGTAAAGTTGCAGGATACAAATTCCACATACAAAAATCCATTGTGTGTCTATTCACTAATAATGACCAGAAAGAGATATTAAGAAAAAAATCCCATTTATAATTACATCAAAAATAATAAAATACCTAGGAATAAGTTTAACCAAGAGGTGAAAGACCTATACACTGAAAACTATAAGACATTGATAAGGCATTGAAACACAAAAATTTATTCCATGCTCATGGATTGAAAGAATTGATATTGTAAAACATCCATACTACCCAAAGTAATCTACAGATTCAAGGCGATCCCTATCAAAATGCCAATAGTATTTTTCACAGAAATAGAACAATCATAAAATTTGTATGGAACCACAAAAGACCCCAAATAGCCAATACAATCTTGAGAAAGAACAAAGCTGAAGGCATCAAGCTTTCTGATTTCAAATGATATTACAAAGCTATAGTAATCAAAACAGGATGATATTGGTATAAAAATACTCATATATCAATGGAACAGAAGAGAGAGCCCAGAAATAACCCATGCATATGTAGTCAATCAATTAACAATAACAGAACCAAGAATATACAATGGAGAAAGAACAGTCTCTTCAATAAATACTACTGGGAAAACTGGACAGCCAAATGCAAAAGAATGAAAATGGACTACTATCTTACACCATACACAAAAATCAACTCAACATGGATAAAGAAGATGTGGTATGCATACAATGGAATACTACTCATCCATAAAAAAGAATGAAATAATGCCATTTGCAGCAACATGGATGGACCTAGAGATTATCATACTAAGTGAAGTAAGTCAGACAGAGAAAGACAAATATCATATCATGCCACTTATATGTGAAATCTAAAATATGAAATGAACAAATGAGCAAATGAACTTATTTACAAAACAGAAACAGACTCGCAGACATCAAAAACAAGTTTATGGTTACCAAAGGGGAAAAGAGGTGGTGGAGGGATAAATTAGGAGGTTGGGATTAACATATACACACTACTATATATAAGATAGATAACCAACAATGTGCTACCATATAGCACAGGGAACAATATTCAATATCCTGTAATAAACTATAATCGAAAAAATATGAAAAATTCAAAGAAAATATTTGCAAATCATATATCATATGATTTAACATATAACAAGGAGTTAATATCCAAAGTATATATAGAAAACATGTAACTCAATAGCAAAAAAAAAATCTTTTTTTAAAATTAGGCAGAGGACCTAAATAGACATTTTTCGAAAGAAGACATACAGAAGGCCACCCCGTCCATGAAAAGGTGCTCAACATCACTAATCATCAGGGAAATGCAAATCAAAACCTCAATGAGATACCACCTCACACCTGTCAGAATGGAATGGCTATTATCAAAAGGACAAGTAATAGCAAATGGTGATGAGGATGTGGAGAAAAGGGAACACTTGTGCACTGTTGGTTGGAATGTAAATTGGTGCAGTCACTATGGAAAACAATTTGGAGGTTCCTCAGAAAGTTAAAAATAGAACTACCATATGATCTAGCAGTTCCACTTCTAGATATGTATCCAAAGAAAATGAAAACACAAACTGGAAAATATATGTGTACCCCCATGTTCATTGCAGCATTAGTTACAATAGCCAAGATATGCAACAATTTAAGTGTCCATCAATGAATGAATTTATAAAAGAGTTGTCACACACACACAGGAATATTATTTGGCCACAAAAGAGGAAATCCTGCCATTAGTGACACCATGAATGGACCTTGAGGGCATTATGCTAAGTGAAATAAGTCAGACAGTGAAAAACAAACACCATATAATCTCAACTGTATATAGAAATTTAAAAAAACAAAAAAAACTGAACTCATAGATACAGGGAACAGATTGGTGGTTGCTAGATACAGGAAGTAAGGAGTGGGCAAAATGTGTGGTAGTCAAAAGGTACAAACTTCCAATTATAAAATAATCATGGGATGTAATGCCAGCATGGTGACTATAGTTAACAAAACTGTATTGCATATTTGAAAGTTGCTTAGAGAATAGCTCTTAAAAGTTCTAATTACAAGAAAAAATATTTGTAACTATGTACGGTGACAGATGTTAACTACACTTATTATGGTGATTATTTCACAATATGTATAAATATAGAATTATTATGTTGTACACCTGAAACTAATACGTTATATGTTAATTATACTTCAATTTACAAAAAAAGAAAATAGGGACATATATAGGGTGAAATCAGAAATCTGTTTATAATACATTTTAATATATTGCCTATTATTATGGAAGCATGGTGACATACTCTTCTTTTATCCAAAATAGAGCTTATTCTGTCTTCTATAAGCTACTTGATTCTACTGGTTTAGATTTAGAATTCTTTGTTCAAGTGAAATCCTCCCATACACCATGTGAAAAATAGATAAGTATCAAGGAATAGTTCACTTTAAAATTTTTTATTGACTTGTGGAAACCTTTGTTTTTACCTAATCCTTGATATACTTTCATGGAGCTACAGGTTTTTAAGAATCAGTTTGAGAAACAGTACAAGAACCACTCAGAGGTCAGTGGCTATGTCTACCTTAGAGCTCCGGGTTCCTATAGCTTGAAGGTGCCTGGTCCATAGGAGGCACTCTGAATATTTCTGAATGAATGAATGAATGAATGAAATAGATACTTTAAAATGTTGTTCCTTTTGGTAAGCTCATCTAGTGTCATGTGGACAAAGCCTTACGTATCCAATTGTGTTAGAATTGCTATGACAATAAGATGTATGTGGCATAAATGGTAAAATATATCACATGGTATTTTTCAGAAACATAGTTTAAAACAAAGATCCCCAGATTGAATGAGTCATGGATTTGGGGTTCTGTGCAAAGTTCTGCCTTCACCTTGCAAGTTTGTCACTGGGACGTGTGCAGATATTACTTCATCTGTAAAAGTATCTAACCAGAATTGGTTAGCTCATGAGTTCTTTTCAGCAGTAAAATTCAAATAGTAGTACAAACTCAAATGTTATGAATTCTTTCTTAATTGATGACTATCTATCTTAAATAGATACCCTAAATTATTCTTTAAAGCCATTATACAATTCTGAGGTATAGAAGCAATGTGGATCCATGAAACAAATATTCTCAGACACTGACACCTTAGCTTTGGTACTATGGACTGTCACATACACTGTTGCTTCTTCTGAATTTTCATCATTTCACTTGTCATCTTAGTATTTAAAGATATCATTCAATTGCATCTTTCTTTTAAATAGAAAAGATGAAATAAAGGATGAAAGTAGAAATGACAGATGGAGGCAAATATTTCAATTCCTACAAAAATAGTTAGGTTTCCACTCTTTGTAGAGAATAATAAAAGTCTGAAAAACTAGATGTAGACAAATGGTCTTTGAAAGTCGAAACCCACTAGGCAAATAAAAATTGAGATAGCATTGACATTATATGACAGGAGAGTTAGTTCCTTGAGAGTAGGGACCATGTCTTCTTGTATTTCTTTCAATCATTAAAAAAAACTTTTCTAGAACTTATCTCAGTATTGGACAAATGTGCTCTGTTAGTACATGTTGATCAAAAATGATGAAAAGAAAAAAACCCAGAAAACAACAGATTTTTGGTAGTACCTACAATGAATATTTATTAATTATATAAAAATAGGGCTTCCCTGGTGGCGCAGTGGTTAGGAGTCCGCCTGCCAATGCAGGGGACACGGGTTCGTGCCCCAGTCCGGGAAGATCCCACATGCCACGGAGCAACTAGGCCCGTGAGCCACAACTACTGAGCTGGCGCGTCTGGAGCCTGTGCTCCGCAACAAGAGAGGCCGTGACAGTGAGAGGCCCGTGCACCGCGATGAAGAGTGGCCCCCGCTTGCCGCAGCTGGAGAAAGCCCTTGCACAGAAACGAAGACCCAACACAGCCAAAAATAAATATAATAAATAAATTTATAAAAAAAAAAAAAATACATGCTGTTAGGGATTGAACTAAGCACTATGAGGAATTTCAAAACAATAAAAAATAATTCTGCCTTGAATTATTTAACAGTAAGCACAAGAGTTCATAAGGGGTCATAAGAGAGAAACCATGCAATGTAAAATGGCATCTATATACACGGAAAATATTAGGGTGTCTCAGAAATACCCATAAACAAAACACATTGAATGGCTGTAATGTTTTTAAAAGAGTTATATTTTATTCACCCAGTAACTCATTTCTAGCCTTACAGTCACTGTCTCTTGGCTCAGTCATTAATCCTATAGGAAGTGATCACTTCATGATCACCTTTATTCCTGATAAAAAAAATATCATATTGCTCAAGGAGGAATCTGCTTATGTCTAAAACTAGCAAAAAAAAAAAAAAAAAAGCAACAAAAAGTTATTGCTCAAACTTTGTCAATACCCTAGATGTATTGGCACATTTTTTAAAATAAAACATGCTTAATAGATAATTTCTCAAGCTTTTAATAGACAGGTGTGTCTGTGTGTGCATAGTGTATAAACTATGTGCAATTCCTACTAATTACTACAAAATTCTCCTCTTCTTTGTGCACATTTATACTTATATAAACACTTGTATCTTCCTACATCCAGACCCTTTTTCTCTTTCTCCTCTTTCCTTTTCTCCATGTCCTTCTTAAAATAAGTTTGAGAAACTAACCATGAAAGTCTGGCTTCCAGGTGTAAATACTGTCCCTGAGGACTCAAAACTTAATGGTAGTGACTGCAATTGTGTACCTCATTAAGAAGAAATGTTGGTAAAAGTCATAATAAGGAAATAATAGAAAGAAATAATTAAGGAGAGACTCAATTACTTCTGCCTGGGGAGGCATAGGATTAAGTCAAAGTAGACCCATGCTTTTCCAAGTTGGAGAGGCATCCTGAACAC
Source organism: Balaenoptera borealis (assembly GCF_965194805.1). Classification (NCBI taxonomy): domain Eukaryota; kingdom Metazoa; phylum Chordata; class Mammalia; order Artiodactyla; family Balaenopteridae; genus Balaenoptera; species Balaenoptera borealis. The sequence goes on along the minus strand of NC_138864.1, from coordinate 95,039,382 downwards.
AGAGCTTACACCTTACTGGGCTAAACATTGGAAAATAAATGATATCACATAATTCATGAAACGCCCTAATTCTCCTTCCCCTGTTTTCTTTTCCCTCACTGAACACCCAGGGAAGACTTGTTAGGGCTAGAATTCTAAATAAAGTAATTCTATGATCCTCTAATATTAAGACAGCTGGCAAAAAGTATGCTGGACAAGGATGGGTAAGATTTCAAAAACTGACAAAATCACAATTTTTATTACTAGAATAAATCCACACCTCAGAGTAAGAAGCAGAGTCAAGAGGGACATAATGATACAAAATTCCTCAGTTGCTGATTCCTCATTGAAAGGAAAATAATTCAAAGAGGCAAATAGATTTGACTAGCCTAAGTGGATGTGAATTAGTCTATTTCCCAATCATCTTGACTTTAAGCCATGACTCATCAAGCTCCTTAGTGTCTTCTTGCAAATGTTTTGTGAATCCACACACTTTCTTTCCATTCTCCCCACTACCACCACATTCCAGGCACTCACACTCCACACTTGGACTGCTGCAAAAGCTTCTCTACCAGTTTTCCTAGCTTTGTATTCTTTTACAGTCCATTATCAAAACCAAGCATGGATTTGGTCTTTCTGAAACCTTGAATTATTAGTAGTTTCTTTTCTAAAATTTTCTGTTTAACCACTTCATTTAAGATAAAACTGAAAGTCCTCCACCTGTCATTCACAACTCTGATCTCACTCTCCTTATTTACCTTTATTTTGCTTTCCTCTACCTCAGGAGGATCCTCACCATTCCTATGGCCTTCCATGCTCACTCCTGAGTGGTACCCAGGCTTGTGCCATACTTCTGCCTAATAGATTCTTTTCTTTCTCTCCACCTTTGCAAACTCTGACTATCCTACTATTTTCACCAATCACTGTATCTCATATAAAACTTTCAACTTTCTGAACCATATTCCTGGGGAAGATGTTGTGTGTGAACCCTGAGGTATAGAGAAGACCATCAGTGGTCACTGTGTTCAGGAAATGCTTTTCTGAGACTGGAAATAAGTATCACATAATGGGCAGAATTTGAAGAGAGATGACTGAGTGCAACTACTTCCCTTATAAAGAGCGGCAGCTTAAGGAAGTGGTAAAGTCCAAGGGACCCTAATTCAGACCATCTTGGCTCAGAGTCTGTCTCTGTCACTTACCCTCTGCATCACAGGTCAGTTACTTGATATGAGTTTGGCTCAATTTTCTCCTAATAGAGTGGTTACAAGGATTACTTAGTCAGCACTTAGTAAATGTAAACTATGCTTCATATTATTAGTAATACAACAAAATCGTATCTGTGATATGATAGCTTACCAGTATTGGTGAATAGAGAGATTCAAGATATAAAAGTGAAAGAATGTAGGCAAATTCTTGGAGGTTTGCTGGCAAGATGGTGGAATAGAAGGATGTGACCTCACCCTTTCTTACAAAAACACCAAAATCACAAGTAACTGCTTGTCAATGAACAACCATTGACAAAAATCTCACTGGAACCTACCAAAAAGATACCCTACATCCAAAGACAAAGAAGAAGCCACAATGAGATGGTAGGAGGGGCTCAATGGTGATAAAATCAAATCTCATAGTTACTGGATGGGAGACCCACAAACTGGAAAATAATTATACCACAGAATTTCTCCCATGGGAGTAAAAGTCCTGAGCCCCACATCAAGCTTTCCAACCTGGGGGGTCTGGCAATGGGAGGAGGAGACCTCAGTGAACCTGGCTTATAAGGCCAGCAGGTTTTGATCACAGGACTTCCACAGGACTGGGGGAAACAGAAACTCCACTATTGGAGGGCACACCCAAGGTCTCATGTGCACCAGGACCCAGGGAAAAAAGCAGTGACCTCATAAGAGACTGGGCCAGACCTACCTGCTAGTATTGGAGGGTCTCCTGCAGAGGCAGGGGGCATCTGTGGCTAACTGCAAGGACAAAGACACTGACAGTAGCAGTTCTGATGAGTACTCACTGGTGTGAGCCTGCCTGGAGGCTGCCATTCCCTTCCCAAGACCTAACCCCACACAACAGCCTGTAGACTCCAGGCTACCAACAGAGCAGGAACACAGCCCCACCCATCAGCAGACAGGCTGCTTAAAGTCTTCCTGAGCAGAGCCCTGTCCACCAGAGGGATAAGATCCAAGTCCACCCACCAGGGGGCAGCAACAAGTCCCTCCCAACAGGAAGCCTACTCAAGCCTCTTAGACAGCCTCATCCACCAGAGGGCAGACAGCAGAAGCATGAAGAACTACAATCCTGCAGCCTGCAGAATGCAAGCCACAATCACAGAAAATTAAACTAAATGAAACGGCAGAGGAATATATCCCAGATGAAGGAACAAGATAAAACACCAGAAAAACAACTAAGTGAAGTGGAGATAGGCAATCTACCGGAAAAAGAATTCAAAGTAATGATAGTAAGATGATCCAAGATCTAGGGAAAAGAATGGAGGCAAAGATTGAGAAGGTACAAGAAATGTTTAACAAAGACCTAAAAGAAGTAAAGAGCAAACAAAGATGAACAATACAGTAACTGAAATAAAAAATACACTAGAAGGAATCAATAGCAGAGTAATAGAGGCAGAAGAACGATTAAGTGAGTTGGAAGACAGAATGTTAGAAATCACTGCCATGGAACAGAATAAAGAATAAAGAATGAAAAGAAAAGAAGACCGTTTAGAGACCTCTGGGACAACATTAAACACACCAACATTCGCATTATAGGGGTCCCAGAAGGAGAAGAGAGAGAGAAAGGACTGGAGAAAATATTTGAAGAAATAATAACTGAAAACTTCCCTAACATGGGAAAGGAAACAGTTACACAAGTCCAGGAAGTGCAGAGAGTCCCTGGCAGGATAAACCAAAGGAGGAACATGCCAAGACACATAGTGATCAAATTGACAAAAATTAAAGACAAAAAATATTAAAAGCAACAAGGAAAAAAAAAAAAAAAGCAACAAGGGAAAAGAAACAAATAACATACAAAGGAACGCCCGTAAGGTTATCAGCTAATTTCTCAGAGGAAACTCTGCAGGTCAGAAGGGAGTAGCATGATATATTTAAAGTGAAGGAAGGAAAGAAGCAACAAGCAAGAATATTCTACCCAGTAAGGCTCTCATTCAGATTCGACAGAGAAATCAAAAGCTTTACAGACAAGCAAAAGCTAAAAGAATTCAGCACCACCAGACCAGCTTTGCAACAAATGCTAAAGGAACTTCCCTAAGCAGAAAAGAAAAGGCCACTACTGAAACAAGAAAATTATGAATGGAAAAGCTCACCGGTAAAGGCAAACATAAAGTAAAGGAAGGGAAGAAAAAAGACCTACAAAAACAAATCCAAAGCAATTAAGAAAATGGCAGTAGGAATATAGATATCAATAATTAACTTAAATGTAAATGGATTAAATGTTCCAACCTAAAGACGTAGATGGCTGAATGAATAAAAAAACAAGACCCATATGTATGCTGCCTACATGAGACCCACATCAGGTCTAGGGACACATAGAGACTGAAAGTGAGGGGATGGAAAAAGGTATTCCATGCAAATGAAAATCAAAAGAAAACTGGAGTAGCTATACTCATATCAAAAAAAAATAGATGTTAAAACAAAAACTGTTACAAGAGACAAAGAAGGACATTACATAATGATCAAGGGATCAATCCAACAAGAATATATAATAATTGTAAATATACATTCACCCAACATAGGAGCATCCCAATATATAAGGCAAATACTAACAGCCATAAAAGGGGAAATCGACAGTAACACAATAACAGTGGGGGACTTTAACACCCCACTTTACTCAATGGACAGATCATCCAGACAGAAGGTCAATAAGAAAACCCAGGCCTTAAATGACACATTAGATCAGATGGATTTAACTGATATTTAGACAGCATTCCATCCAAAAGCAGCAGACTACACGGTCTTCACAAGTGCACATGGAACATTCTCCAGGATTGATCACATGCTGGGTTACAAAGCGAGCCTCAGTAAATTTAAGGAAAGTGAAATCTTATCAAGCATCTTTTCTGACCACAACACTATGAGATTAGAAATCAACTATAAGAAGAAAACCTATGAAAAACAAAAACGCATGCCAGCTAAACAATATGTTACTAAACGACCAATGGATCACAGAAGAAATCAAAGATGAAATTTTAAAAAAAACCTAGAAACTGAGATTGGTTCAAAGTGGAGGAGTAGAAGGACGTGCACACACTCCCTCTTGCGAGGGCACTGGAATCACAACTAACTGCTGAACAGTCATTGACAGGAAGACACTGGAGCTCACCAAAAAAGATACCCCACATCCAGAGACAAAGGAGAAGCTGCAATGAGATGGTAGGAGGGGCACAATCACAATAAAATCAAATCCCATAACCACTGGGTTGGTGACACAAACTGGAAAACAATCAGACCACAGAAGTCTACCCACTGGAGTGAAGGTTCTGAGCCCCACATCAGGCTTCCCAACCTGGGGGTCTGGCAATGGGAGGAGGAATTCCCAGAGAATCAGACTTTGAAGGCTAGTAGGATTTGACTGCAGGACTTCAACAGGACTCGGGTAAATAGACTCCACTCTTGGAGGACACACATGAAGTAGTGTGAGCATCAGGACCCGGGGGAAGGAGTAGTGACCCCATAGGAGGCTGAACCAGACCTACCTGCTAGTGTTGGAGGGTCTCCTGCAGAGGCAGGGGGTGGCTGTGGCTCACCACAGTGACAAGGACACTGGCAGCAGAAGTTCTGGGAAGTACTCCTTGGCGTGAGCCCTCCCAGAGTCTGCCATTAGCCCCACCAAAGAACCTGTAGCCTCCAGGGCTGGGTGTCCTCAGGCCAAACAACCAACAGGGAGGGAACTCAGCCTCACCCATCAGCAGACAAGTGGATTAAAGTTTTACTGAGCTCTGCCCAACAGAGCAACACCCAGCTCTACCCACCACCAGTCCCTCCCATCAGGAAGCTTGCACAAGCCTCTTAGATAGCCTCATCCACCAGAAGGCAAACAGCAAAAGCAAGAAGGACTACAATCCTGCAGCCTATGGAATGAAAACCACATTCTCAGAAAGACAGACAAAATGAAAAGGGAGAGGACTATGTACCAGATGAAGGAACAAGATAAAACCCCAGAAAAACAATTAAATGAGGTGGAGATAGGCAACCTTCCAGAAAAAGAATTCAGAATGATGATAGTGAAGATGATCTAGGACCTCGGGAAAAGAATGGAGGCAAAGATCGAGAAGATGTAAGAAATGTTTAACAAAGACCTAGAAGAATTAAAGAACAAAAACCTAGAAGAATTAAAGAACAAACAAACAGAGATGAACAATACGATAACTTAAATGAAAAATACACTAGAAGGAATCAATAGCACAATAACTGAGGCAGAAGAACTTATAAGTGACCTGGAAGACAGAATGGTGAAATTCACTGTTGTGGAACAGAATAAAGAAAAAAGAATTAAAAGAAATGAAGACAGCCTAAGAGATCTCTGGGACAACATTAAACGCAACAATGTTAGCATTACAGGGGTCCCAGAAGGAGAAGAGAGAGGGAAAGGACCCGAGAAAATATTTGAAGAGATTATAGTCTAAAACATCCCTAACATTGGAAAGGAAATAGCCACCCTGTCCAGGAAGCACAGAGAGTCCCAGGCAGGATAAATCCAAGGAGGAACACGCTGAGACACATAGTAATCAAGTTGACAAAAAATAAAGACACAGAAAATTAATTTAAAGCAACAAGGGAAAAATGACAAATAACATACAAGGGAACTCCCATAAGGTTAACAGCTGATTTCTCCACAGAAACTCTACAGGCCAGAAGGGAGTGGCATGATATATTTAAAGTGATGGAAGGGAAGAACCTACAACGAAGATTACTCTACCTGGCAACGATCTCATTCAGGTTTGATGGAGAAATCAAAAGCTTCACAGACAAGCAAAAGCTAAGAGAATTCAGCAGCACCCAACCAGCTCTAAAACAAATGCTAAAGGGACTTCTCTAAGTGGGAAACAAAAGAGAAGGAAAGGACCTACAAAAATAAACCCAAAACAATTAAGAAAATGGTAATAGGGACATACATATCAATAATTACCTTAAATATGAAGGGATTAAATGCTCCAACCAAAAGACACAGGCTCATTGAAAAGATATAAAAACAGGACCCATATATATGCTATCTACAAGAGACCCACTTCAGACCTAGGGACACATACAGACTGAAAGTCAAGGGATGGAAAAAGATATTCCATGCAAATGGAAATCAAAAGAAAGCTGGAGTAGCAATACTCATATCTGATAAAACGGACTTTAAAATAAAGAATGTTACAAGAGACAAGGAAGGGCACTACATAATGATCAAGGGATCAAGCCAAGAAGAAGATATAACAATTATATATGCACCCAACATAGGAGCACCTCAATACATGAGGCAAATGCTAACAGCTATAAAAGAGGAAATCAACAGTAACACAATAATAGTGGGGGACTTTAACACCTCACTTACACCAATGGACAGATCAGCCAGACAGAAAATTAATAATGAAACATTAGCTTTAAATGACACAAAGATCAGATAGATTTAATTGATATTTATAGGACATTCCATCCAAAAACACCACATACACTTTATTCTCAAGTGCACATGGAACATTCTCCAGGATAGATCACATTTTGGGTCACAAATCAAGCTTCAGTAAATTTAAGAAAAATGAAATCATATCAAGTATCTTTTCCAACCACAATGCTATGAGATTAGAAATCAATTACAGGGGAAAAAATGTAAAAAACACAAACACATGGAGGCTAAACAATACATTACTAAATAACCAAGAGGTCACTGAAGAAATCAAAGAGGAAATCAAAATATACCTAGAGGCAAATGACAACAAAAACAGAGGGAAGTTTATAGCAATACCATCCTACCTCTAGAAACAAGAAAAATCTCAAATAAACAATCTAACCTTACACCTAAAGGAACTAGAGAAAGAAGAACAAACAAAACCCAAAGTTAGTAGAAGGAAAGAAATCATAAAGATCAGAGCAGAAATAAATGAAATAGAAACAAAGAAAATAATAGCAAAGATCAATAAAACTAAAAGCTGGTTCTTTGAGAAGATAAACAAAATTGATATACCATCAAGAAAAAGAGGGAGAGAACTCAAGTCAATAAAATTAGAAATGAAAAAGGAGAAGTTACAACAGATACCACAGAAATACAAAGCATCCTAAGAGACTATTACAAGCAACTCTATGTCAATAAAATGGACAACCTGGAAGAAATGGACAAATTCTTAGAAAGGTATAACCTTCCAAGACTGTCCCAGGAAGAAACAGAAAACATGAACAGACCAATCACAAGTAATGAAATTGAAACTGTGACTAAAAATCTTCCAACAAACAAACTCCAGGACCAGATGGCTTCACTGGTGAATTCTATCAAACATTTAGAGAAGAGCTAACACCCATCCTTCTCAAACTTTTCCAAAAAATTGTAGAGGAAGGAACACTCCTAAACTCATTCTATGAGGCCACCAACACCTTGATACCAAAAACAGACAGAAATATTACAAAAAATGAAAATTACAGACCAATATCACTGATGAATATAGATGCAAAAATCCTCAACAAAATACAAGCAAACCAAATCCAACAATATATTAGGAGGATCATACACCATGATCAAGTGGGATTTATCCCAGGGATGCAAGGATTCTTCACTATATGCAAATCAATAAATGTGATACACCATATTAACAAACTGAAGAATAAAAACCATATGATAATCTCAATAGATGCAGAAAAAGCTCCTGACAATATTCAACACCCATTTATGATAAAAAATCTCCAGAAAATGGGCATAGAGGGAACCTGCTTCAACGTAATAAAGGCCATGTTCAACAAACTCACAGCAAACATCATTCTCAATGGTGAAAAACTGAAAGCATTTCCTCTAAGATCAAGAAGAAAATAAGGGGGCTTCCCTGGTGGCACAGTGGTTAAGAATCCGCCTGCCAATGCAGGGGACACGGGTTCGTGCCCCGGTCTGGGAAGATCCCACATGCTGCGGAGCGGCTAGGCCCTTGAGCCACAACTACTGAGCCTGCACGTCTGGAGCCTGTGCTCTGCAACAGGAGAAGCCGCGACAGTGAGAGGCCCGCGCACCGTGATGAAGAGTGGCCCCCGCTCACCGCAACTGGAGAAAGCCCTCGCACAGAAACGAAGACCCAACACAGCCAAAAATAAATAAATAAATTTATTAAAAAGAAGAAAACAAGGATGTCCACTCTAGCCACTCTTATTCAACACCGTTTTGGAAGTCCTAGCCATGACAATCAGAGAAGAAAAAGAAATAAAAGGAATACAAATTGGAAAAGAAGAAGTAAAACTGTCACTGTTTGCAGATGAAATTATACTATACATAGAGAATCCTAAAAATGCCACCAGAAAACTACTAGAGCTAAACAATGAATTTGGTAAAGTTGCAGGATACAAAATTAATGCACAGAAATATCTTGCATTCCTATACACTAACATCAAAAGATCAGAAAGAGAAATTAAGGAAACAATCCCACTCACCATTGCAACAAAAAGAATAAAATACCTAGGATTAAACCTCCCTAAGGAGACAAGAGACCTGTATGCAGAAAACTATAAGACCCTGATGAAAGAAATCAAAGATGATACAAACAGATGGAAAGATACACCACGTTCTTGGATTGGAAGAATCAACATTGTGAAAATGACTATACTACCCAAAGCAGTCTACAGATTCAATGCAATCCCTACCAAACTACCAATGGTATTTTTCACAGAACTAGAACAAAAAATTGCACAATTTGTATGGAAACACAAAAGACCCCGAATAGCCAAAGCATCTTGAGAAAGAAAAACAGAGCTGGAGGAATCAGGCTCTCTGACTTCAGACTACACTACAAAGCTACAGTAATCAAGACAGTATGGTACTGGCACAAAAACAGAAATATAGATCAATGGAACAGGATAGAAAGCCCAGAGATAAATCCACGCACCTATGGTCAACTAATCTATGACAAAGGAGGCAAGGATATACAATGGAGAAAAGACAGTCTCTTCAATAAGTGGTGCTGGGAAAACTGGACAGCTACATGTAAAAGAATGAAATTAGAACACTCCCTAATACCATACACAAAAATAACTCAAAACGGATTAAAGACCTAAATGTAAGGCCAGACACTGTAAAACTCTTAGAGGAAAACCTAGGCAGAACATTCTATGACATAAATCACAGCAAGATCCTTTTGGACCCACCTCCTAGAGAAATGGATATAAAAACAAAAATAAACAAATGGGACCTAATGAAACTTCAAAGCTTTTGCACAGCAAAGGAAACCATAAGCAAGACAAAAAGACAACCCTCAGAATGGGAGAAGATATTTGCAAATGAATCAATGGACAAAGGATTAATCGCCAAAATATATAAACAGCTCATGCAGCTCAATATTAAAAAAGCAAACAACCCAATCAAAAAATGGGCAGAAGACCTAAATAGACATTTCTCCAAAGAAGACATACAGATGGTGAAGAGGCACATGAAAAGCTGTTCAACGTCACTAATTATTAGAGAAATGCAAATCAAAACTACAATGAGGTATCACCTCACACCAGTTAGAATGGGCATCATCAGAAAATCTACAAACAACAAATGCTGGAGAGGATGTGGAGAAAAGGGAGCCCTCTTGTATTGTTGTTGGGAATGTAAATTGATACAGCTACTATGGAGAACAGAATGGAGGTTCTTTAAAAAACTAAAAATGGAATTACCATATGACCCAGCAATCCCACTACTGGGCATATACCCAGAGAAAACCATAATTCAAAAAGACACATGCACCCCAATGTTCATTGCAGCACTATTTACAATAGCCAGGTCATGGAAGCAACCTAAATGCCTATCCACAGATGAATGGATAAAGAAGATGTGGTACATATGTACAATGGAATATTACTCAGCCATAAAAAGGAATGAAATTGGGTCATTTGGAGAAACATGGACGGACCCAGAGACTGTCATATCGAATGAAGTAAGTCAGAAAGAGAAAAACAAATATTGTGTATTAACTCATATATATGGTATCTAGAAAAAATGGTACAGATGAACTGGTTTGCAAGGCAGAAAGAGACACAGATGTAGAGAACAAACATATGGGCACCAAGGGGGAAAGCGTGGGGATGGGTGCTGGTGGTGGGATGAATTGGGAAACTGGGATTGACATATATACACTAATATGTATAAAATAGATAACTATTAAGAACCTGCTGGGTAAAAAAAATAAAATTCAAAAAAAAAAATACGTAGAGTCAAACGAAAATGGAATCACAATGACCCAAAACCTATGGGACGGGGCAAAAGCAGTTCTATGGGGGAAGTTTATAGCAATACAATCCTACCTCCAGAAACAAGAAAAATCACAAACAGCCTAACCTTACACCTAAAGCAACTAGAGAAAGAAGAACAAACAAAACCCAAAGTCAGTAGAATGAAAGAAATAAAGATCAGAGAAGAAATAAATGAAACCAAAACAAAGAAAACAATACAAAAGATCAACGAAACTAAAAGTTGGTTCTTTGAAAAGATAAACAAAATTGATAAACCTTTAGCCAGACTCAAAGAAAAAATGGTGAGGGCTCAAATCAATAAAATTAGAAATGAAAAAGGAGAAGTACAATGGACACCACAGAAATACAAAGGACCAAAAGAGACTACTACAAGCAACTCTATGCCAATAAAATGGACAACCTGGAAGAAATGGACAAATTCCTAGAAAGGAACAATCTCCCAAGACTGAACCAGAAAGAAAAGGAAAATATGAACCAATCACAAGTACTGAAATTGAAACTGATTTAAAAACTCTGAACAAAAGTCCAGGACCAGATGGCTTCACAGGCGAATTCTATCAAATATTTAGAGAAGAGTTAACACCTATCCTTCTGAAACTATTCCAAGAAATTGCAGAGGGAGGAATACTCCCAAACTCATTCTATGAGGCCATCATCACCCTGATACCAAAACCAGACAAAGATACCACCAAAAAAGAAAACTACAGGCCTATATCACTGATGAACATAGATGCAAATATACTCAACAAAATACTAGCAAACCAAATCCAACAATACATTAAGAGGATCATACACCATGATCAAGTGGGATTTATCCCAGGAATGCAAGGATTTTTCAATATCTGCAAATCAATCATTGTGATATCCCACATCAACAAATTAAAAATAAAAACCACATATCATTTCAATAGATGCAGAAAAATCTTTTGACAAAATTAAACACCAATTTAAGATAAAAACTCTCCAGAAAGTGGGCATAGAGGGAATCTACCTCAACATAATAGAGGCCATATATGACAAAGCTACAGCTAACATCATACTCAATGGTGAAAAGCTGAAAGCATTTCCTCTAAGATCAGGAACAAAACAAGGATGTCCACTCTTGCCACTTTTATTCAACATAGTTTTGGAAGCCCTAGCCATGGAAATCAGAGAAGAAAAAGAAATAAAAGGAATCCAAATTGGAAAAGAAGAAGTAAAACTGTCACGGTTCGCAGATGACATGATACTATACATACAGATTCCTAAAGATGTCACCAGAAAACTACTAGAGCTAATCAATGAATTTGGTAAAGTTGCAGGATACAAAATTAACACAGAAACCTGTTGCACTTCTATACACTAACAACAAAAGACCAAAAAGAGAAATTCAAGAAACAATCCCATTCACCATCACATCAAAAAGAATAAAGTACCTAGGAATAAACTTACCTAAGGAGACAAATGACCTGTACTCTGAAAACCGTAAGATGCTGATGAAAGAAATTGAAGATGACACAAACAGATGGAAAGATATACCCTGTTCTTGAACTGGAAGAATCAATATTTTCAAAATGACTATACTACCCAAGGCAATCTACAGATTCAGTGCAATCCCAATCAGAATTACCAATGGCATTTTTCACAGAACTAGAACAAAAAATCTTAAAACCTGAATGGAGACAGAAAAGATCCCAAATAGCCAAAGCAATCTTGAGAAAGAAAAACAGCTGGAGGAATCAGGCTCTCTAACTTCAGATACTAAAGTTTGTATACTACAAAGCTACAGTCATCAAAACAGTTTGTTACTGGCACAAAAATAGAAATATAGATCAATGGAAAAGGATAGAAAGCCCAGAAATAAACCCCTGCCCCTACAGTCAATTAATCTATGACAAAGGAGGCAAGAGTATACAATGGGGGAAAGACAGTCTTTTCAATAAATGGTGCTGGGAAAACTTGAGAGCTACATTGTAAAAAAAAAGAAATTAGAATATTTTTTAGCAACATACACAAAAATCAACTCAATTGGATTCAAGACCTAAACATAAGACTGGATACTATTAAACTGTTAGAGGAAAACATAGGCAGACCACTCTTTGCCATAAATCACAGCAAGATCTTTTTCAAGCCATCTCCCAGAGAAACAGAAGTAAAAACAAAAATAAACAAATGAGACCTAACTAAACTCAAAAGCTTTTGTACAACAAAGGAAACCATAAAAAAATGAAAAGACAACCCTCAGAATAGGAGAAAATATTTGTAAATGATGTAACTGAAAAGAGATTAGTCTTCAAAATTTACAAAGAGCTCATGTGGCTCAATATGAAAAAAGCAAACAACCCAATCAAAAAATGGGCAGAAGACCTAAATACACGTTTCTCCAAAGAAGACATACAGATGGCCAAGAGGAAGATGAAAAGATGCTCAACATTGCTAATTATTAGTGAAATGCAAATCAAAACTACAATGAGGTATCACCTCACACTGGTCAGAATGGCCATGATCAAAAAATCTACAAACAATAAATGTTGGAGAGGGTGTAGAGAAAAGGGAACCCTCCTACACTGTTGGTGGGAATGTAAATTGGTACAGCCACTATGGACAACAGTATGGAGGTTCCTTAAGAAAGTAAAAATACAGCTACTGTTTGATCCAGCTATCCACTCCTGGACATATATCAGGAGAAAAACATGGTTCAAAAGGATACATGTACTCCAATATTCATTGCAGCACTGTTTACAATAGCCAAGACATGGAAGCAACCTAAATATCCATCAACAGATGAATGGATAAAGAAGACGTCGTACATATACACAGTGGAATATTACTAACCCATAATAAAGAATGAAATAATGCCATTTGCAGCAACATGGATGGACCTAAAGATTGTCATACTAAGTGAAGTAAATCAGAGAAAGACAAATTCCATATATCGCTATATGTGGAATCTAAAAAAAAAAAATGATACAAATGAACTTATTTACAAAACAGAATGAGAGTCACGGAGTTAGAGAATGAACTTATGGTTACCAAGGGAGATTGGTGGGGGGCAGGGATAGATTGGGAGTTTGGTATTGACATGTACACACTGCTATATTTAAAATAGATAACCAACAAGGACCTAATGCATAGCACAGGGAACTCTGCTCAATATTCTCTAATAATCTAAATGGGAAAAGAATTAAAAAAAAAATACAAGTATATATATAACTGAATCACTTTGCTGTACACCTGAAACTAACAACATTGTAAATCAACTATCCTACAATATAAAATATAAATTAAAAAATAAATAAAACAAAAACAATAAATAAAACTATAATAAATAAATAATCCAAAAAAAGGTGAAGGAATGAATCACAAAGAATAAAGGTCCTAGGAGATGAACAAAAGAGGGTCAGGACAAAGTGAAAAATAGCCAGCGAATGCAGTCATCAGAAGGGTCAAATATGGTGGTCCTTTCTATTAAACTCAATTTCTTGACAACTTTATTCACTCCCATCAGCATGACAGAGACAAGCACACTGTTAATGGCAAGTGGGATACTGATAACAGTGGCTTACTAGTTAATAAGAACGGGACAAAAACATTTTCCTACATAAATTCCTAATCCCCACAGAAATCCTAATAATTATACATTGTTTTCCCCACTTTGAAGATAGGGAAACTGGGAAGCTGAGAAATTATTTGCTCACTCACATGGATAAACATTTGTAGAAGTTGATTAATTAAATGCTTCCCATATTTCAAACTCCAGCAGAAATCTTTCCTGAAACCTAAATTCCAATTTTCAATTTCTGGATGGATGTTTCTCAAAGTTGAAAATGTTCAACAAACATATTCTTCCCTAATTTGCTTTTCCGTCTATTCTGCCCCTTCAAAGAATAATCTCTCCTCCCTTTCTACTCCCCTACACTTGCTTCCTTTCTTTTGGCATTTGCCACATTTTGCCTCTAGCTGCCCTATAAAGGTTGATACACAGTGATGTCAAGTTGACCACCTTAAATCAAATGAATGCAGGCTTCATTCCCCCATGGTGGTCCATTTTTGTACAGACACTGGGATGAGCAGTATCTGTTAGCAGAACAGTTAGGCTGGTTTCTCAAAGTTATACTTTGCCGATACATTAAAAGGGATTTTCTGTCTGCTTCTATTGTATGAAGGAATGAACTGAGGATGTGACTAATGTAGATAGTGAAAAGGACTCAGGTCACTAGATTCAGTAGAGTGCTGGAATGAGGAAACTTGATAAGTGTAGAATATATTGCAAAGGTTTCTCCTTCAGAGATTAGTTTTCCCAGATGTTTTTTTGGGAAGGTATATGCATTTAATGTTTCTGATATGTGAAAAACAGTTCTATTAATTACAGTTCTTACCTAACTGCTAGTAAGAATGCCAATTCCATATTTAAGTCTCAGCAGTGCTGGGAAAGAGTAAAATGTGGTTCATAAAATTTTCTGTTAAGATTTAAGAAATCAGTTAAAAATTAACCCTATCATGGATGTTGCCTATTTGAGTTTCTTCTATAGCATATAAGCTTCTAGAGGATGGGTAAACTTGTAATACACACCTATGCTCTTGTGTGACAAGTAGAAGGTGATTGTACTAATGTGTAAAAATATAAACTTACAATGCTTCTCAGTAGATACTAGTTGAAACTGTGTGTTAAGATGAGCTATTTGTGGGAGAGAACATAGATTTTTAAAAGAGTAGAATGTTAAGTCTAAATGAGAGGCAGGAGGTAAGAAGATGAGAAGACAATGCGGTAGTTGGGAAAAAGAAATCAGAGATGTCAAAGGGGAATTAGGAACAAAGAAATGTTTCCTGACACCCTTCACCTTCTCTCTCCGAATCCTTTGGGGACTGACATCCTGCTTCCCAACTCTACATGGTTCTGTTGGGGCTTCCAATCACTGCGCACTGCCGCATGGTCATAGGGATGGATGGACGTGAGCTTTGATGGGTCAAAGTTAGGCCCAAGGAGAGCCCTTCCTAGAGATTTACAGAGTTACTAGAAAAGAGAAATTCTCTTTCCCTATGATTCACCAACTGTAAGAATATGACTTAAGCTGTGAGTAGTCATATTCTCTACCAAATGGACAGTATCCCTTCTAATTAGGAAAGAGTGACACACAGAAGGAAGCTGACTTCAGAAAAGATGACGGAATGACAAGAACTCTATTAGTTTATAGAATCAGTTTGACTAAGAATAGACACACCCCTGTTCTTCCTAGTTCCATGAGCCAATACACTCTTTTTGCGAAAGCAATTTTTAGTTGTTTTTTTTTGGTCACTTGTGACCAAATATCGTAGTTAATATAGGAAACAGTTGCCAGAGGCATGACGTATGTTACTGTAAAGTCAAGAGACTGAAGACCGAGAAACAGTCTCTGCTTTTGACTTTAAATCCTTACCAGTAATCTCTGCGAGTGTAATTTCATTACACTACTTGGAATAAAAGCTAGTTTTCAAGTAATCTGTTAAATACCACTTAAAACTAGGGTTATATTTTGAAACTTTTTCTTGACCCTTAATACCACCCCCCAACCCCCCCCCCCCCACACACACACACACTGAACAGACTCTCTGGATAGTTTTGTTCACAAATACTAAAGTCCCAGTATTATAATCCATCTAATTTAAAGAAATGAGTGCTTCCCTCGTGGCGCAGTGGTTGAGAATCTGCCTGCTAATGCAGGGGACATGGGTTCGAGCCCTGGTCTGGGAGGATCCCACATGCCACGGAGCAACTAAGTCCATGAGCCACAACCACTGAGCCTGTGTGTCTGGAGCCTGTGCTCTGCAACAAGAGAGGCCACGATAGTGAGACGCCCGCGCACCGCAATGAAGAGTGGCCCCCGCTTGCCACAACTAGAGAAAGCCCTAGCGCAGAAACAAAGACCCAACATAGCAATCAATCAATCAATCAATCTTTAAAGAAATGAAACCATGAGCCACATAAGAAATTTAATTTTTGTTCAATCTAAGTGTTCAGTTCAGTGACTAGGAAAAAATTTCTGACTTTAAAACATTATTTCAGAAGTAAGGTGCTTAACATAAAGCTTACATATGGGAAATGTACATTCTTAGAACCCAAAACCTCACTAAAAATTACCCTTTCTAACAGACAATATAATCGTGAATTAAATACATAGAGAGTTGAATGGCTCCAGTTGATATGTTAAGATTTGAAGAGTACCCCAAATATTGTACAAAAGATAATTCATCTAGCATGTAAGCTTCAACAATATGGACACTAGAAATCTTATCTATTATGAGAAACAAAAATATATTAGAGAACATTTGAAGAAATTATTTTTCTCAGTTGGGATTGTCATATGGAAGGCACATCTTCTGCTCTGAGTTCTTTTGCTCCAGGTGGTGGAATTAATCACAGCATTGCTCTCTGGGGCAAAGCAGGAATCCTTTTCTCACTCTTAGGACATTTTTGCTCAAGAAATTTATTATGACTCAAAAGTAGGCTAATGTGCAAATTTAGTAATTTCTTTACATAAAATACTTTCTGGCCTGGATCTAAATCTAAATTAGTGGACACGTTATGCTTGTATTTTGTAAATGAGAGTTAATCATGACCTTCCCTTTTGTTTCTGTGACTTGAGTCAGCCTCTTGGAGTATTATAGTTTGGTATGGTGTATTTTTATTCTGACAATTAGCACCCAGATTATGCACTTTCAGTAGTAAAAACTCCATCTCAGAGCCAGAGAGCATGATTCCCATTCTTTGTTAGGTTTGTTACATGCTTTAAGAAATTATAAATTTTGATTGAGTTTTCTGATTTGAACACTACATTACAGCAATGTACTTGTGTAAGGAGAAGGTTCCTGGGCACTAAGAGCATATATTTAAAGACATACACTGTCTGAAGCCTAAATGCTTAACTTTCTATCAAAACATGATCTAGTTAGATCGGACATGGCTCATCCATGTCCAATCTAAAATCAGAGGAAAAAACTAGAGACAAACAACAAGCCCCCAGATTCTCTTTTCTAACAATTATTCTTGGGACTCTTTCCTGCTTTCAGTAAATATGTCAGTGATCATTGGAGGACTACTTCCTTTTTAAACCCCTGCCTAGAAATATTCAATTTGCAAATGGCATAAGACACAGAGTGGTAGAGTTATACCAGAAGAAGAAAGAAAAATGCCTCGGTGTGAAAGGCTGACTCTGCTATGTAATCAGAAAAACAGGATCCATTATTCTCTTTAAATTTTTTTAAAATGACAATAAAGTGTCACTTGCTATTTTATTAAAAATATATAATATCTTATATATATATAAGTATATATAAAGATAAAGCAAATTTTATATCAGCCTTATCTCAAGAGCTAAATATTCTCAAAATAAGGTCACCTTAGCACCTTGACAATAAGGTGAAATATGATTAAATGGTGGAAAATAAATTAGCTTAGAAAATAATAAAACATTGTTCACAATGAGTATTCAAAATGTGAAACTAGCTTAAATTAAACAAATGGCTAGTGCCAAATAATTTAGCCTTATTAGAATTGGATAAATCTATTCAATACTAACATAAGTGCATAGAAAGCATAATGGATGAAATACTCCCAAACTATTAACTGTTTCTTTAGTTATTTCTTTGGAAGTGATTATAAATAGGGAGTTAGGGATAAAAGAGGAACTTCCCTGGTTTACCCTGTGTTTTGGGTTTTTTTGTTATTTTGCATTGTATTAAATCTTTTACATTGAAAGTTTATTACCTTATGATTTGAGTAATTATAATTTTTAACTAACATCAAACTTGAGTTACATAATTATTTCCTAATCTATTTACCAATAAATGTATACTTGTATGGAAATTCCATTTATAAATATTCTAACACTTTATTAAGTATAGTTCATCCAAAAATATGCAGGTGAAGAAATGGTTTTTAACATCTCATTATAGGCTATGTCTTCTATGTATTTTGTATTTCCCCAAGTGCCCAGTATACTGTTCTGTACATAGTGAAGATGGTAGATTAATGAACAAAAATTAAAAGTAAAAAATAACTAAGATATGTATCATGGTACACCTTAATTTTTAGAAAAAAAGAAAAGAAATAGGTTGAGGAGGCTTTTTCAAAGGAACAAAAAGACCTGTTATAAAATTTTAAAGTTAATTTTTAAGGTTAAGAGAAGCTCCTGCATTCACTCACTTATTTAACAAATAATTATTGAACACACTCTGGACCAAGCATGATTAAAGATGCTAGAGATTCAATGAAGAACAAGACTAAGTTCCTGCCATCATGGAACATGCACACTGAGATCGAACGTGAAAACAGTACCAAAGATCCAAGCAGCCAAGGAAAAGGGCAACATGATGGCACGATGAGTTACTGCCTTGGGGTAGGCTTGATCAGACACATTCTGGGCCTGACCATGAAGTAAGGTAGAGCTCAGAAGTATGTGACTATGGTGTAGTGATGACTCAAGGGGGACCATGAATGCCAGTTCCACTGAGCCCAGTATAGAAAAAGCAGAGCAGAGGGACTTCCCTGGGGGTCCAGTGTTTAAGACTCTGGGCTTCCACTGCAGGGGGCAAGGGTTCGATCCCTGGTCAGGGAACTAAGATCCCACATGCCGTGCAGGGTGGTGCCAAAAAAAAAAAAAATAGAAAAAGCCAGAGACAACGAGACCAACCCCTCTTCTTCCTCCTCCTCCTCAGCCCACTTGATGTGAAGATGATAAAGAACTTTTGATGCCACTTCCACTTAATGAATAGTAAATAGTCATCATGCCATACAGTTAATAAACTTATCTATTGTGTATGTGTGTGAGCATCTGCATGTGGAAATCTAATAACTGCACAGCAAGAACTGTATGAGATGTTTTTACGTCATCATTATTGTTGCCTAAGTATTCATCATGTAGAACATTGTGTGCAAGACTTGTATGCCTATCCTTATATAGGCATAAGGTGAGTGATATTTAATAAAAATGTGTTAGTTTTCTTATTTTATAATTTTGATTGCAAAGAATTACATTATAATACACTATGCCTCTCATAGAGAAATTACCTATCAGCTTATCATCACAGGTAAGTGGGGTTTTTTAATGCAACAATGTTTCCAATACTGTATTATACATATGACCATAATATGGTATGCCATAAAAATTTTATAATGATTCATTCATAGTGTATAGGCTAGGCTACTCAGAAGCAATTGTATTGATTACACTAGGTACTATAAAGCAATCATTTCTGCTTCTTTGTTATCAATGCATGATACACAGGTAAGATTCAAATACAAATAAGTTCAGAGGTCAATGACCCAGATTCAGTATGTCACTTCAAGATGTCAGAGACCCAGGCTCCTTCTATCCTGTTGCTCTACCGTGACCTACATTGCCCAGATAATCTCATGTCCAGGGGGACTGTGCCAGTTCTGGCCATCATGTCCACATTCCTGCCAGCCAGAAGGTGGAAAAGGAAGAACATACCTTCTCTCAATAAGAAAACATCTTAGAAGTTGGACATACCACTTTCCCTTTCATTCCATCTATCAGAACCTAAATGTACCAGATCACTCCTAGATAACAAAGGCAGGAAAATGTAATTTTTATTTTTTGGATAGCATCTGCTCAGTTTAAAAAATCACAAATTGTATCACTATAGAAAAAGGGAAGAAAGGATATCAAGAAATAATACATAGTTTCTTCCTCAGAGGTTAAAATTCTATTGCAGTAGGTTAGGCTATATTTAGTAAGGAAATTGACAGATGAGACTGCCAGTAAAGTTTCTGGATATGCATAGAGAAAGTTCATCTTTCTTGCTGATTTTCACACTACTACTAGCTCAGGATGATATTTTCAAATATTCTTGTGTTAACTATAGCTGGAAACTGTTAGCCCCCAAAATAGCAATTTCACTTTCAAGGAATAGGAAATGAAAGGGAAAGCCTAAAGCATCAGAGTTTAGGCGATGATAATATCTTCTCAAATTCAGATTTATTTGCTTTGTTTTCTTGCTTCTTATCCATGAGCCAAAATGATAAATAAGTGAGGTACTTTTCCTAGATTCTCTTTTCAATGCCAAGTTTAATGTTAACTTTAATGGATTCTGTTAAAGGCATCTCTTTGACTCTCTGGAGGCATGTTGGGGAGACCCTGGTCTGGAGACCTAATTTCAGCAAGTCTCAAATGGGGATAACAGAAGCCAAAGACCAAGCTGAGGGTATTTAAGGTGATTCATCTTCTAAGATAATGGCAGCCAAGAATGGGAGCGATTGGCTGCCACCAGAACCCAATTTTGAGCAAATAAGTTACCATGTGTGAGAAAGATTTAGGTGTAGAACCATACAGGAACAGGTACACTGATACTGTTATCAGTTAATTATAAGCTCAAAATGTTTGGTTCCTACCACAAAAAAAGAGTCTCACTGGACAAGCAGCATCTTAAAATTCAACGTAAATCCATTTCCTTGAACATTTTTAGGTTTTTAAGTAATTTTTTTTAAAGTACAAAGAGAAGTAGTAGAGAAATCAGGCAGAGAGCACTTGAACCAAGTGTATGGAGTTAACATCAGCAGTAATGGAGCAGATTGATATCAACGTTCCCCAAAGAACACAATCATTGCTATGGCATTATTGGCCAGAAAAACAAGTAAATGATAATCTAGATCTGATCATGAAAAACATCAGTTTTATTCAAATATCTAGCCACATATAATGCCCATATTCTGTAATCTCTAATAGTGTATTTTAAGTCATTAATCTTGAGTATTATAGAGATCCTGTCTCTCCTAATTACTCTTTTTCAGGAAGTTGTGAGTTATTCTGGGCCATTAATGCCATCCTGTTTGACATGGATTTTCTTAATCCTTGTCTACACAGAGCTGATGGAGCATCCAGATGAGACCTAAAGACTACACGATCTCCTTCTTCACTGATATCCCAGGACCCCACCTCATCCCACACAGGAATCTTGGATATCAACACGTTCCCAAGTTGATCTGACGCAAAGGGAACATTTTTGGTAGTTTTAGGTCATTCATTAGCAGTAAGAATTGCTCAAGGCATATTAGAAGTCTGAATGGAGAAAATGGAGAGAAGGCTCTAGGATAAAGGGCAGAAGTGTTCTGAAGATCACTTGACTGTCAGAAAGAGAAAGAAAAAAAGTAGTTGAAATCAAACTTGTTAACAACAGAGAAACAGAAGTAAACGTTAGCACGTTCTAAGACCACAGCATTTCAGGAGGAAAAGAGAACACTGCCCGTGACCCGGGACACGACATTTACCTGAGAACCTTCCATTTCTTGTTTTTCCTTCACTGGGTTTCCTCCTCAGGTGAGATAAGGTGGAGAAGTCACAAATGCATCTTGAGAACATGACTTTAAAGGTTTCAGCACAGACCCTTCGTTGCTCTCACACCCATGGGAAGAAGGAACTTGAAATACCCTCTTCTCTGCTGTCTCAGGAGAAATTCAGAAACAATGAGCTCCTACATGAAGATTAAACTTTGAGTTTCTTCTTCACTGTCTCCAGGGGCCCTCTCTTCCCACAGACGCCCCCAAATTCTGCTACAGCCTGGGTAACGTGGGCTACACTGTCCTGCCCGTACCAGACCCACGTAGAGCAGACACTGTTACCTCCTCTTGGACTACGGGCTTGACTCAACTCTCCTAATATACTCGTGACCCCTCACCCTTAACCATGGCCTCACCTTAGAATCACCTGGAGCACTTAATTAAAACAACATTGGTGTTCCCACCCAGAAAAATTGACAGAATCTGTGGGGGAGGGCACAGGTGACAAGAGTTCTTAAAACTCCACATGTGATCCTCATTGGAAGCCTGGGCTGAGAGTCACTTATCTAAGCCTTGCTTCTCAAGCTTTAATGTGCATAAAAATCACTTGGATGGATGTTAACTAGATTTGATGTGATCATTTCACAGTATAAACACATATGAAATCATTATGTTGTATACTTGAAACTAATATGATGTTATATGTCAATTAAATCTCAATAAAAAATTACATGGAGATTAAAAAAAAGAAAGGGAGGAAGGAAGGGAGAGAGAGAAAAGAAAAATAGGAAAAGGAGAATTAGTCAGGATCTAGTCCTTCCTAGAGTTCTTAACCCTAGCCCAGAATGTGACCTGGATTGTTTGAAAAATATGACTCTTCTTAGAAGGACAAACCAATGAAAATAACATTTAGAAGAGATTTTAAGTACACATTATTTTTTTTCTTTGCTCAAGGTCTAGGTTACAATTGAAGGAGAGGAGCTAATATTTAAATTTTTTTAATTTAAAAAATAAAAATGAATTTGATTATTATTAGGATAAAAGACATCTTAAATGACAAAAGGATGTTCTAGGCAGTAGTAGCTGCCCTACTTGCAGAATTTTCTAGAGCAGGAACAGAGACAGAAACACAGGGATAAGGCATTCAGCTAGGCTCTTTGTAGGAGTTTTACAGCAGATAAAAAACCCATTTAAGATCACTAATGATTCCCTTAAGTATTGAATGAAGATCCAACTTAACATGTACAGTGATGACATAAATAGAATGTTTTTTAAAAGCCAAGAAATTTCCATAGAATCCAATCATTTTTAATATGATTGAATGTTTTAATATATATCTCACCACAAATTTCAGTTGAAAAACTTTATAGTACTGTCCCTTCATGTCCAGATGCCTTCAATTGCACTGATGTGCAGTGTGCCACTGAGACTCTGAACCATGCATTTTTCATCCAGATGTTTTAATTGCATGCAGATGCCATCGCTGACTATTAACAATGATGATTGAAGAGAGGTATTACTTTTCAGTGTGAAGGTCAGATTTAGTTTTTTTAATCTCCTTTCATTTGGGTCTCATTTCATTTTATTCTGTATTATCTTATGACAGGAAAATGAAACAAAAGGAAAAGGAAGTTTACACACATTTTATTTTAAGTTACAGTTTATATGAGCATCAGACATGAGTGTTTTATTTAATTCTTCAGGTTGATACCTTTCTGGTTTCCTGAAATATAATACCCATTAATCCCTGTTTGCAGACACCTTGAAATATTTATTGAATAATACAATACAGATTCTAAAACATAATCTTCTTTTATGAATACTGGCACAATTTCACCCAGCTCTGTGGAAGATTTAAGAAAAATGGTAGGGCAAGATCAGACATTGTTTACATCTCACCTCCAGCAAGATATAACTTTACTCTTGGCTGACCTTTAAGCAAAAGCAATGGTTATGTAACCAAGTAAGCTAAAAACTAAACAGGAAAAGTCACAGAGCTGGGAATGAACTACAAACTTACACTATTTGTTAAACTGAGATTTTTATCATGTGGCTCAAAGAAACACTAAAGTTTCCCAAATGGAAAAATGTGACCGATATTTTATCTTTGCTTTCTGAATGTATACATAAATATTTCAGTATTTAAAGGAAGTTATTTAGGAGTCTACTATAAAATGCATTGTAGTATTTTATATAATGTTAAGCAGTATCACTCATTGTCAGAATAAAATTTTTGAATGAATTGCATTCTATCTTCACATAAATACTGGTTATAATTAATGTTCATGTTATATTGTTCCTAAAACATACATTCTAAGATTGTTCTTAAACAGATTTATCTTTGGAAAGTTTTAAGTATAGCCTTATCCAGGGGCAGAAGAATAACTTCTTAAAGTCTGTTTTTAGCTTTATCATTTGCAGCATATAATCAAGTTAATAGTGACTACATTTTATGTTCAATAGGAAAAAAAAACAATTCTTGCCAAGGAGGGAAAAAAAAAAAACGCAAAAGAAATGGCACAACCTGGAAATACTCTAAGATTTTGAAAGATCTTGTTTTTACTAGTATATAAATATCTTTAGCAAATTATAGCTTCTTTTTGATGTCCCCATGATCAGAGTATGTTTAAATTTTTGCCAAAATTGAATAGTCATCTAGTATATTTTATATTTCATATGCAGTTGAATCTTTAATATATCTGTTAGTACTTTAAAAAATCTTTTAAACAATGAAGCTATAACATGAATTGTTATTAAAGAAATATGAAAAGAAAGCTGAAGAGTCAGAAGCAAAATTACATTGAAAACGTATGACTTGAATAACATGTTGGGTGCTGTGCATTTGCAGATGAACAGGACACATTGCTTATAGTCTAGTGGATGAGACACAAACAAGAAATAAACAATTAAAATACTGTGGGACGAGTAGTATAACAGGAAAAGTCATATCCTAGGACCTTGCAGGGGCACTTAAATGAGCCTTGGTAGAGGAAGGGTCACTGGAAGAAAATTTCTTGCCTGAGTAGGAGCAAAAATGAGCCAAAGGGAATATAAGCCCTCATAAAATAAACGTAACTTGGTAAGACTATCATCATGGACATCAGAAGGTGAAGGGTGAGGCTGAGGAAGAAAGCAAATCTGGAAACGCCCTGTAATTATGTAAGGAGCTTAAAACTTCTAAAAGAATAAAAAGAAATAAACCAACAACCACACCAAAGGGTTTTAAACTGGGGGCTGACATGACTGTGTCAACTCTTTGGGGTGGTCTTTCTGGTTGCCTTTGGAGAATGAATGGAAAGAATGGAAGACTAAAATCTAGGAGAAGAGTCAAGATTGGGAGCTGTCTTAGTCAGGGTTCTCCAGAGAAACGGAACCAATAGGATATAAAGATTTACATAAAAGGAGATTAATTATAGGAACCAGTTCACAGGGATATGGAGGCCGAGAAGTCCCACAATCTGCTCCCTGCAAGCTGAAGAACAAGGAAAGCTGGTGCTATAATAATTCAGTTCAATTCCAAAGGCCTGAGAACCCAAGGTAGTGAGGGGTGGGCTGGCTACTAGCGTTAAGTCCCGGAGACTAAAGGCCCAAGAACCTGGGAGGCAGGCAAAGATGGAGGTCCCAGCTCAAGAAAAGAGAGAACTTGCCCTTGTTTCACCTTTTTTTATTCTATTCAGGCCCTTAACAGATTGGATGATGCATCCCACGTTGGTGAGGGTGAATCTCTTTACTCAGCCTACTGAATGAAATGCTAATCTCTTCCAGAGACATCCTCACAGACATACCCAGAAATAATGTTTTATCAGCTATCTGGGATCCTTTAGCCCAGTCAAGTTGACATAAAATAAACCATCACAGGAGCCCAGGTGCATTAATCCAGGTGAGAGGTTGCAACAGCACTGGGGAAGGAGAGAGGATGGAGTTCCGAGCTTTAGAGGAGGTACTGGATTGAATGTACTCAGTGAGGGAAAGCAAAATAGCCATGGAATTCAGTGAAATAGGACCATGGAAAGAGGACTAGGTATAGGAAAAGATGATGATGGATGCTGTCCATCTTTTGAAAAGCCTGGGTGTGCATGTCGAATAAGCAACTGGATACATGGGGAAATCTGGATAGGCATTATGGAGTTTTGACACATAAATGAGGCAAAAAATTGACATCTTTTCCAAATACAGTTGACCCTTGAATGACGCAGGGGTCAGGGGTGCTAACACTTCCTGCAGTTGAAAATCCAAATACAACTTACGGTCATTCTCCATATCCATGGTTCTGTATCCCTGGATTCAACCACCCCTGGATCATGTAGTACTGTAGTACTTACTATTGAAAAATCCCATGTGTAAGTGAACCAGCACTATTCAAACCCATGTTTTTCAAGGGTCAACTGTACACATGTGCAACTCAAAGAATGTCACTATCTAAATGCATTACATAGAATTTTTTACTAAACCAATAATATTCCAATCAGGAAAATAAACAATGATGTGACCATAATACCTTTTGGGGAGAAGAATTGGAAGAGTATCAATGAAATGTAAAAAAAAAAAAAAAAAAAACACAATAAGATTAGGCTGAGGATGAAATACGTAACTAGGTCCAGAATTTGTCCTTTATTAGAGACACAAGGCTTAGCAACTGTTTTGATGTTGCTCTTGTGTTTTATTTTTTTGTTTTTGTTTTTGTTTCTGGAGTCAGTTGGTCTTGGTAAGATCACTCAGCTTTTACAACATTGTAAGGCAATTTGTATTAAAAACCAGCTGTAACTATTTCCCACTGAGGAAAGATCCATAAATTACAGCTCAGGTTATTTGTCAGTTATGTAGTTTAAAAATTCTTTG
Organism: Balaenoptera borealis; assembly: GCF_965194805.1. NCBI lineage: Eukaryota > Metazoa > Chordata > Mammalia > Artiodactyla > Balaenopteridae > Balaenoptera > Balaenoptera borealis. The sequence continues at coordinate 95,012,886 of NC_138864.1, read as the reverse complement.
GCAGATAGGATTAAATTGTGAGAATTGATCCTGAACTCCAGCTGAGGGGCTTGTGAAATTATAAAGATAATATGTTCACTACAGCATCTCCTGCTGCCCAATTTAAAGGTGCTGGGTAGGAGGTCAGTGGAAAGGGAAGGCAGTTGGATGACACTATTTGAAATATTTTAAATAAATGTTTTGTGAGAGACTAACATATTATGTAAAGGAATAATTATTATTATTATTTTTTTGCTAAGCTGAATCTTCATCCAATCATTTGATTTATGAATGGGAGATTTCACTTACAGTCTTGGGTCTTCCAGTCAATCCAGTTTTTAGCAGAGCATTTTTTTCCATGGTATAATTTTTAATGCCTTGTCTAGTTTTCTTTTTCAAATGACTAATAAGAAAGGCTTTATTTTTCCCTACTTTTTCCTCAACAAAGTATTCTGTGGCCTAATAATTCTCACATAGACAAACTTGCATACAACTTTCTGCAGGGATACTTAATCACTTTATGAGCATATTTGCTGCTCAGAAGCAGTGCTGAACCTCTTATATTTAGATCCCAAGGTTGTTACCCTGTAAGTCAGCTGGGTGAATCAAAACAAAATAAAAAACATGACATCTCTGGGTTTTTCTTTGGAACAGCCAAGTATCCTGAAATCAGATGGTTAATTACATACAAAAGCCACCTGTTGCTTGATTGATTTGTTCAAGAAGAATTTTAGGTATATACAAAGATACAGTGTAGCAAAATAAAAATAATATCTGACTTGTAGGAAGAATGGAAGGAAAAGAATATGAAGGAGGAGAGAAAGAAGGAACCAGGAATGAGGGCAAGACACAAGATACACGAGGTGGTATCCACTTGCAAAGGATGAACTCAAAATGTGCTCTAAGCTTGAGCCATCAAGGAGAAAACTGTATTTAATTACAAAATTGACAGTATCTATGGGGAAAAAAATGAAGCATTAGTAAAGAAGTCTGTCAAGTTTTGACTTGCAATCTGAGAGGAAGAGAGGGGATCCTTTAAAAAGGCATGAACAACAAGCTCCCATCGTTACAGGAGACATAGCAAGGACTTTCTCTCTCTGTGTCTAATGATGTCCCTCAGAGAGCAGCTGACATATCGCCTGTGTTGTAAGAGGACCCTCACGAGTGGGAGAGAATTAGGTGTTGAATTACCAATAATGACTCCCAGGCAGGAAAGTTAAGAGCCCCAAGTATATCATTACAGTTTGTTATTTATTGAAAAATAGAAGGTAATAAAATAAATAGTACGGCGCACAATATTTCTATGTTGTGATTTGTTTTAGAGCTTAACAAGCAGGAACGGCCAGTTAAAAATCCCTGAAATTCACCTGTGGCAGAGTGGAAAGAACACTGGATTGAAGCAAAAGCCTGAGTTTGAGCTCCAGCTTCCCTAACTTTTTTTTTTTTTTTTTTAATTCAGTCTCTGTAGAGACTCTCAAACATTGCCAAGGCTGACTATATGTCACATCCTTTCTGCGTTAGAGAAAAGTTTTCATTAGCAATAATTGCACCTCGGATAAATCTCATTGGCTACGATACAGCCACTGTGCAAAGCTGAGCTTCACTAACTTCTGTCTGATTTTGCTGGGACAGGTCATGGATGTTCCTACTGAGACCCAGAATTCACACCTGTAAAAAGGAGTTAATAATACCTATTCAGAAGGTTTTTCTGAAGATTGAGCAAAATATTGCATATAAACAGCTTTTCACTACATTATCTGAAATACTCATTTCTTTATATTATCTACAAATGTTTTAGCTATTTTTTCAAGTATATTGAAAATTATTCTATAACTGCTCCACATGATCTTGTATCTTTATGTGAATTCACAAATAGCTACATACATAGAGACCTACTGAAAGATATTTTAATTGTTATTATAACAGTAATGCTCACAGTTATCTGAGTTCCTAGAATATGAACATCAAGCTGGTAAATGCTTGATGTGTTTCACCCTCTGCAACCTGAAAACAATATTTATAAAGCAAGGGTTATTATTCTACCCATTTTATAAGTTATGAAGTTAAAGAGATAAAGTCACTGAGCTGGGGTTAGAAATGTGAAGTTTGTCAAAGGAGAAGAGGGCAAAACTAAAAGACATTGTATGATGGAGGGGTGAAAAAAGAAATATTTAAATTCAGAAAATGTCTGTTACACAACAAAATTAGACCCTTGAAAATTATTGGTACTTACTAATATCTGGTGTGCAATTCTTTTACAAGGACATATTTGAAGGTCAATTTAAAAAACTATGTTTGGTATCCAGTAAAAGTTTTCAGGTAATTTGTACAGCATCCCCGTCTTTAATGTTCAAAACTCTGGGAGCCCACACAGACCTCTAGATCTGACATCCATCACCAAGAGGGCCAGGTTCTGCACCAGAGCCTTCCGATGGCTAAGCTGAGCTTTAGGGTGACATTAAAAATCATCATACTTAGTTCCTAAATATTCATATTTTGTTGTATATATTTTGGGAAGAATCATTTCTTTTTTCCTTTCAAAACAGAAAGTTAGTTTTTAAAAGTTCCCAAATAAAAATTCATCTTTACATAAATTCACCCCTAGGTATCAGGAAGGATGCCATTTGCTTTGTTCATTTTGGGTTAAATTGTGTTCCAAGAAAGGAGACAAGGAGAAATAGAGATCTACCTTGTATTCTGTCCAGGGGTTATGGAAACCCAAAGAGACAAACAAAATAGAATGCTGAATAACTTAATAATGCTAAAAGTACTAAAGAAATGTAAGACATTATTATTTTACCTGGAACAGCAAGTAGGCTCATAAGATTATAATAGGCTAAATTAATTATATTAGTTTGCTAGGCCTGTCATAACAAAGTACCACAGACTTAAACAATAGAAATGAAATTTCTCACAATTCTGGAAGCCAGAAGTCCTAGATCAAGATGTTGCCAGGGTTGGTTTCTTCTGAGGCATCTATTTTGGTTTGCAGATGGCTGTCTTCTCCCTGTGTCTTTACATGACCTTCTCTCTGAGCCTGTCAGTATCCCAGTCTCCTCTTCCTATAAAAAACACCAGTCATATTGGATTAGGGCCCACCCTAATGACCTCATTTCAATTTAATTGCCTTTTCAAGACCTTATTTCCAAATACAGTCACATCTTGAGATACTTGGGGTTAGAACTTCAAATATGAATTTGGCGAGAGGGGAGATATGATATAGCCTGTAACATTAATATAGTGTAAACATAGGGAAAGAATGATACCACATGTTACAGCCTAAATATTTTTAAATAAATATTAAAAATAGCATTGTAAATACTGCAGAGTAAACATATGTCAATAATGACCTTAAAATTCCTGAAGAATATCAATTTGCTTTTATGTCACAGTTGTAACAGCCAGCTGCACAGGAGATTGGTTCTGTATTCCTCCCATCATCACCCAGCGATCCTTATGTGTTTATTGCTAGGAGCTGAGACTCAAAAGGGAAAGAATGTACAGACCCTAGGGACTTAATATCTAATTGCAGCAACACTATGGATGTTTAAGAGAGAAAGAAGAATAAATAGCAATACAAGTTTGCATGTCCTAAATTACAAATGGAAGATTAGCTGTCTTCCTGATTCTGAGGTCATACCAGCCAGCTCTGTGTTGATATCTAAAGGATTCCAAGAGAAAACTAACATTATTTAAATATGCAGATAATTAGTGGAATAGAATTTCAAAAGAAGGAACAATAGCGATGAATCTTTTGAAGGCCCCTGATTCCAAACTACTTGCTCTTCCTTTACTTCTCAATGAGGAAGAAATAAAATGTTAAAAAATGTCCTCAATTATTTAAAAGTTCCATTATTTGGCATCCATTCAACTGAAGTTTTGCTATAATAGGGAATGATAATTAGATTAAGAGATTTTTTTTTTTCTATACTTAGTTGATGTGAATTCAGCAAATACAGTTTACAACCCAAGAGAAAACAGGGCTGTGTTATTTTGACTACCTGAATCAGCCTTAATGTCTTTTTACTCACATGAAGATTTGGCCAAAATCAATTCCCTATTTCACTGTCAAATGTGGGAGGGAGGACGGGGAACAACTTTTGTTATGTTCTATGTGTACAGCTATTGACCGAAGTCTCTGATGGAGTAGATTAAAAAATACAAAAATATATTACTATGGTCAAAATACTAAAGTATTTGATTTTGTGGGTAGAAGAACTTAGCACTGAATTAATTTGAGTTCCTATTAGCATTTATCATAGTGAGTGAAGATAACGTCTTAGTTTTAAGCACATAGAGAGTCTGTCAAAAGAGGAATTTAGGGAAGTAGTGGTTAAATGCCCAAGCTCTGGAATCACAGTGCCTAGACAGGAAGCCCCTAACTCACAACTTGCATGTCCTTGGGCAAATTGCTCTTTTTCCCTAATGCCTTACTTTCATTATCCATAAATGAGGATAATAATGGCATCTGCCTTACAAAATAACCACAAGGATTTAGTTATAGAACACAGGAGGAAAATGCTTCACACAAAATTAACAATAAATGTTAGCTATTATTGGTAGCCAATAACTTAGGATATATCTAACATTTTGCTTTCTAAATAATGGTTTTCAACCTCATGAGCACATTAGAATCATCTGAGAATTTTTTTTTTTTAACTCTAATACCTGGCCTTATCCCTAGAGATTTTGACTAAATTGGCTTCGGGTGTGGCCCAGACATCTGTGAATTTTAAAAATTCCCCAGGTAATTCCAACATGCAGTCAAAGTTGAAAAGATTTGATCCAAATAACCCACACATATGTGTAGCATCAGACAGCTCTGTCAGTATCCAACCCAGTCTCAGAGTAACTTTCTCTAAACTGCCTTCTGCGTAACACTGGTCCACCAAGATGCTCCCTAAAATAAAATACAATAAAAAGTAACTTAGAGGAGCTTCAAGATGGTGGAGGAGTAAGAAGTGCAGATCATCTTCCTACCCACAAATACATCAGAAATACATCTACATGTGGAACAACTCCTACAGAACACCTACTGAACGCTGGCAGAAGACCTCAGATTTCCCAAAAGACGCCCTCAGGCGACCTACACACAGAGGCGGGGCCAAATCCAAAGCTGAACCCCAGGAGCTGTGCAAAAAAGGAAGAGAAAGGGAAAACTCTCCCAGTAGCCTCAGGAGCAGTGGATTAAATCTCCACAATCAACTTGATGTACCCCACATCTGTGGAATACCTGAATAGACAACGAATCATCCCAAAATTGAGGTGGTGGACTTTGTGTGATTTTCTCTGTAGAGCTTTGCTTTTACCATCTGTCCTAGGGTTCTGTCTGGCAGTTTCTTTCTTTTTTGTTTTTTTAATATAGTTTTTGGCACTTGTTATCATTGGTGGATTTGTTTTATGGTTTCGTTGCTCTCTTCTTGCTTTCTCTTTTTTTTCTATTACTTTAAAATTTTTTCTTTAATAATTATTTTTTTATTTTTTATTTTAATAAATTTTTAATTATATTATATTATATTTTATTTTATCTTCTTCTTTCTTTCTTTTTTTTCTCCCTTTTATTCTGAGCCATGTGGATGACAGGGTCTTGGTGCTCCAGCCAGGCGTCAGGGCTCTACCTCTGACGTGGGAGAGCCAAGTTCAGGACACTGGTCCACGAGAGACCTCCCAGCTCCACATAATATCAAATGGTGAAAATCCCACAGAGATCTCCATCTCAATGCCAAGACCCAGCTCCACTCAATGACCATCAAGCTACAGTGATGGACACTCTATGCCAAACAACTAGCAAGACAGGAACACAACCCCACCCATTAGCAGAAAGGCTGCCTATAATCATAAGGTCACAGACACCCCAGAAAACACCACCAGACATGGACCTGCCGACCAGAAAGACAAGATCCAGCCTCAACCACCAGAACACAGGCACTAGTCCCCTCCACCAGGAAGCCTACACAACCCATTGAACCAACCTTAGCCATTGGGGACAGACAACAAAAACAATGGGAACTACGAACCTGTAGCCTGTGAAAAGGAGACCCCAAACACAGTAAGTTAAGCAAAATGAGAAGACACAGAAACACACAGCAGTTGAAGGAGCAAGGTAAAAACACACCAGACCTAACAAATGAAGAGGAAATAGGCAGTCTACCTGAAAAAGAATTCAGAATAATGAGAGTAAAGATGATCCAAAATCTTGGAAACAGAATGGAGAAAATACAAGAAACGTTTAATAAGGACCTAGAGGAACTAGAGACCAAACAAACAGTGATGAACAACACAATAAATGAAATTAAAAATTCTCTAGAAGGGATCAACAGCAGAATAACTGAGGCAGAAGAACGGATAAGTGACCTGGAAGATAAAATAGTGGAAATAACTACTGCAGAGCAGAATAAAGAAAAATGAATGAAAAGAATTGAGGACAGTCTCAGAGACCTCTGGGACAATATTAAATGCACCAACATTCGAATTACAGGGGTCCCAGAAGAAGAAGAGAAAAAGAAAGGGACTGAGAAAATATTTGAAGAGATTATAGTTGAAAACTTCCCTAATATGGGAAAGGAAACAGTTAATCAAGTCCAGGAAGCACAGAGGCTCCCATACAGGAAAAATCCAAGGAGAAACACACCAAGACACATATTAACCAAACTACCAAAAATTAAATACAAAGAAAAAATATTAAAAGCAGCAAGGGAAAAACAACAAATAACATACAAGGGAATCCCCATAAGGTTAAGAGCTGATCTTTCAGCACAAACTCTGCAAGCCAGAAGGGAGTGGCAGGACATATTTAAAGTGATGAAGGAGAAAAACCTACAACCAAGATTAGTCTACCCAGCAAGGATATCATTCAGATTTGATGGAGAAATTAAAACCTTTACAGACAAGCAAAAGCTAAGAGAATTCAGCACTACCAAACCAGCTTTACAACAAATGCTAAAGGAACTTCTCTAGGCAGGAAACACAAGAGAAGGAAAAGACCTACAATAACAAACCCAAAACAATTAAGAAAATGGGAATAGGAACATACATATTGATAATTACCTTAAATGTAAATGGATTAAATGCTCCAACCAAAAGACATAGACTGGCTGAATGGATACAAAAACAAGACCCGTATTTCTGCTGTCTACAAAAGACCCACTTCAGACCTAGGGACACATACAGACTGAAAGTGAGGGGATAGAAAAACATATTCCATGCAAATGGAAAACAAAAGAAAGCTGGAGTAGCGATTCTCATACCAGACAAAATAGACTTTAAAACAAAGACTATTACAAGAGACAAAGAAGGACACTACATAATGCTCAAGGGATCAATCCAAGACGAAGATATAACAATTGTAAATATTTATGCACCCAACAAAGGAGCACCTCAATACATAAGGCAAATACTAACAGCCATAAAAGGGGAAATTGACAGTAACACAATCATAGTAGGGGAGTTTAACACCTCACATTCACCAATGGACAGATCATCCAAAATGAAAATAAATAAGGAAACACAAGCTTTAAATGATACATTAAACAAGATGGACTTAACTGATATTTACAGGACATTCCATCCAAAAACAACAGGAAAAAATCTGTAAAAAATACAAACACATGGAGGCTAAACAAAACACTACTTAATAGCCAAGAGATCACTAAAGAAATCAAAGAGGAAGTCAAAAAATACGCAGAAACAAATGACAATGGAGACACGACGACCCAAAACCTATGGGATGCAGCAAAAGCAGTTCTAAGAGGGAAGTTTATAGCAATACAATCCTACCTTAAGAAACAAGAAACAAACAAAAAAAGAAACAAGAAACATCTCAAATAAACAACCTAACCTTACACTTAAAGCAATTAGAGAAAGAAGAACAAAAAACCCACAAAGTTAGCAGAAGGAAAGAAATCATAAAGATCAAATTAGAAATAAATAAAAAAGAAATGAAGGAAATGATAGCAAAGATCAATAAAACTAAAAGCTGGTTCTTTGAGAAGATAAACAAATTAGAAATGAAAAAGGAGAAGTAACAACTGACACTGCAGAAATACAAAGGATCATGAGAGATTACTACAAGCAACTATATGCCAATAAAATGGACAACCTGGAAGAAATGGACAAATTCTTAGAAATGCACAACCTTCCAAGGCTGAAGCAGGAAGAAATAGAAAATATGAACAGACCAATCACAAGTGCTGAAATTGAAACTGTGATTAAAAATCTTCCAACAAACAAAAGTCCAGGACCAGATGGCTTCACAGGTGAATTCTATCAAACATTTAGAGAGGAGCTAACACCTATCCTTCTCTGACTCTTCCAAAATATAGCAGAGGGAGGAACACTCCCAAACTCATTCTATGAGGCCAGCATCACCCTGATACCAAAACCAGACAAAGACGTCACAAAGAAAGAAAACTACAAGCCAATATCACTGATGAACATAGATGCAAAAATCCTCAACAAAATACTAGAAAACAGAATCCAACAGCACATTAAAAGGATCATACACCATGATCAAGTGGGGTTGATCCCAGAAATGCAAGGATTCTTCAGTATACGCAAATCAATCAATGTGATACACCATATTAACAAATTGAAGGAGAAAAACCATATGATCATCTCAATAGATGCAGAGAAAGCTTTCGACAAAATTCAACACCCATTTATGATAAAAAACCCTCCAGAAAGTAGCCATAGAGGGAACTTACCTCAACATAATAAAAGCCATATATGACAAACCCACAGCCAACATCATCCTCAATGGTGAAAAACTGAAACCATTTCCACTAAGATCAGGAACAAAACAAGGTTGTCCACTCTCACCACTATTATTCAACATAGTTTTGGAAGTTTTAGCCACAGCAATCAGAGAAGCAAAAGAAATCAAAAGAATCCAAATTGGAAAAAAAGAAGTAAAGCTGTCACTGTTCGCAGATGACATGACACTATACATAAAGAATCCTAAAGATGCTACCAGAAAACTACTAGAGCTAGTCAATGAATTTGGTAAAGTAGCAGGATACAAAATTAATGCACAGAAATCTCTTGCATTCCTATACACTAATGATGAAGAATCTGAAATTGTAATTAAGAAAACACTCCCATTTACCATTGCAACAAAAAGAATAAAATATCTAGGAATAAACCTCCCTAAGGAAACAAAAGAGCTGCATGCAGAAAATTAAAAGACACTGTTGAAAGAAATTAATGATGATACAAATAGATGGAGAAATATACCATGTTCTTGGATGGGAAGAATCAACATTGTGAAAATGACTATACTATCCAAAGCAATCTACAGATCCAATGCAATCCTTATCAAATTACCACTGGCATTTTTCACAGAACTAGAACAAAAAAATTCACAATTTGTATGGAAACAGAAAAGATCCCGAATAGCCAAAGCAATCTTGAGAAATAAAAACGGAGCTGGAGGAATCAGGCTCCCGGACCTCAGACTATACTACAAAGCTATAGTAATCAAGGCAGTATGGCACTGGCACAAAAACAGAAATATTGATCAATGGAACAGGATAGAAAGCCCAAAGATAAACCCACACACATATGGTCACCTTATCTTTGATAAAGGAGGCAAGAATATACAGTGGAGAAAAGACAGCCTCTTCAATAAGTGGTGCTGGGAAAACTGGACAGCTACATGTAAAAGAATGAAATTAGAACACTCCCTAATACCATACACAAAAATAGACTCAAAATGGATTAAAGACCTAAATGTAAGGCCAGACACTATCAAACTCTTAGAGGAAAACATAGGCAGAACACTCTATGACATAAATCACAGCAAGTTCCTTTTTGACCCACCTCCTAGAGAAATGGAAATAAAAACACAAATAAACAAATGGGACCTAATGAAACTTAAAACTTTTGCAGAGCAAAGGAAAACATAAACAAGACAAAAGGACAACACTCAGAATGGGAGAAAATATTTGCAAATGAATTAACGGACAAAGGATTAATCTCCAAGATTTACAAGCAGCTCATGCAGCTCAATATCAAAAAAACGAACAACCCAATCCAAAAATGGGCAGAAGACCTAAATAGACATTTCTCCAAAGAAGATATACAGACTGCCAACAAACACATGAAAGAATGCTCAACATCATTTATCATTAGAGAAATGCAAATCAAAAGTACAATGAGGTATCACCTCACACCAGTCAGAATGGCCATCATCAAAAAATCTAAAAACAATAAATGCTGGAGAAGGTGTGGAGAAAAGGGAACCCTCTTGCACTGTTGGTGGGAATGTAAATTGATACAGCCATTATGGAGAACAGTATGGAGGTTCCTTAAAAAACTAAAAATAGAACTACCATATGACCCAGTAAACCCACTACTGGGCATATACCCTGAGAAAACCATAATTCAAAAAGAGTCATGTACCACAATGTTCGTTGCAGCTCCATTTACAATAGCCAGGAAATGGAAGCAACCTAAGTGTGCATCGACAGATGACTGGATAAAGAAGATGTGGCACATAGATACAATGGAATATTACTCAGCCATAAAAAGAAACGAAATTAAGTTATTTGTAGTGATGTGGATGGACCTAGAGTCTGTCATACAGAGTGAAGTAAGTCAGAAAGAGAAAAACAAATACCGTATGCTAACACATATGTATGGAATCTAAAAAAAAAAGAAAAAAATGGTCATGAAGAACCTAGGGGCAAGACGGGAATAAAGACGCAGACCTACTAGAGAATGGACTTGAGGATATGGGGAGGGGGAAGGGTAAGCTGGGACAAAGTGAGAGAGTGGCATGGACATATATACACTACCAGACGTAAAATAGATAGCTAGTGGGAAGCAGCCACATAGCACAGGTAGATCAGCTCGGTGCTTTGTGACCACCTAGAGGGGTGGGATAGGGAGGGTGGGATAGAGACGCAAGAGGGAGGAGATATGGGGATATATGTATATGTATAACTGATTCACTTTGTTATAAAGCAGAACCTGACACACCATTGTAAAGCAATTATACTCCAATAAAGATGTTAAAAAAAAAAAGTAACTTAAAAGTGATGGATACAGAATCAACTAAGTTTTTTTTTGAAGTTATAATTCACATTTTTATTAATAATATTTACTCATTTTAACAATATTTCTAAGTTTCAAGCCATGTAATTTTTTGGTTTTGTGTTCAAATGTAGACTTTTCACTCTTATATCTTCAGAAATGAGTTTCATAAATCAGTTGTTAAAAATACTAGATTCATCTGCTCTGACAATATTCCCTGTTAGTTTAGTCAATTAAAGATTTAGCTTAACTTCTAAAACTAAAACATACTGCACCTTTCTTTGTGAAAGAAGTACTAGCCATTTTATTCAAGAGTACTAATGTCCAATTATAGATAATTTTATTACAAAATTGCCATTATTCAGAAACAAGACCAATAAGTCAAGATAATCATTAAGTCCTGCAACAGAAGTGTGAATTAATAAATGTAACTGAGAACCACTAAGTCAATGAGTAATGACCATATCATATAGTTTACTCAGTTGTTTTAAAAATCATTCAGCTGTACTTGTGACTGACAGAGGTCTATTATTCATGATGTCACTGGCATGACATCAGGCCCAATAGACATACATAATAACTTTGATTGAATGCATAATTATTTAATTATTATAAAGTTATTAAATACATAATAACTTTTACTGTGTCCATATGTGGAAAAGAGTTACCATGGCAGGCTGACACCGCTCTCCTTAGAAAGGATTGCTTACAAGGCTGGCCCTTAGCTGGCATCAGAATCTGGATTTGGGGAGCGTTTCTGCCATTCCCTAATTGATGAGAGCCGCTCACTGCACCTATAAACTGTCTGGGTAAACCACGTGGTTTGTGTTCAACACCTGCTTTCCTTCTGGGAGTCTGGAATTTTGGTACATGCTATGCAGAGGCTTCCACGTGACCAACTTCCAGTTAAAAGTCTGAGGACTGAGTTTCTAACGAGATCCCCTGGAGACAACATTTCACACGTTGTCACAAGTCAACCATGGTGGAATTAAGCTCACGCTGAGTGACTCTACCAGGAGAGAACTCTAGGAAGCTCGCACCTGGTTTCCTCTGGACTTTGTCCCATGTGCCTTTTCCCTTTGCTCGTTTTGCTCTAATAAATCTTAGCCTCAGTATGACTACATACTTAGTATTATGAGTCTTTGTAGGAAATCACCAAACCCAGGGGTGGTCTTGGGGACCCTGACACAGTCCAGTGTAGGTCCAAAGAAGAGGACCTGTGCCTTAAATCTCTTTATATTTCTTAGAATATATAACATACTCTTATACATAACAGATTATCATATTTTGTGATTTTATATATTACCCTCCTAATATATCCAAACCAGTCTAAAGATGTGTTGAATCTCTACTTCAGTGTGACTTAACAGTGGTGAACCGGTTAAATGGCAAAAATATATGTGATAATACACGTACAATTCAAACAACAAATGAAAAGTTTTTGGCAGGTTCAAGTAACAGAGTTGGATAGAAGATTGATTACTTTGACCATTTACAGTCTGCAGCCCTCCAATTTGTTTTAATGATGTCTTGATAGTTCTCTGCCTGCAAATATCCTAAAGAATATCCTAAGCATTCTTCATTTGAATTTCTTTTTTTGTTAATTCACCCATCTTTGGAATTTAGCAAAATATAACATATTTCAGTTGTGTGTGACTGATAAAGAGGGCAGGTATTTTATCAAGCTTCTGTGTTATTTAACGACAGTTCTGTGATGTGTCAAATAAACAATCCATGCTTCCTTATACTTTATACAATTCCTTTAGAACCAATCCTACCTATTGGCCAATAGATCAAAAAGACTGCCACAGAAAACACTGATACAAAAGAAACATTGAAATATGATCAAAGAAGGCCCAAGGGATGAAAGGAGTCAGTGAGTTGGAGAATATATCCAGGTTAAAGAAAGTTCCAGGCCACCCCTGATGTCAAAGTACTTTTCTGGTCTTGATCTTGAACTTGTTCAGAACATCTCTCTTGGGCCTTTTCTCTCATTATTTTGGGGATCAAAACATCTTTTTCGACATGTCTGAGATGCTGCTCTGTGGGGTCGAGTGCCATGTCTGCGCGCAAAAGGCAGCAGGCGCGTGGCCGCCCCTCAACTAAGTTTGATAATATGCATATCTCTCGAAGATTCACTTTTCACCTAGTATATTAAAATACCAGAGAAGTTCTGCTTCAGGTAAACGTGTTTATTGCTGATGAACTCAGATTTCCCCCAAGTTTTTCATAATAAGAAAATACTTCCTTGAGGAATATTTAACTTTTGGCTCTACAACATAGTGGTAAATGTCACCACTATGTTACCTTAGTGGTAAACTATCACTCCTATTTGCTACAATATCAATTAATTATTGTGTAATTAATACATTTATTAACATCTACTAACCAGGCCCTGAGCTAGGTACTGGGAATTTAAAGCTAAAAGGCACCAGGTTTGGCCATTAGAATCACCCATGGGGCATTTTTTTAGAGTACACGTATCTGGACTTCACACCAGGCCTACTAGTCTATGAGAGCAGACCTGCCAAGATGTATTCTTTAACCTTTTACTAGGATTCTGGTAATGAACTGGGTTTGGAAACAACTGACCCATAACCTAGTTTTTCATATTAAGCCAACCTAGTTCTGTTCTATTTTGTAAATATCAACGAAGAAAACAAAGTTCAAAAGAGAAACTATCGAATAATCATAGAAAAAGAAAGGAAACTAAAGAGGATAGACGAGAAAGGAGGTAGGACAGCACCACGGAGATGCAGTGCAGCTGAGCGGTGTGCTTGCGTGCTGCGTACGTGTGTGCCTGTGCTTGACTGTGCGTGTGTGTGTGCACCTACATGTGATGAGATTGATGACATTGGCTGGAGAGGGAGCAGGAAAAGAGGTACACTCTAGGTCCTCCACGGGCTAAGAACAGATCTCTATCCTTTATCAGAGTCATGACAAACACCTCCTATGCCTTAGCTAAAGACACTGAGGGCAGTGGAAGAGGAGGAAAACTGTATAGGAGGAGTAAGGTGATTATAAACTTGTGAACTGAATAGTTTAGGACAATGGACTTCAAACTTGTTCTGATGGCAGAGGAGTTAGGAATCATCTTGCTCTTTGAGGAATGATATGAAATACTGACGGGCTCAGAATATATACACACAATTTTTTCTAAGTCAGGTATTACCATTTCCTAGTGAAAGCAGGTGATAGGGTGCAAGGTAAATACAAAGGAAAGGACTTTTGAGAATGTTACTGTGCTTCCTGGAATACAACTCTATTAAAGGTGGGACCTTAAATACTGCACGGTCTCACTTAGACATGGAATCCATTTTTAAAACAGCTAAACTTAAGAGAAACAGAGAGTAGAATGGTGGTTGCCAGGGGCTGGTGGGTGGGAAATGGGGAGCTACTGGTCAAATGTCACAAACTTCCAGTTATATGATGAATATGTTCTGGGGTTGTAATGTACAGCATGGCGATTACAGTTAACAATACTGTATTATATACTTGAAAGTTGCTAAGAGAGTAGATCTTAAATGTTCCCACCACAAAAAAGTAGTTTTGTGAACTGACGGATGTTATAACTAACCATGTTGGGGTAATCATTTTAAAATATATATATGTACCAAGTCATAATGTCATACACCTCAAACTTACACAAGTATTTCTCAGGAAAGCAAGAAAATGTGGTGGGTTCTTATTGGGTTTCAGCTTTTATATGTTGGGTGTTCCTTAAAGAGTTTGACTTTTAGGTGATATGCTTAACTACATCTCAGATTAAAACATTACTTTCTAGAATTGAGTCAGAGAAATTGTCCACCTTACTTCTGGAATTCTGTGGGGGAAAATGTGCCCATTGTCCGAACATTAGATGTTATGGGTCTAAGGGCACAACTTCAACATTAGAGAGACATGGTAGATACAATACAGATGTTGGAACTTGTATTTTGGGGAAGAATACCTGGATATTTTAGGAAGAAAGAGTGGATCTTTTAGGAAGAAAGCCAGATCTTTATGACATTATGTATAACCTTCAAAATTCACTTATGAAGTTGTGAAATGAAAATTAATTTAAAACTCAACCTCTATAGACATATAGTTTCAATAGAAAGAAGACATCACTATCAGAGCTACTCACATGGGTTTAGAGATGCTGCCCCATACTTCCTCACAGACAAAAGGCCTGAAACATGGCTGCCATCTTGTGGTTCACAATTAAGTAGGCTTTGGAAATACTCACAGTGGCTACTTTCTGCCAGAAAACAAAGACTTTCAGACAACACTGGACCTGGGATAGGAGCAGAGGCTTAAAGTCTTGGATACTCATGGAATCCAGATGCTGCAAAAGTGTTAGTTTCTAAATGCTGAGAAATGGCAGAGATTAAGTGAGGATCTATTGGGAGGATTCTCTGATATAAAGTGATCTTGATTTGGTTTCTTTGGAAGACATTACCTAGAACAAATGTATAGCAGAGTGGATAGGGGCTGGGATCTAGGGTTGCAAATCAATAAGAGGGTTGAAAGTGCTCCAGCCCTGTGTTCACTATGAGCCTTTCATCAGCAGACAGAAGAACACGACTTGAAGGACAGGTCTTGTTCTACTTCAAAGTTGAAGAAGAAACAAATTATAGCCAAGATTTATTAAGCAACCTTGGACTTCTTTGTAACCCAAAAAGATTTCTCTGATTTTCTCTGTGGCTATCTTGGCCACACACCAAAAACAAGTTTGAGTGATGGAGCTCAGGGTCAAGATGCTGGAAAGATTTTAGCAGACGGGAAGCATTTTCCAGTCTCTAGTAGCTCAGGATAAGTTCATTCTTCAATCTTTGAATAAAATTTCCTACGACCCTACGAAGCCCAGTTTTGGATTGAAGGGTGAATGCCTTGATTTACTTTTACTATGCAGGAGCATATCATAATGAAATTGCCTATAAGCAACTGGATACTTGCCCCTAGCGTTTAGCAGACACCAACCATGAAAGAAACAAATCCAGTAACTACATGAACGGGTGTCGAAAAAATATGTTTTAATTGTTATTGTTATTTGAGAGAGGAAGAGTGCTAAGTGAAAGGCATCAGAGAAGCTGTGGGGACATGAAAAATGTGGAGGAAACAAGAGGGGGTTTAGGAAGTATTAAAGTGAGCTTTGAATTAGGGTGCATTTCATGTTCCTAAAGAGATACAAATGAAGATCGAATTCTTTACTAATGCTTTGGCTTGGTCTAAATGTGGGACACATAATTTTGGAATTTGTGTCTAAGTTATAGAAGAGTTGTTGAGTCCCATCTACTTTGGGCGGGTGCTGGGTTAGGTAGATACTTCACATATATTACTCCATTTCCTTTTCAGAACAATTTTATGAAGCAGAGAGAGGTAACTTCCTCTAGTAAGTGGCATAATTAAAATTTCAAACTAGGCTGGACTGACTCTATAGCATCTGTTATTTCCACTACACCAGGAAATCATGAATCATTCTCTGCTGATGTATGTTTTTTATTATGTCTAACTAGGAGCAGACTTTCAGAAGCAGCTGACAGTAGTTATTCATTGTCAGAAGCAGCAGCTTAGTAAAAATGATTACCATGTATATTTGGTAAACATTATTATTCAGGTAAACAATACTAAAAACCTCATTCAGCAGGTCAATTCATTCACCTACTTTGGCTGCATTTTGCAGCCCACTCATCATGATTGGCCATCATGATAAACTACTTCTCAAAAGAATTAAATATTTCATAGGGCACACAGAAATATTTCTGGTCAACTCGTTTCCATTATTAAATTGTGCCTTTAAATTTTTTTCTTCCTTTTCCATGTTGTGTAATGAAGCAAAGAAACATTTTATATCAAGTACAGTTTTTTCAAGAGCTGGGTCAATTTCAAGGCTCCTTTTAAGGAAAAATTTAGTCCTTCCAAAAGGTACTCCCTTGGCCCACTTCCATGTGCAAGTGGGCTGGCCTACTGAAAGAAAATATATTTTGAGTGCTTAAACTTTTACACCACAATATTAATTCTGCATCACCTACATCTAGTTGGTAAAGCCTATGGATCTTTTTTCAGTTAATAATACAAAGAAATGACTCATGAATTGGCTTTCATTCTATCCTTGTGTAAAACTCACTTGAGATTAACTATTCATCTCTCAAGATTCTCTAAGCTTCATCCTCTAATAAGCAGCATTACCAGAAATCCACATGCCTGGACTCTATTCTCACAGCTCTCTGAAGCATTGTTGAATGATGCACGATGTCTGCACACACACGTGGGTTCCTGTTCTAGATTCTCCACTTATTAAATATGTGACCTTCAGAAAATTACTTAATTTCCTTAAGTCCAGTTTCCTCACTGGTAAGATAATTTTGGAAATTCAATTCAATTCGGCAAATATATTTAGAATATCTGTTAGGCCCTATGCTTTGTGCTGGAGTCAGGTATAAAAAAATTCATTCATTATTGACCCAGTATTTATTCTGAGCACATAGTCTATGTCAGTCACTGTCCTAAGGGCTAAGGATAAATCTTTGAACCAGGCTGACAAATTTCCTGTCCTCATAGCTTATATTTTCATAAAATATTCAGAAAATAAGAAAATGAAGAACTAATTCAATATGAATTCAAGTAAGTGATAGGAACTACGAAGAAAATAAAGCAGAAGGATCAGGTGACTTTGTGGGAATATGGCTGCTTTAGAAACAATTGCCAGAAAAGATTCCATCTAGGAGGTGGACATTTGACAGAGATAAGAATGATAAGAAAAGATGATCAAGAAATCAGAGAGGAACAAAAGTATAATTTCAGTAAGTGCTAGGATTGAAGTATACAGCAGAAATTTCTTGGGAGGATGTGTTTAAGCAATGTAAAATTGCCTCAGATGAAGTTGTGCCCAAATAGATACTCACCAAATGTTAGCCATCTTTTCTCCCTTTAAGATTTAACATGGCATCCTTCTCCTTTAATCAGTGCAAGAGAAAACTACTCGAATCTTCATGATGACTCAGGATCGGAAAACACTTGTTCTAATTAGATGTCTAGGAGTGTATACCTTCTTTTTTGAGACAATAAAAATTATATAATGCCACAGACTTCCCTTTTCGCTTCTACTAGCTATGGTGCTTGGCTTCTGCCCCAAACCTCTATTTCCTGTTGTGTCTTTATTTGCAATTATCTGTATTGTTTTAATGTCATAAGCTATCTTGACCTTTTTTATATCTAGACAGGGAATAAATTCTTTTTAAACACAAAAAACATGTTCACATACTCCAGTTATTTTTGTGTCGGTATTTAGAAGAAGTGCTTGCTGTTTGAAGTAGAAAAACAGTCCTAGTAGTGTTTTTTTCCACATAGGCCTCATTTCCAATATCTTGGATATGATAGAGGAAAGAAGTTATTAGATAGATTTTCTTTTACCCACTCTGTTACTTTACCATCAGATATTTGGCAGTTTTTTCTTGGCACGTAATCTATAGTAAAACTTTATTAATGCAATCTTATTGGAGTAGAAGGCAATGTATGCCATTAATAAACTGAAATACAGTCTATCTTTAAACACATGTTAACTTAGTGGTTAAGAACATGCACTTTGTACCTAGACACACTGAAGATTGAATACTGTTTCCTGCACTTACTGACTGTGACCTTGGTGTGTGTTTCAATCTGAGTCTCATCTGTACAATATGAGATATAATACCTACCTCATGGGATTCTATTGAGGCTGAGGATATTATATATGTCAAACAATGTTTATAAGAGTGCTTAGCAAAATATCTGGTAATAGCAAATATCCAAAATAGAAATTATTATCCAGATTTCATATCAGTTTCATCACATGTTCTATGGAGAAAAATGAAGTCTTCCAAGATTAATAATTTTTGTCATGAATTATAGTATATCAACAACCAGAGTTCTCAGAATTCCTCTACCTCATCATAATTCAAGCACAAGCAATAGGATGGGTGCAAACAGAGTCTAACCATAAAAAATCCAATTATATCCATATAGCTAGATAGAGGCTGGGGGGCTAGTCATGGGAGAGAGACCAAGGGTTAGTGTTCAATGTGACGAAATGGGAAAATTCAACCAAAGATAAGCCTAGAAACACAAGAGACAGGCAGGATGTGAGTATGGTAGTTAAAGCAATGGAACTAAGTCTAAGACTCAGATCATCTTAAATCTGCAATGGGCACATGGGCACTCAGGGAAGTGGCAGCATTTGCTAGAGAGTGGGGCAGGTGGGTAGACTGGGATTGGCTTGATCCAATGGGCACAGGGAAGCTCTAGTAGAGAAAAATGGACCCAGGGAAAATAATACCAGTCACTGCAGGGATTCAGGCATGAAAGTAAGATTCCAGGCTGCAAATCAGAGGACCTAAGCAAGCCTTGATTTGGGGCTCATCCTGTAACCACTTATCTTTTCCCTCCAGAGAAAAAGACATGTTCCAGAATCTAGCACGAGGTTAAATGGCCTCAGCAGTAAAATTTCTCAATAAAGGGGTAGAAGCCCTGTAGCTTAACAAGCCAAACAAGATATAGAGACAAGTTTGAAAGCGCTGAGATTGGCTGTTGTATAAGGTTTTCATCCATTCAGGATTTTACACAGGTGGTATACACAGCAAGGTGAGGTTGATGAATTTTCTGATGCCTGTTATTTTCTTCTTGTAATTTCCTACTCACAGATTCAATTTCTATTTCTCTATTTTTAAAACTTGATGTATAAAGTCCTAAGGAGTCAGATTAGCACCAAAAAGCAAAGGTAACACCTCAGATGGCTGGAATAGCAAGAAGTCTCAATCTTCTTTCTATTTATATATGTGCAAAATAAATAAATAAAACTCTTAACCACCTGAAAGATTATCTTCTGCCTGAGGAATTTTGTGTCTATAATATGACACTGATAAAATTTCCAAGAGAAATATGTTTACTGTACCTAGTGACTGGGCTAGAAAGGAATAGAAACCCTAGTCCTTTGGCGAAGATACAGCCATAGAGATGATGGATGTCTGGAACAGGAAGAAACCTCCATTAAACCAGTCATAGTTGACACCCTGTTCCAGCACATAATGTTTGACACTTACTCACAGGTTACTAAAATGATTATGTGCTCAAGAGTGAATCCATGCCAGCAAACCAAACTTTCACTGATGAAAAGAGAGCCTGTTATTTTAAACGGTGATTCAAAGAGATTCAGCTTTAAAGTTAGTATAGTTTATATTAATAAAAGCAAGGGAACTTTTAGCACTGACACACAATAAATAGATTGATAGCCAACTTGTTTTGTTCTCTATGCTGTCAGCAGTGAAATCAAATTAGATTTAATAAAAGCTTATAGTATTGATGCAATGTGATTCAGACTAATCAAACTGATTCACTAATTTTAAAAAAATGTTGTAATCCTCTTTCAAATAAGGTAAACGGGGATGCCAGGAAGGTTTGACATGTCAATCGAGCAATGAAAAATAAAAAATATTGTCATATTTCCTAAAGAAAAAATAATAATCAATTTTGCTTACATATTCTCTTGTAGCTGTATAAATTGGATTACAACTTTGACTGTAACTCAACTTGTAATCACTAGCAGAAACAACTGGAGACAGCGTATGAGACCCTGTCCCTCCTCCTGGGCAGAGGGGGGTTCAGCTTCCCATGGGCAGAGGTGGGAGTGGCAGCACTAGAGCTTCTTGAGTTTTTCTAGACAAGGATGGATTCTGAGTTTAGGAGCCAAGAGTCCAAGAAGATAGCAAGAGGTTCTGACAACAGGTCCGAGCACAGGGGGATGACAGGGAAGACGGCGTCTGCCATTTGCATGCTTTGTGTATGGGCCACTCTTCAACACTGCCCTCCTGGGCTCTTCTAACACATAGAAGACGAAGGAGAATTGAGGATAGGCTAGTATCCTATAAGAATGTCCAAATCTCCTGTATCTTTGACTCACACTTTCTCAATCAACACAAATCAATAAACACTTATGGCACTCCCAAGGACCTTAGAGTACAAAGGAGGTCAAAATGTGGTTTATGCTATGGAAGAATTTTCGGCTGGTAGAAAAGGGAGAAATATAAATGCAAAACAATACAGTGACACAACATGCTATGTGCTTTGTTGGAGGTCTGTGTTTAGGACCAGAACCTTTGGGTGAGGTATATGGCTGTTCTGTGCCATTTCCACCAGTGAGAAACTTTAGAGCAATTTGGAAAGTGATAAATTGTTCTCACACTTTTTTTTTTTTTTTTTTTTAGCATTTCTGTACCCTTTCTAGGGTTCCCAAGCCTAAAAAATCCTCATGGCCCCCAACTGCACTTTCTTTTAAAACTCTACCATAGTTTCCTTCACACTTAGAAGAGAACTAAAGTTCCTTTCTCTGGTTGATAAAGTCTATAAGATCTAGCCCCAACTTCCTCTCCAAGCTCATCTCACTGATTCACTAGATTTCAGACACTCTGGTCCTCTAGCACAGTCCCTCTCAAAGTTTAATGAGCATACAAATCACCTGAGGTCTTGCTAAAAATGTAGACTTTTGCTCATGAAGATTTTTATTCAGTCAGTCTGGAGAAGGGGACGAAATTCTTGCATCTGTAATAAGCTCCAAGGTGATGCAGATGGTGCTGGTCCTGGGACCACACTTTAAGAAGCAAGGTGCCAGCTCGTTCCTGACACCGACAGGCTACAGTGTACCACTACGAGTAGCAATGCAATTCGCCAAGGTCATTCTCCCCTTGGAAACACGGTGCTTGTTGTTCCTTCTGCCAGGAACTTGCTTCCCCCATATCTTTGTTTGTCTAGCACCTTTTGTCACGTAGGTATCTGCTCAAATGTCAGCTCAGGAGAAAGGTCTTTTTTAATAACCCTATCTAAAGTGGCCCATCCAATCACTGATCTGTAACAATCAATGCTTTTTCCTATTTTATTTTCTTAATTACACTGGCACCCTCTGAATTTTCTTTACTTATCTGTTCATTTCCTTGTAAGTTCCATGAAACAGTGGCATGGCCTGTACTGTTCAGCACAGTATCTCAGCACATAAAACAACACCTGATCCACAGGGCTGGCTTTAAGGGTACATAACCTGTGCAGTTGCACTTGGACTTCTACTTAGTTTAACGCTCTGCTGTCACCATCTAGACAATAATAATTTTATCTTTCAACTTGTGCTTTTTAAGTAAAGGGTAATGGGACAATGAGGCATGTTTGTGAGCAGAGGAAATGCACTCAACATATATGTCTTCTTTTCTTTGCTGCCCCATTCTCACATCATGTTTGTGATGTCTCATGAGCACAAAATTCTGATGGACCCACGTACATGGGCATTCAACAAGACTCAAAGTGATTACAAGGTGAGTTTCTTACCTACTTACTTACAAGGTAAATGGGGTGTTGACAGCCCCACGTGGCCATGCTTTCTATCTAAGCCAGAACTTGCTTCAAAAATACAAAGAGCAATGGTGTTCTAAGAAACATGAATGGTCAAGGAAATTTATTAGAATAAACTTATTACTCTATTTGGTTCTTCCTTACTCAGTACAAAAGGAGACAGTGCTAGTAGAATGTGCACATACTAAAAAGTGAAATAAAAACAGTTGAGTGCGTTTTTTGCAGTATCTCTACTGTTCTATCACAAACTACCTATATGCATGTATGAGCTAAGAAATATGAATTAGTATGAAATAATAATTTTGGCAAATCTGGATATGGATTAAATGTTCTTACACTTTCATTTAAAACTGGCATTGCACAACATAAAGATGAATTGTAAAATTCATGCTAATAATTTAAAATTTTAATTTTTTCTTAATTAGAACAATAAATTACCAAAAAAAAAAAAAAAACCATGACACATCAAAAGAGACAACAGTGAAGAAAGAAAAGGCTTTATATTTTCATACTTTTAATGGCACTTTTCTTGCTTTTTGAGCAAGGAACCCACGTTTTCATTTCCTGCCTGATGCCAAAAACTGTGCAGCTTATCCTACTGACACATAGAAGTACTTGGTGAATGAGTAGAAGCGTGCATGTACTGTGTGACTGGTGCTATGTGAAGCCTTCTTCATAGATGATCTTATTTTATCTGAACAATAACCTTTTAAAATAGATGTTACTGTTTTAACAGATGAGAAAACAAAGGCTTAGAAAGATTAAGTAATTTAGCCAATATCTTAAAGGTTATTAGTAAAGAAGCTAGGGTTCAAACTAGGATTCAGGACTGTAGGATCCCAAAGCCCATCTCTTGATGACTCTGCTGTAATCTCTCCCAGAAGCCAGTCTCATTCGTCTTCCCTTGGGCTACCGGAGTGTTCCAGAATGGGTCCAAGGTTCTATTCCAAACCAAAATGAAACAAGAATGCTGACCTCATTTCTACCTTGATCCTAAGGACTCTCAGAAGTCTTTAGTTCTGTGTCTATACCTCGACTGTCATATGGATCCATGTAAATAATTCAGAGTTAAGTAGGTTCCAGACACCAATTAAATCGAATTTCCCAGAGTATTTCGGTATTTGTGTCTCAGAGACTGGGGAAACTTTCAACCTTATTTTGACATTTTATTTAGCCCTCCAAGATGAAGACCATTTCATTGGGGTCTTTTAAGTATTTCTAGCTATATTCTAGAGCACCAAGAAACAATGTCTTTCAGCAGTTTTAATCTTCTTTGCCCAAATCTCACTGGCAAATATCTTTTACTGGTGTTGAATAAAAGTTTCTGCCTGGATATGCATGCTGTTTAAAATATTTTAAATAATGTTCACTATGGTAACAATATATTTGAAGTTTGTCATTTGAACATTAAAATGTTCAATTAGATGGTGAAATACAGTACCAAACTCTCGAGCATTTAGTATTAATGAAAGGGAAAAAAAATTAGCATATGATCATATATCAAACATCTAATGTTTTTATTTTAGTATTTGTTAGAATAATCTACTTATTTAACATGTTTGTGATTAAATGTATTTTACCATTATAGTTTTTAAATTAAATATTTACTTTTAGTATACATTTTTTGATAAGAGTATTTATTACCATAAACCCATTTTGAGATGAGATGTGTAGTAATAGGTTCAGTATGTATAATGGGGCCTAATCACAGGCACTTAGCTTCTCTCTATTTCAAGGTGCAGAGCTCCAGATAATTACATGGTAACACATTCACACATCATGGGTTGCAAGAGATTTTCAAATACTTCTAATTTTGTTGATATTAACATCTTCAAATATCTATATTCACTTTTTCCTTATTCAGTATAAAATCCATCATAGGTACAAAATTAAGTGACAGAGCCATTTGGATATCCTTTAATTTGGACTCATAATAAATCACTTAATTGTAAACTTCTCTAACTTTTAAACTCTACTTTTGTCTGTTAGAGAAGCCAGTTGCTTTTGCTCTTAATATAAGCAAAGAAATGACAAGAGAAAAACTGGTAATTCTCTTAGCCTCTATTTCCTTATTTCTAAAATGAAGGCAAATGGACTTGACTTTCAAGGGACTTTCCTTCTCTATGAATTTAGAAGGTTCATTTTTCTCCTCCAATATGGACTATGCATTATCTTACCCTTCATTTTGATTTGACTATTAGTATTACTTTTGGCCATTTAATTTGCTCAAAAATATATTAAATTACCCAAGTAATTCAAGTATAAAAAATGTACTCATGTTCATTATAATCTGTAGGACTATTTAGGTGAATTTTTTAATATTTATCTCAATTCCTTGTTTCACTCTAGGTAGGTATATCAATATTATGTATGGTACCATTTTTTTTTTAATATCTTTATTGGAGTATAATTGCTTTACAATGGTGTGTTAGTTTCTGCTGTATAACAAAGTGAATCAGCTATATGTATACATATATCTACATATCCCCTCCCTCTTGCATCTCCCTCCCACCCTCCCCATCCCATCCCTCTAGGTGGTCACAAAGCACCGAGCTGATCTCCCTATCCTATGCAGCTGCTTCCCACTAGCTATCTATTTTACATTTGATAGTATATATATGTCAGTGCTACTCTCTCACTTCATCCCAGCTTACCTTTCCCCCTCCCTGTGTCCTCAAGTCCATTTTCTACATCTGCCTCTTTATTCCTATCCTGCCCCTAGGTTCTTCAGAAACTTTTTTTTTTTTTTTTAGATTCCATATATATGTGTTAGCATACGGTATTTGTTTTTCTCTGACTTACTTCACTCGGGATGACAGTCTCTATGTCCCTCCATGTTTCTACAAATGACCCAATTTCATTCCTTTTTATGGCTGAGTAATATTCCATTGTACATATGTACCACATCTTCTTTATCCATTCATCTGTTGATGGACACTTAGGTTGCTTCCATGTCCTGGCTATTGTAAATAGTGCTGCAGTGAACATTGTGGTACATGACTCTTTTTGAATTATGGTTTTCTCAGGGTACCATATTTTTTAAGTGTCAGTTATCATCTACTTTTGTCATGGGTTGGGGAATTTTTTCCCCCATCTCTTGATTAACTACATTATGCTCTACAAATATTTGCTTGGTAAAGGAAGGATGGCAGAAATAAGAGAAAGAATAAATATTTTTGGTTATCCTGAATGATGTATATATTATATACTCCCAATTAAGATTATATATTCCCAATTAAAAAACAAACAATTATAACACCAGAAGTGTTTGTGTGTGCCTGTTTGTGTGTGGGGAGGGATGTTGGGGGGTGTGTGTGTTGGAGGGACAGGAAAAAGAAAATAAAACACTGAAAAAGGGAGAGAATAAGAACAAAAAGTACAAACAAGTCACTCTCTCAAAACTTCCTTAACTAAGATTCAGGATGTTGCAATATAATATATCAGTGAATGCCCTTCCTAGGTATCATAAACTAAAATGTGAAATATACTTAGACAAATGATCAGAATAATTTCCATACTTATTCTAAGTATTTAGAGCTGTTGTTCTCAACCACCGGCTGCACATTAGAATCATTGAGAAAGCTTTTAAAAAATGTCTGAGCCTCATGTCAGATCAATTAAAATCAGATACTGGGCGGGACTGGACATTCCTACCGTTTTAAAAGCTCCCTTAGGGATTCTAATGTGAGGCCAGGGTTGAGAGCATTGATTTAGAGTAAACCCTATTATGCAGTGCAGTAAGAAATATGCATTTAAATTTTAAGTGAGAGAGCCATTGTTTTTAAGAGTTTGAAGTCACCTTACCAAACTGACGATATATTCTATCTGTTCTTCAATTATGACACAAACCAGAAATCAAAAGTACCTGAGACCATGCTGAGCTGCTGGGATTATGAGTCAGTGATCACACAGCAGCCTTGAAAAGAGTGCCTTCCTTGATGTGCGCTGGCCCTCTTTCCACACTGGCCATCTCTCCAGTTAAGCTCCAGAGAACCAAACCACCCTGCCTGGCGTGGGTCTTCAAGCTCTTTTTTTTTTTTTTTTCCTGTTTGAAATGGTTAAATTGAGGTAAAAATGTAATATTCATAGGATACATTGAAGCTCCCTAGACTGGAAATTTTTATTTCTTTGCCAAAGGAAGGTAGAACAGTTTGCAGGCAAAAACATTAAAATAAACATTGCCTGCATTAAAAAAAAAAATCTCTCTTTTATTTGGTTTCTTACCAGACCAAAGTGAAATGTGACCTGCAGCTTGGAGGTCGCTCCCAGGATTAATAATCTCCAGGTGTATTCAAAACCATTAATTGCCTCTGAAGGGAGCAAAAGGAGGCTTCCAGAATCCTGCTATTTGAAGGAGAGATACCGAGCTCAGTGTTTGCTTCTTCAGGGAGTTCCTATGGCCAAGGTATTCATGTTGTGCTTAAACTAGGAAGCTTGAAAGGAATGACTTTGGCAGAGAACTTTGTTGTACTAGCAGGAATGCACTGAAGGCCTTGTAAAGAAGTTGTTTGAATTACATGTATGTTAAACAGTTTCAGAAGAACTGTTTCCACTTTAGGTTTTTGCACAATAAACCCCAAATTGCACTTTTGACTACTGAGCTGAGTCTTTTAACTTGCTTTATTTCCATAATAATAAATCCCCTTAATGATGACTGTGCAACACTGTCACACAGACAGTCTATTTCTTCAACCCCTATGTCATTAAAAGATGCAACTTATTTATCATGATTAATAATAATGAAATATGTGTGAAGAAATAAATTATACAAATGCTGAACTGTACATAACAGGGAAAGATACAAATGGCCAGGCCCCGGCTACCTGTACCCCAACACAAACATTGGACTGCAGAACAGTTCTCTCCAGCTGATTTTCCTCTGGGATGATAACCTAGGAAGCAGGATGTGAGAAAGTTTGAAAGGTGTCTTGACAGGTTCGAATTCTTTTTTTAATGGTAGATTTGTAAAACTCGACTTCTCTCCCCCACCTAGCTTTTACTGTTGCCATCACATCACATTATTGAAGGCAGCCTAGAACACCTGAGTCAATGCCAGCTGACGGCCTGTGTCAAATCTTTTGTCTTAGCTGACACAGAAATACCACGTACCCTCCCAGTGCTCTTCCTGAACATCCATAAGCTAACACTTAGGATGTGTGTGCTGAGCAGAGTAAGTGAAGGAGCACATCTCATGGTATCAACAGTGTCTGTGGCCGTGCAACAGGGTCAGGATAGTCACGAGGTGATTGGTTCAGAGATGGCTCATCACCCTAGCCTGCTCATGAATTCTTAATCACTCCTGGTGCAGCTGCTTCCTCTAGTTAGTATGTTTATTATGAGTCAAAGATATTAAGACATAGGCAAGCCCAAGCCTCAAAATTTTCACATTTGATAAACAAGTGGAAGCAATTTTTAAAAATACAAATCATTGCTTCTACAAAATTTAAACGAGCTAACACCTCTGCTAAAGTTGAAATTCCATAAACTCGTGGCTGAAGTTCATAGGCACAAACAACGGCCTTTTCACCCCCAAAAGAGGATTCTGTCATCTTGTTTCCAGAAGACCTAGTTTAAATTGACTGGTGAAATTCCCCATTTGGAAAAGTTCATTGAATCTTGGAATATCTGGAACAAAAATAAAACTACTGCTTTACTCTCCAACAGAATAACATTCTCAGCCCATGAGACCCTTGAGGAATACTGATGACCATTTCTAACCACGTCACTGGGTGATCATGCCCTACAGGCTCATTGCTATTATTAGCTATTTACAAAGGCTTTTGTCAAATTAATCATTTCATAGATGTCTCACACACACACACAACAGATGTTCTTATAGATAAATTATGTGACAGAGAGAGAAACATGACACTTTTAGGAGATAAATATTAAACTAAGTCAAAACAAAATATGGAGCTGACAATCCCTGTAGTAATTTTTGTTGTCATGGAAGGGCCTGATTATTTTGGATTCATTTTTGTCAGATGGAGTTCATAGAAAATTTAGACAATTCACTGTTGTCATGGAGGCTCTGATTATTTTGGATTCATTTTTGTCAGATGGAGTTCATAGAAGATTTAGACAATTCACTGTAGACAAAGTCAATTTATAACTGTAGGTTTATTTGTGATTTTATTGATGATGGTGTGTCCCTCCATTAGAATGTAAACTCCTTGAGAGTAGTCATGAGCCTGGCTTTATTCATCGGGGTTTACCCAGTACTTTGCACTAACAAAACTGAATTTAGCAAAAAAAATAAAATATCTCACCATAAAGAGAAAAGACATTTGAATCCTCTGTTTTACATTATCGATGGCTTGTTTGAGAATTAGATCTGCCATTAGGTACTTCGAACATTTACTCTTTCATCTCCATTAGGTACTTCGAACATTTACTCTTTCATCTCAAAGTGAAACTTGAATATGTTACGAAAATATCCCATAATAGAATTAATAAGTATCTTACATTCATCAGAAGGCAGTAATATATAAGCTCTGTATTTTTATGACTGGTGGCCACCCTGTCTAATTCATAGCTTTTAAAGCTATAGTAAGAAAGCTGAATGGCCCATTATTTTATAATTCATCTCAGTTTAAACTTCTGAATTTTTTTCTTAATTTACCTTAATCATTTCATTACTTAATTAAATTTTATCTAGCCCATGTAAAATCTAAATCATAGAAAATAAATTTGAAAAATAGATACCTTAAAATAAGAAAAGTCACCATTTGATAGTGGTTATTAAACTTATATTTGCATGTTTCATTTTGGATGACCATCAAAAATATAGATTCCTAGGTTCCATTCCCAGAGCCATTAGGTCTGGACTGGGACTAGAAATCTGTATTTTTAACTAATACTGTACCTTGATCCCGAGGTGTGAGGAAAATGCTTTGGAAAATACTTCCCTTGTGGTTCAGGCTTGAATTCACCTTTTATTTCATGTAACTTTTGACTATACAATTGTTTTCTATTCTGTCATGGAGACCATTGTCTCTGTCAGTTAATGAATTTCTCTACATAAATGGTGGTCAGTCTGGTGGGCAGACTTTCTGCAAATTGTTTCCTCCTATGAAAATGGTTGGTTTATTTCCCTTTGTGTAGCTCTAAGAAGAATGGGAGCTTGGATTATGGAAAGGAAGACTTGTTGAAGTATTGGAGGTAAGTAAACTGTCTCTTCTAACAGCAGCAAATAAGACCTGAGGAGAAAGACAGCTAGTGAGAGCTGACCTCTTCTGGTCAGTGAGGGAACCTGACCTAAAGACTCTGAGAGGACTTTGTTTTCTTCTGCTGCTTTGTAAAAGTTTTCTGTTGCCTCTCTACATAAAGTTAATTCCCTTCTCTAGGCCATCACCATAATACCCATCACAATACTGCTTTGACTTTCTCCAAAGCACTAATTATCATTTGAAATGTTCACATTAATATGTTTATTTACTTGATTTTTGTCTGCTTTCCAAATAAAATGCAAATGCTGTGAAAGCAGGAGACTTACCTGTCTTTTACAGGCAAATACAAAGTAAGAGGAGATGGACATAAAGCAATAACAAAAATTACAAATCCTAAAAATAAAATTACAATAATTGAAATAATAGTATTTTTTAAATCCCTTAATAGTCAAGATAAAGTTTAGATGTGACCTTGTTAAAGAGAGAATCAGTGAATTAGACAGCAGTACTGGGGTATTTTATTTCTAGGATATGTAATTGCTTTTGTTGTTGTTGTCATTATTATTGTTTTTACGTCCATCTGTTCTTGATTCATATGTGTCTGAAGAAGATGGCATGTTTACTGATTTCATGGTATTTACATATTAACTGGGGACACACAAAAAAATCAGGTTAATAAATGTATAAGAGTGAGGATTTCTAATGTTGGTTAGTGCTCTGAAGAAAATCAAACTGTATAGTGTGATAATTTGCCGGGAAAAGGGGATGCACTTTATACACAGTAGCAACAGAAGAGTTTTATGAAGTAGGAGAAAAGAAAGATCTTCTTAGAGTCCTTAGTCCAGGTCCCTCCCCAGAACCCTCTCCCCCTTCTAATCCTTAGGCCAGGTCCCTCCCCAGGACC
This sequence comes from Balaenoptera borealis, assembly GCF_965194805.1. Lineage (NCBI taxonomy): Eukaryota > Metazoa > Chordata > Mammalia > Artiodactyla > Balaenopteridae > Balaenoptera > Balaenoptera borealis. Next base: position 94,982,451 of record NC_138864.1, on the reverse strand, counting down.
CTCTCCCACTTCTTCCAGACTTGAGACAATACTACAAAGCTACAGTAATCAAAACAGCATGGTATTGGCAAAAAAACCCCAGATATAGGGATCAATGGAACAGAACAGAGAGTCCAGAAATAAAGTCACACACCTACAGTCAATTAACCTTCAACAAAGGAGGCAAGAATACACAATGGAGAAAAGACAGCCTCTTCAGTATGTTGTGTTGGGAAAGCTGGACAGCTGCATGTAAATCAATGAAGTTAGAACATACCTTCATACCATACACAAAAATAAACTCAAAATGGCTTAAAGACTTCAGTATAAGACATGATACCATAAAACTCCTAGAAGAGAACGTAGGCAAAACATTCTCTGACAAAAATCGTAGCAATATTTTCTCAGGTCAGTCTCCCAAGGCAAAAGAAATAAAAGCAAAAATAAACAAATGGGACCTAATCAAACTTCTAAACTTTTGCACAGCAAAGGAAACCATAAACAAAACAAAAAGACAACCTACGGACAGGGAGAAAATATTTGCAAACAATGTGACCAACAAGGGCTTAATTTTCCAGAATATACAAACAGCTCATACAGCTCAATATCAAAAAAACAAACAAGCCAACCAAAAAATGAGCAAAAGGCCTAAATAGACATTTCTCCAAAGGAGATATACAGATGGCCAACAGGCACATGAAATGATCATCCACATCGCTAACAGAGAAATACAAATCAAAACTACAATGAGGTATCACCTCACACCAGTCAGAATGGCCATCACCAAAAAGTCTACAAATAATAAATGTGGTCATATCATTTCTCCTATGTTAAGATTTCCAATTTTTCTCATTTTTAGTCATGTTTCAGTGGACTACTTGGACAATTTAATGATGACCAAATCAACAATTTCAGTCTATTCTACTTTTCAAACCATATTTATTATACTTTATCAATGTACTGTGAATCTGATCCAATTTTAATTAAGTTATCAAATGACATTCTAAAGAGTAGTAGGTAGAGAAACTTACTCTGAGAACAATCTAGAATGTTTTGAAAATTTTCTGAAAACATTATTAACTATCAATTTTGGGAAAAAATGGGAACCAAATCTTGTAATTTTTTGACTTACTGCCTTCCTAGTAATTCAACATTACTGGCAAATTAAATTGATCTTATAATAGCCCCTATAATAATTAATGGCCTTTAGGCCTGACATGTGTTATACATCCATTCTCTGAGAAAATATGATAACAAAAGGATTATGGATAGTATTCTACCTAGAAATTTTATTTTTAGCACCCAAACCAGATACTCATAGATTTGATTGTGCATGGAAGCAAGTTGATCATCATATTTTAAGACCATGTATTCTGATTCTGATTTGTGAAAACCTATGGTAAATACATACATATATCTCAAAAGAAAATAGAGTATTATTTACACCTGTACAAAACACAAAGTAATACTGGTATCTAATATCCTTTTTCAGACATACAGTTCTACTTTCCTTGTTTAGGTGTGCCAATTAAAATTTCTGGAAGAACTGAGATGGTCTTGTGAGTGGAGGAAGAATTCTGCTAGCCTTGGAATGAAGCTCAAGAAAAATTAGAAATTTCACAATCACATAGAGTATGGTGGATTATCACTTGATAAAGCAAACTTTAACTGTTCTAACCCTTAGCTATGTAGTTTACATCAGCTATAACTAATAATGTTAAATGTGATCATGTTGTTGGGTTCTGGTTCTCACAGTTTTTATAAAATTAATTCTAACTTTTATGCATTTGAATGTCCAACCAGCCTAGCCAATATGCACCAATTAGGAAAACTGCTTTTGTATGATGCTTCCCCCAAATACATTTTTTTTAAATGGCTGAGATCTCTATCAGTCAGGTGAGATGCTGTTTTCACCATGCCATCTGTCAAAATGGCTATTTATTAACCATTGCACCAAAATTTTGGCATCAATATTTCCAGCATGAAAAAAATAAACACATCTTCTAAGCATGTAAAAATACATTTGGATATTGAAGTTCACATAAATTGCTAACAGTAATACTAACTGTGGCCAGAGATGCAACCACTGACATCACTTTCCCTCCAATAACTCTGAGTTCTTCAGTGTATCCTAACATACTTTCTATCTCTCAAATCTGATTTTAAAGGCACATGGTATGAACTTTCTTCATTTTACACCATATATGTGATATACAAATTAAGTTTTTGGAAATCACAATTTCCCATTGACTTACATTATAACTTTACTCATGACTGAACTCCAATTAGCAGTGACATCTAACATGTAAGGTTTAGATTTCTTGGCCTACTAAACTTTGTTGAGAAGATTGGTCTGCAACTAATGCTGACACATAATAGGAGGACTACTGTTTAAAGAAACCCTTTTGAAAATGAAAAATCACTTGGAACACAAGATGTCATCCTTTGGTTCATCTCTTTGGCAAATTTGAACTTTGATATATTAGGTTTTCTTACAAAAAGAGACAACTCTAGTTAGTTTCAAATACAAAACAAATGCTTAACTTTCTTTAATAACTGCTCTAATTGAACCAAAATAATTTTCTACTATGCAAATGTTTAGTGTTAGTTAGAAGTAATAAAGGGCTGTTCTACAAGAAAAGCATTATAATTGATCTTTCCTTTAACAAAAGTTAAATTAATAACCATAATTAGTACACACCACATTCTGTCTGTTTATTATAAAAAATAGACACCCACATCCTCTTACTGTTTTTGATGAGATAAACTAAGGAGTTCCCCAGAGGATTAGTTTGCCCAATGTGCTTTTACATGATAAAAAAAAATTGAAAACTTCACAGTAGAAAGCACTTTTAAAATATGTATTAGCAGTATTCTCAGAATATTCTGAAAATCACTATGGGAGCATTTTCTTCAAGTTGTTGTGCATAAATCACTTTGAATGCTCTCCAAATATCAGAGGAAGAGATGTCAGCAAATAGCTTCTTAAATACAAGATATTTTTGTAGTTAAATATTTCATTTCTGCTTGAGTGGCCATGAACATCTATGGATTTACTGGGCATTTGTAGTCTATGTGGCACGATAATAGGTATGTAAAATTGAACATTATCTCATTCAGATAAAAGATATGAGAATTATCAACAAGTTTAAGACATTTTATGTTCATTTTTATTACATTCAGAAGAACTATAGAGTAAAGGTCTCTAATATAAATTTTTTTTCTTTTTGTGAACTCAAAGAAGGCAGGGCTGTGGTTCACTACATGCATCAATAAATGTTGATATATTAATGTTTCCTTTTTTTTAAATCTGATTTTAGAACTATACTCCTTTGGGACTTTAGTTCACATTCAAAACCTTCTTCTCTTTCCCCATGGTTGTTATTTTTTCAATTATTATTATTTAACAACATTTATATTGTGTTCATTCTGTACTAAGTACTCTATATATGCTAACTCATTTGATCCTCATGGCAATTCTGCAAGGTAAGTACTCTCATTTTCAATTTATAGTGGATGAAACTGGGGCACAGAGAGGCTGGGTGACTTGCCAAGGTCACACAGCTAACAAATGGCATACCTAAGATGTGAATCTCAGCAGTCAGGCTCCAGAGCCTGTGGCTTAACCATTTATACTGTGCTTCACCTCCAATAATGACCTCAATTAAGTTGCATACCTGAGAACTGATCATTTCATTTTGTATTTGTTGTTAATCTTTGCCAATAATTGCATCCCAATATCTATTAAATCTCGAGACACATGACAGAACAGGTTGCCTGTGAAGTTATCAGAAGCTGAATTCTTAATTTCAAGATTTCGAGAGTAAGCATTCCCACAGCTGGGCAGCCAAAGAGCCTGCCTGGCAGGAATACACCTTCCTGCAGAGAAATAGAAAGTATCAAGCCTGCCTAGTATACAGGCGTGATAGGCCATTGTAGCACAAACTAAAAGCAAAGCTCTATTTCCCTTTTTTTTTTTTTTTTTTAACATAAGGAATGCTAGTTTCCCCTCGGAGAGAACCAAGGCTAAAAAATTATACTTTCCTTCTACTCAAAGCTATTTTAACTTGGATTATCTTATAAATAGGAGCAGGGAATACTATTTTTATTTTATAGAAGGAAAAATTGGGACAAGGTGAGATTATATTATGATTAGAAGTTAAAAGCAGAGGTTACATGGTGTGTTTTCTGGGTACCAGGAATATTCCTCCAATCCCTGAAAGCTCCTCTGAAACTTATAAGTAGAGTTTCTTTAACTAAAAAGTCATGCTTATGGCTAGGGTTGGAGCAGTGTGTGAAGGGAGATGTTATATGATAATACTAAGCACTATTAATAAGTTACACTTGTGTAAACTCTTCTGAAAGTTGATTTTTGAAGGGAGAGAACTGAGCAAGCAGGGGTGTGGAGGTCGCTAGGAACCCAAAAGGAGGTTTGCTCAGAGAGGTAAAACTGAGAAAGAGCCCAGAAGGCGGCATTTAAGGACCCAAAGAGAAACTGCCTCACTTTTGTTCTTTGTAAAAGAGAGTTAGAGTGAAAGCAAGCCAAATCTAATTTATCTTTACTAATTGAGAAAAATATGGTCACAGTAACTTTAACTACATAAAACAACTTGTATAGTATTAGGATATTAAGTACAAAACTGCAAGATCAGTTATTCAAAACTATAAATAAGCTTAAGTAGTTGAACTCAGGTACAAATCAAACCCCAGGCCAGTTGCTTCTAAAATTGACTGAACAGATTATGCTGAGTACTATTAACATACAAAGCAAGGCAGGTACTTTTGAAACAGAAAGTGGGCCCCAAAGTGTTTCCGTTGCTAAAATTTAAAGTACTACCTAGAGCAAGGCAGGAGTCCTGCTAAGGCTTTGTTTGGAGAGTCTAGATGCAGGGTGAAATTGTCAGCAAGGATTTTTCTTTTGCCTAATTCTTCAAGCCAAATAATGAAATGATAGAATAAGTATGGTATGGACTTAATTAAAAGAGCCTTGGATTGGAATTCATTCTGCAAGAGTAGCGAGTGACTTTTCTGATGTAGCAGTCTCCTGGAAATGCTAGCAGTCCGGTAAAATCAGCAAATATAATTTCGTGGCTATCACACAGAAGTCTTAGTAGAGGGTATAAGGTTTACTTATCTACTGCAAGGAATCTTAAAGGTGGAATATTTGTCTGTTTCACATATTAACCGTATTTGACTGTTAAGAACTGTGAAGAGTCTGAAATTTGCCCTACTTGCAGGCTAACAAGTTACCTTGCCACAGGTTCATAGATGCTGGTAGAAGACAGGAAACTCCTGGGTCAGAGACAAAGAACCATTTATTACTGACAGCAATGGAAGTAGCCAGAGTATCAGCATTTGCGCCAGTTCCCCAAGCTCCGATTCCACAGAGCAATGAAAGCAGGCCAGGTGACGCCTAAACATGTAGTGGGCTTTTACAAGAGAGGGACCCCAAGCTTAGGGAACTTGAATCTCTTATAAAGGGCAGTAAGCATGCCTGACCTTTGTGATAGAGGGAGATACTATCTCCATTTTTCAAGGATGCTTGCCATATAAACCTCCTTGAAAAGGTGATCTAGAACAAAGGTAGTCAATGCCTCTGTTCATGAGATATGCAGAAACACAAGAGATCCAAAGAGGACTGTCCCTAACAATTGGAGATAGCTTGCCATTTTTTCTATTTAGACTTCCTAATCTTTCAGAAATACTTATATTTTTCTTTGATCCAAAAATATGAGGCAGTAGACAAGAAAAATTCCTCAGTAATAAACGTCCAATACTAAAAATGCAGATGTACTGGACATTATGGTTCTAGCCCCATTATCAAGTCTACTCCACATTCACTGTAGAATAGAATGCTTTGGGGTAAAAGTGATGCAACTCCCAGCTCCTGAGGTGATCTAAAACTGGGATAAACCAATTAGCAAAATCCATTTCCCTTGCACTGTGATTGGTCTTGTTAACCTACATGTAAGTTAATCAGTACATGGCATTCTCCTGGGAATAGGGATCTAGCTGAGGAGAGAAGGGGGAGGATGACCCAATAATTATTTTATGGTTAGAGCAAGTTTAAATTTAAGGTGCAACTGAAAGCATCCTATCGGTACAGTGCAATTCAAGAAACCATGCCCTCTGGCCATTTTACTCTACATCTGGATAATCCCTCGCATCCAAGGCAATGGACACTCCATGTTGGAATTTAATATATGAATATTTTTTGCTTTTATATTCTAAAGGAATATCTTTACATAATTTCCTCTTTTACATGTTGGAATTTCCAAGTTAAATTCTTGCTACTGAGATCTTTAGACAGCTCAGAAGCAGTTTCCACGTTTTAAGAAGGATTAGGCAAATCACAGATACCGGGAGAGTGTGTTCAGTTTAAATTCACGGGATATATGTGTCCCATAATTCGTTATGGGGAAGGAGATGCAGTCCAGGACCACAGAATCAAAGAGTTAGTAAAACTAGCATAAACAACATTCATCCTAGGGTGGATACTGCCACATTACTCTACAAGCCACGGAATTACTGAATTACAAGGATGTTCATTATTTACCTACAGATGCTTAACCAGTTGGAATAGTCACATAAAAAATTGCTTCATCTCCAGAATAACAATGTTTTCAAGAGTTTCGGAAATAAATGTAAGCAACTAAAGATTTGCACCAGGATTTCTTTTCCTCAACTTCAGTCTCTAAAGAAATTTATTAAGAAGAATGATAGACCCAGGAGTTTCACAAACTGACCTTTTGCCCCTTGAACTCTAGCAATCAGGTTCCAATCTCAGAAACCATTAGAAAAACATTATTTTAAAGCCTCCCAGATCCAGTATCTTAGGATAATAACTATTTATTTAATTTGCCATTTTGAAATAATACCTATAAAGTATATAAAACAGTACCACATACATATTAACTAGTCAATAATATTAGCTATCATTATCATTACTGGAACAGTAACATATTGGAATAGATGCATGATTTTTAAGTTAATCATACTTTTAAAATAATTTTTAAATAAAATTAAACTCAAATGACACTATTTTAGTTCCATATTCGTCTTGAACTTTCATTACTTTATATATTGTTTGTAGGTTCTTACCTTAAATGTGCGTGAAATTTTAAAAGGTATTTTAAAATTGCTATCAAGTTTACAAATATGGTGCTAAATAAATGCTCAAAATGTTAGTTTGTTTATGGGTTATAAGGCAAGATGAGATTTCCTTTCTTTGACCCTCCCACCTTTGATAAATCAGTAGAGATAGCCTTATGTACTAACCCAGACATTATGCTCTGAGAGGTGGTCAAAATTAGAAGGAAAACTCTCTAAATGTTTTATAGTTATTTCTCTTTCATCATTGAAATGACAAACTTTCTCTTGCAAGGAATCATTAGAATACACTGAAGCACTTTTATTAGGGAGCTATGAATAATGTCCACAACCTTCAATTGGATAGAGTTAAAACTTACGGGTAAGGGCAGAGCACCAGAGACCAAGTGCAATGTTGGGGAAAGCAAGGAGAAGGAGACCAGAAAGCAAATGCGCTTTAAGATGCCTATCCAAGGTTCACACCATAAGAACCACGAAGTGACTTGATAGGGCAAAAAATGAAATGTTTTGTGATATTCCTTGGACTGTGTGTTCATACAAAGATTATTTTCTTTTCATTGAACTGTACTTACACAGTACAGTTATTACTAGATATTATGCACATAACTGAGGCTTAACAACTATAGAAATTTGCTGTTTCAAAAGCTGAAATTAATTCTTTGTCAGTCATTTCTCTGATCCTAGAAATGAGAAAGCAGTAGCTTTCTCACGATAAGAGTTGTGTATTTTTCTTCATGACAGGGATACACTTTGTAAATGTTGTCTGCTAAGTATCATTTATCAAATGTATCAAATAATTACTTGCAAAATAACAATATATGTCTGTTCTTGCAAATGATGCTCACAGTTCTTCCAGAACTGAATGATTTCCTTCTGCTTTTCATTGAGTAAAACAACTAACAGATTATCCTTAGACAGCTATTTCATGTACTGTATTCATTCCACAAAAGCAAAATCGTGAAGGATACAATTTACCAGAATCAAACACGGCTCTCTTCATCTTTCTTTTCCGTCTGTAGCATTCACAGTGTAATGGTTATATTGTCAAGCTTCCACTAGATTGCAATTCATTTCCCCCCTGTTACCCAAGAGCCTAAAAGCAAATTCCCAACAATACATTAAGAGGCATAAAACAATTCTTGAAGAAAGAATTAGATTAGATATGAAGCAATACAGGAAAAGCTGGAGATAGGGAATTACACTTATCAAGTTGCACGTACAGAAATGTCATTTGTGAGATCTCTAAGGAACCTGTTGCGGCTGTTTGATTCACTGTGCCTAGGATTTGGCAGGTTGCAGCATAGTTCTTGGATTCAAAGAAGCAAGTGTTCACTTATCTTGTAAAACTGGTCCCATGATGGACCAATTTGTCTGCCAGTGTTTATCCTTCTTTCAAGGTAGCTTCACTAAGTGGATTTTTCCCGAATAACAGCTGATGCCAAGCTGCTATTTTTTCTCTTTTTGTGTATTCAGCCGAGTTCTTGGCTCATGAATATGCCTTGTCTTTTTCCTGGGCTCTTCCACAAACTTATGGTAGAATACTGAAGTAAGCCATAATTAAATTTGCATTGCCTGGATAAGGGGCATTCAGATAATTCAGATAATTGAAACCTACTGATAATCCAAAACCCTCCTTCTCTACCTTTCTCTGATCCTTTTCCTACAGTGTGCTAAAAAAGTAGTAAAGTCAGTTTCATCTCATTGTTGTAAGCCTGTCTGATTTGTAATAAAGCCTCTAACAAGCAGTGAAATTATCTAAGAGGCAAGAAGCAGAAGATACGGGGAAGAAATGCCGGAAGTGCCTAAGAAAGGAACCTTTAAAAAATTAAAAGTTTTCTGTAATTAACGTTTTTCCTACCAAGCAAGATGCTCATTTTTCCATTTGTGTATGTGCTCATTTTCTTTATAAAGTTCATGTAGGATTTGGGGGAAAGGAACTATTCAAGTATTATTTTTCTACAAACACGTTGTCTTTCTATGTACTTTTTAAATACTTTTTGTTTACACACCTGTCACCTAAAGAAATGCTAACCATCAAATACCATCAAAAGCAAAGCCCTCCTTTTAAAATTTTGCTTTTTCCTCTTGATATTCCTTTTTCTCTTTTTGACCTCATTGTACTTTAGTCTTTAAAGAAAAGGGGTGGGGCAATCAATCAGTAATCTCAGAATGATACACTGCCATTTACTTGGAAACTAAAACATTTCCAAATACTTTCCACTCTAATAATGGAATCAGACAATTACAGTTTTAAGAGTTCTATAACTCTCATTGCTCTAGTGGTTTTCCAAATATTTTCATTATGTGATAGAAAATGGCTTTCTGCTCAGTATACCAGATAAATCTGACCATGAAGTTACTTACAGGGTAACTGAAAGGTGTTGGTCTGTGCTTTTATTGCTCTATTTATAGAATGAGAGCTAAACCTAACATTAGCTTATAACTCATGAATAAATTACACAGTCAGTCTTATATTTTTTGAAAAATCTGAGTTCTTGACTGAGTGAGAAATGAAACTATCCAACAGCTTAGCGATTTGGTTTTACAGTGATCTCACTTTAAAAAAAGAAAATGTTTTTGTGCAGTGACCCTCCTTCCCCCAACCATGGACAATTATCTCTTCGGTGAAAATCTGAGTCACAACCTTATAATTTAGAAAAGTCTGAGCTAGGGGTCCTCAGCTCTACACCTTTTCAAAATCAGTGTGAGACTTTGCCCACCTTCATACTGAAATTGCCCAGGGAGTGGTCCATGGCGACAGGTAGATGGTGGATACAAGACATCTTCTCTCTTCAAAAAAACTCTCCTCCTAATAGTCCGCTAATTACAGACACGCTTAGGTTGAGCTCTTTGCTCTCCCTGTGAATTAAAAAGAAGACAAAGAATGGTTTGAAAAAAGTTTGAAAAAAAGTCAAACAAGAATTATTTGAATTGAATCACATTGCTTCTAGTTGACATGAGCCTAATAAAGAATTAAGGGAAAAGGAGATAGAATGAGTTCAAGCTTTTGCTCAGCCATTTAAAATTTCTGTGATCTAGACAAATTACTCTCTTTCTCTGTACACGGAACATAATCCTCCCTTGCCAAGTTGTTCCGACAATGACACAAAATCACGTGTGAAAAATTCTTAGCAGACAGCAGTCACGCACTAAGTGGCTATTTTTTCTGGGGTCCACTGGTGGGGTTGGGCTGAAGTCTTGAGAGGTCACCCCCCCCCCTCGCTGATTAACCTAGTGCTTATTAATCTAGTCTTCAAACCCCCAGGAGTACACAGAGAGCCTCTAAGGAGTGAGATGCATGAATCATTGTAAAAGAATCAATTTCCAGGTCCATAATTGCTGTATGTGTCCTTTTCTAAACCTGCCCTGCTTTAGAACGCTCCTATACGTGGTGAAGGCAGCACACCAGCCATGTTCCCTTCCCTACAACTCCTTTCAAATGAGCTCCTCCCAATTGACCAAAAGAAAAAAAAAAAAAAAAATGTTCCTTTCACATGTCACTATTTGATGTGTTGCATTATTTGATGGTTAAAATGCTCTGGAGTGTCAGAGAGACAAGTTGAAAAATTGTATGCACATATTCTCCTTTAATCAAGGTACCAAAACAGCCCCATCCATTCTACTAACAAGGTATATTTCTAATACAAATTTACTTGTTAAAGTTAATGGTAATTTTTTTTTTTTTTTTTTTAATTTTTGGCTGTGTTGGGTCTTCATTGCTGTGTGTGGGCTTTCTCTAGTTGCGGCGAGCGGGGGCTACTCTTCATTGCGGTGCGCGGGCTTCTCTTGTTGCGGAGCACGGGTTCTAGGAGCATGGGCTTCAGTAGTTGTGGCACTTGGGCTCAGTAGTTGTGGCTCGTGGGCTCTAGAGCGCAGGCTCAGTAGCTGTGGTGCACGAGCTTAGTTGCTCTGCGGCATGTGGGATCTTCCCGGACTAGGACTCGAACCCGTGTCCCCTGCATTGGCAGGTGGATTCTTAACCACTGCGCCACCAGGGAAGCCCAATGGTAATTTTTCAAAATCTGTAATCTGTTTTTGTTGATTTTATCAGCTGACTGCTACTAATAATTATAATAACTCAATCAGAAGGAATCCTTAACACTCAGAACTTTATAAGAAATTATTTAAAATTCAATTTTAATTTATATTCATATTTTTGATATGGAAACGCTGAGAGGGTGATCAATAAAAGACTTTCAAGCATGAAAAATATGTTATATTATGATAACACTCTGGGGAAGTAATATAATAAAAGTACAATTTCAAGCAAAATAAAAAAAGAATTGTTCATGAATTTTTTAAATCAGTGGTTCTGGATACCATATCACCATGGCATTTAGAGTCCCTTGGAAACATTTAAAAGACTGATCTAACAGTTACATTTTTAAATGATAATATTTACAATATGTGGGAAATTACATCCTTTTCAGTCACTTAAACTTATTATTAAAAATGTATAAGATGGTGCATAGCTAAAAATCATTTCCCTGTGTATGTTAGCAACAGAAGCTAGACTGCAGACTTCTGATACAGAGGTTAAGAGCATGGACTTTCAAATCAGGGAGAACTGGCTTGGAAATCAGTCTCTGCCTCTTGGCTTTTAATGAACCATGTTCAACTTAACTTTCTCTGGGGCTCAGTTTTCTTATCTTTAAAAGGGAGATAAAATCTGATAGAATTAAAGGACATCATGTACTTAAAGTGCTTAGCACTGTGCCCGGCATTGGGCAGCTACTATAATTATCACCATTATTGCTGCATATGAGGAAGACAGGGAAAGAGAGGCCTAGGTGCAAAAAGAGACGAGGACTGAGAAGTTAAATGTAGGATTTTAATCAACATTTCTCCAAAGAAGATAAGATATACAAATGGCCAACAAGCACGTGAAAAGATGCTCAGCGTCATTAGCTATTAGGGAAATGCAAATCAAAGCCACAAGATGCCACTTCATATCTCCTAGACGGACTAGAATTTTTTTTTTCTAACTTAAAAAGAAAGAACTAGTATTGGCGAAGACGTAGAGAAAGTGTACCTCTCACACACTGCTGGTGGGAAAGTAAAATGGAGCAGCCACTGTGGAAAACAATTTGGTGGTTCCTCAAAAAGTTAAACATAGAATTACCATATGATCCAGCAATTCTGCTCTTAGATTTATGCTCAAAAGAATTTTAAAAAGTGCTCAAACATATTCAAAGACAGCCGGTTCATCTGTTTACCGAGCTAGAAACATAGTATGTAGTTTCACTTCTTTAAATGCAACAGCTGTGCTGAAATATTTTTATCATTAACACTTGAAGTAATAAAATAGTCTTCATTTATTAAAAAAAAAAAAAAGTGCTCAAACAAATACTTGTACACAAATGTTTACAGCAGCACTATTCACAGCAGCCAAAGGTGGAAACAACCCAAATGTCCATCAACTGATGAATGGATAAACAAATTGTGGTATATCCACACAATGAAATATTATTCACCCACAAGAAGGAATAAAGTATTGATACATGCTACAATGTGGATGAAACTAGAAAACTTTATGCTAAGTAAAAGAAATCAGACAGAAAAGTTCACATGACTCCCTTTATATGAAATATCCAGAATAGACAAAACCATAGAGACAGAAAACAGATTTGTGGCTCCCAGGAACTTGGGGGAGGGTGAATGGAGTATGACTGCTTAATGGGTACAGGGTCTCCTTTCGGGGTGATGAAAATGTTTTAGAACTAGATGGAGGTAATGATTGTACAATATTGTGAATGTACTAAACACTATACAGATTTGAAACACTGTATTTCCCATCTGGTATGTTTATGGCAACAATTCTTCAATTATGATAACAAAGAAGATCTCTTGCCCCAGTGTTTCTCTCACGTCCCCAGGTTTTACAGTGACAGAGCCAAACTTCTCCCAGCCTGAAAAACACGAGGTATCAGCGGCATCCTTGAAGTTTCAGCAGCCAAATCACAGTTTCTCTCTACAGCCTTGAAGCCACACTGGAGGGAATATAAAAGATGATGGTACTTCTGGGATCCCAGTGATAATGTGCCCCCTACGCCACAGGCATATCCTGCACCAAAGCCATCTTGAGGATTTCAAAGGGGCTCTGCTACCTTTTAAGAGGCAGCTGTCATTTTCCCCTCCAAAACCAGCTTTTAGGTCACAAAGTGAACTGAGGGAAAGGGAGGGGAAAAGACCAGAGGAGGTGGGGTGGGCAGGACTCTTCTCCAGGAAACTCGGCTTGGAAGTTTAAGAAAGGGAGACTGGGAAAGAGGATTTGAATCATTGGTTGGTTTCATTACTGGATGTAGCCTATATGCTGGGAGTTGGCGTCTCAGCTGAGATTCCTGCACGTGGATCCCTACTTCTCCACTCACTACCTAGGTAACTTGAGGCAGGTTGCTTAATCTAAAGTAAGTAAAGTAAAGTAATCTAAAGTAAAGTTCAGTTCAGTTCCCTCACCTGTAAAATGGGGATGATGATAAAATATGCTCCCCAAAGACTTTTTGTGAGGATAAAATGAGGCAATGCAGTTTTATATATAACAACTGTTTCTACATAATAAGTTCCTGGGCCCCATAACTGACATGAACTATAAGGTCCAGGGGAGGGGCCTGGGAACTGCGTTTTGAATGCCTTCTTCCATGATTCTTACACTCTAGTTACATGGGAATTAGCACAGCTTCTGGCTTGTAAGTACTCAAAAATGTTAGTTATTACGAATATTTTAGATGATTATTTTAGTGGTTAAGGATAACATTTAAATTATGTCTTCCTGAAGTCAAAATAATTAACCAAAAAAATGATGAAGTCCATTCAAATGCTCTGTTTTCCATTTTATACCAAACAATTGACTATTTTCCCCATTCAATAGACTAAAGTTTAGTGGTAAAAATTAGTAACAATTTAAGCTTCTGAAAAGATGATTGTACTGTCAGCAATTAGGACAGTCACTTGAGGGACATTTCTATCTGAAAATAGGGGAGGAGGTAGAAATTACAACAGATGAAAAAATCTCGACCAGCTTCCTAATTAGATTTCTCATGAGTCAGTGGTTATTTAACTCTCTTAACATAACTGTCTTAATATTACTTAAGAATAGTAATCCATTGGTCTGAGGGTGTGCCTATGACTTTACCTGACTGAAAGAGAGCCAAATGTTCCAATCAGATCCAGTTAATTCTAATACATTGGCTTTTCTTTTTCTTTTTTTAAAATTTATTCATTTATTTTTGGCTGCTTTGGGTCTTCGTTGCTGCGCACGGGCTTTCTCTAGATGCAGCGAGCAGGGGCTACTCTTTGTTGCGGTGTGCAGGCTGCTCATTGCAGTGGTTTCTCTTGCTGCGGAGCATGGGTTCTAGGTGCGTGGGCTTCAGTAGTTGTGGCATGCAGGCTCAGTAGTTGTTGCGCACGGGCTTAGTTGCTCCGTGGCATATGGGATCTTCCCAGACCAGGGCTCGAACCTGTGTCCCCTGCATTGGCAGGTGGATTCTCAACCACTGCGCCACCAGGGAAGTCCTACATTGGCTTTTCTGACTTTTGATCATGGTATACAGTAAGGAAAACATCTTACATTGAATTTCAGACATATATATATCTGAAATAATACTTGCATTTATGCACCCTTATGACATGTCATGTACTATGATATTTATTCTATTCTATTTTCCTTTTATTTATTTATTTTTTTAATGCTGGTCGCAATCCACTAATTGATTTGACAACTACTAGTTTGTCCCAAACCACTAATGGGTAGCAACCTCAACTTTGAGAGGTACATACCTAACATAAGCATCAGAAGTTAGTATTTTCACTGTCTCCCAAACTGTGAATGAAAGAACAACTGATTCGGACTAAACCAGAGATTGATAATCCCAGTTTCCAAGTCACCAAAGGGAAGAGATGAATGGGCCATTTGGACTCTTAACAGAATTTGATGGTCTCATCTAGATCTTCCTGACTTATTCTAGAAGCCCTGAAGCAGATACAACCCAGAACTATGTAGGAAGGCATGTTATGAATACTTGTAGTTTTAAAGTTTATTATTAATTACAAATTTAAAAACCACAAAAGCTTGTCCATGTATGTAGGTATTCTTGAGTGTGAACTTAAGTATCAGAGACAGCTTATGAAAATCTGATCTGCGCAACATATTTTTTGAGAGGAAATGGCAAAGGTGTGGTCAAGGTTGTTCCTTTACTATTGCCTTGATAAAGATCTGTATTATTTTATCTCTTTTACTTTTTTCCCTTTCCTTTCATAAACTGTTTTTCCTAGGATTTGGCACTAAAAATTTCCAACATTATGTGATATGTGGTAATGCTATATTTTGCTATAGCAGAGAGTTTTACTGTTGCTAATGTAGTAATACTGGGAGAAAGCATTGAGAAGAGCATTGTGGACTTTCAAATCAGCCATACCAGGGTTTGAAATCCACCTCTCCAGTTCCCCATTATATAAACACAAGCAATTTTTAAAACCTGTCTGATCTTCAGTTTTCTCATCTGCAAAATGATAATGCACAACTCAGAGGGTTTTACAAATTCTTTAAGATACTGTGTTACTACAGGACTTATCACAGGAATACTCTCTAATAAATTACATGCCACATCAAAATTATTGGATAAAGATTTGTGACAAATCAGTTTTTCCATAAACTTAATGATAAAAGATTTATTTGGAGGGAAGGAAATTAACCACCATCTCCTACCTGATCAAGTGGTTCTCTCTGACTCAGGTACGTGTCTCACCTCCCATTGGGTCACCTGGATTTTATAGCCAGAATTTTTCCACTGTTAAATTTAAAAGCAGACAGTTATGTGTTAGTTTGATCAGGGTAGTTGCTATAGACAGAAGCACCCACTGTGGGTATATATTCTGTACAGAAGAGGAACACCAATGAAGATGTCACTAATCAGCGGCAAATCATGTAGTAAGAATATTCACCAAACCGATTTGATTATTGGGTCAAGGCTTTAATGGACAGGCATAGTAATTTTCATAGAGCAGAGGGTAGATCTCAGTTTTTAATTAAAGTATATTTGATGAATAGCATAAATACTGAAAAACATTAGGCAATCATTCATATATTCCTGGCATGAAAATATTATATAATGACTTGCCCTTTTATTCACTCACAGAAGCCAGCTTCTGAATTCCAAATTCAAAATATAGTAGAATACTTTCTAACACGGGTGCTAGGGCCAGAACTGTTACCCACTCTATAGGTAAAGTGTGTAATATCACAGTGAAACAGGCATTTACCATAGGTGCTTGTTTGGGTCTTACATTGGGCTTAGATACAAGGCAGAGACCTACTTTAGGAGTGAAGGGGAGGAACCTACAAACGTTAAAGATTCACCAATATGGGCTAATCATTAAATCTGAAAAAAATTTAGAAATAATTTTTTTCTTAAATTATGAAATATATGGAGAATAAGATAATAAACATTCTTTTTACTACACCCACCTTTAACAAAGCTTAACATTTAGTCATATTTCTTCAGACATTTAAAAAAACATTACAGCTGCACTTGAAAAGGAAAGAAAGAGAGAAAGAAAAGGAGGAGAAGGGAAGGCAGGAAGGGAGGGAGGGAGCGAGCTAGCTCAATTTTGTGTACACAATTCCATGAACATTTTAATACATTTCCTTCAAGGATATGTATCCATGAGCAGACCACAGAATTGCATGTTTCTAAACGTCATTAATGGTACCCTACCATACACATGGTTCTACAACGTTTTTATATTTGCTGAACATTTTCAATATTTTATCCATGTTCATATATATAGCTCTAATTTACTTATTTAACCACTATATATTATTTCACACAAGAGTTACCACAATGTATTAACATCACTAAAGATATTTGTGCTGTTTCCAAATTTTTACTTTTAAGGCAAATGTTATGATAAACAATCTAGTACAAAGATATGGAAATGCAGGGTCGGAGGATAAGTAAATCTTCCCATTTACTGCATATCACCAAATTCCTCTCCAAAATGGTTTGGGAGTCCTTATTTCTCCACATCTTGCACGACATTCAGTATTGCCAGATTTTGTATTTATTGCCTACCTGTTGGGTGTGAAATCATATTTCACTGTTGTTTAAATTTGTATTTTCATAATGACATTTAGATTTCTACTAAGTTTAGCTTATTTTTATTGGGTAGTCTTTTGTTATATGTTATTTAACTATTTTAAATGTTGTAGATACTTAATCTTTTTCATATGTATACATATATATGTATATTATATATAAAATCAGTGGCGGCATTGATTGTAACCAAAATTAGTGGCAGAAGCATCAAGACTGCAGAATCCAAAATGCTCTAGAGCATCCAGGCTCGGAACAATCTGTTTACATACAACACAAGTTCATCCCTTCACGTTCATCTCACTCGTGTGGTGAAGAAAATAACGTGATCATCCTCCTTAACTTACCTGTTTCATCACCATGACTTGGTAACCTGTACGTGATGCCATGAAGTCACTGGCTTACTGCTATCCAGTTCTACTAATTAAGCTCCATGCATTTTCCTCTTCTCATGTGGTACATCCCTCTTGTGACTGATAAAATCCTATAATTCTATGCAAATTCTTATAGTTAAGAAAACTTGCAACAAATGTTTCCTATTATTTCTGTAAGCATATATTCCTTAAAAGACTTGTGTGGATTTTTTTCATACAAGAAGTTTTTGAAAAACTAATAGAAAATATAAATGGGGATAAACATGACATTTTTTTTTTAAACATCTTCATTGAAGTATAATTGCCTTACAATGGTGTGTTAGCTTCTGCTTTATAACAAAGTTAATCAGTTATACATATACAATATGTTCCCATATCTCTTCCCTCTTGCATCTCCCTCCCTCCCACCCTCCCCATCCCACCCCTCTAGGTTGTCACAAAGCACCAAGCTGATCTCCCTGTGCTATGCGGCTTCTTCCCACTAGCTATCTATTTTACATTTGGTAGTGTATATATGTCCATGACACTCTCTCACCCTGTCACATCTCACCCCACCCCCTCCCCATATCCTCAAGTCCATTCTCTAGTAGGTCTGTGTCTTTATTCCCGTCTTGCCACTAGGTTCTTCATGGCCTTTTTTTTTTTTCCCTTAGATTCCGTATATATGTGTTAGCATACTGTATTTGTTTTTCTCTTTCTGGCTTACTTCACTCTGTATGACAGACTCTAACTCCATCCACCTCATTACAAATACCTCCATTTCATTTCTTTTTATGGCTGAGTAATATTCCATTGTATATATGTGCCACATCTTCTTTATCCATTCATCTGTCGATGGACATTTAGGTTGCTTCCATGTCCTGGCTATTGTAAATAGAGCTGCAATGAACATTTTGGTACATGACTCTTTTTGAACTATGGTTTTCTCAGGGTATATGCCCAGTAGTGGGATTGCTGGATCGTATGGTAGTTCTATTTGTAGTTTTTTAAGGAACCTCCATACTGTTCTCCATAGTGGCTGTATCAATTTACATTCCCACCAACAGTGCAAGAGAGTTCCCTTTCCTCCACACCCTCTCCAGCATTTATTGTTTCTAGATTTTTTTGATGATGGCCATTCTGACCGGTGTGAGATGATATCTCATTGTAGTTTTGATTTGCATTTCTCTAATGATTAATGATGTTGAGCATTCTTTCATGTGTCTGTAGGCCATCTGTATATCTTCTTTGGAGAAATGTCTATTTAGGTCTTCTGCCCATTTTTTGATGGGGTTGTTCGTTTTTTTGTTATTGAGCTGCATGAGCTGCTTGTAAATCTTGGAGATTAATCCTTTGTCAGTTGCTTCATTGGCAAATATTTTCTCCCATTCTGATGGTTGTCTTTTGGTCTTGTTTATGGTTTCCTTTGCTGTGCAAAAGCTTTTAAGTTTCATTAGGTCCCATTTGTTTATTTGTGTTCTTATTTCCATTTCTCTGGGAGCTGGGTCAAAAAGAATCTTGCTGTGATGTATGTCATAGTGTTCTGCCTATGTTTTCCTCTAAGAGTTTGATAGTGTCTGCCCTTACACTTAGGTCTTGAATCCATTTTGAGTTTATTTTTGTGCATGGTGTCAGGGAGTGTTCTAATTTCATACTTTTACATGTATCTGTCCAATTTTCCCAGCACCACTTATTGAAGAGGCTGTCTTTTCTCCACTGTATATGCTTGCCTCCTTTATCAAAGATAAGGTGACCATATGTGCGTGGGTTTATCTCTGGGCTTTCTATCCTGTTCCATTGATCTATATTTCTGTTTTTGTGCCAGTACCAAACTGTCTTGATTACTGTAGCTTTGTAATATAGTCTGAAGTCAGGGAGCCTGATTCCCCCAGCTCCATTTTTCGTTCTCAAGATTGCTTTGGCTATTCGGGGTCTTTTGTGTTTCCATACAAATTGTGAAATTTTTTGTTCTAGTTCTGTGAAAAATGCCAGTGGTAGTTTGATAGGGATTGCATTGAATCTGTAGATTGCTTTGGGTAGTAGAGTCATTTTCACAATGTTGATTCTTCCAATCCAGGAACATGGTATATCTCTCCATCTATTTGTATCATCTTTAATTTCTTTCATCAGTGTCTTATAATTTTCTGCATACAGGTCTTTTGTCTCCTTAGGTAGGTTTATTCCTAGATATTTTATTCTTTTTGTTGCAATGGTAAACGGGAGTGTTTTCTTAATTTCACTTTCAGATTTTTCGTCATTAGTGTATAGAAATGCAAGAGATTTCTGTGCATTAATTTTGCATCCTGCTACTTTACCAAATTCATTGATTAGCTCTAGGAGTTTTCTGGTAGCATCTTTAGGATTCTCTACGTATAGTATCATGTCATCTGCAAACAGTGACAGCTTTACTTCTTCTTTTCTGATTTGGATTCCTTTTATTTCTTTGTCTTCTCTGATTGCTGTGGCTAACACTTCCAAAACTATGTTGAATAATAGTGGTGAGAGTGGGCAACCTTGTCTTGTTCCTGATCTTAGTGGAAATGGTTTCAGTTTTTCACCATTGAGGACAATGTTGGCTGTGGGTTTGTCATATATGGCCTTTATTATGTTGAGGAAAGTTCCCTCTATGCCTACTTTCTGCAGGGCTTTTATCATAAATGGGTGTTGAATTTTGTCGAAAGCTTTCTCTGCATCTATTGAGATGATCATAGGGTTTTTCTCCTTCAATTTGTTAATATGGTGTATCACATTGATTGATTTGCGTATATTGAAGAATCCTTGCATTCCTGGGATAAACCCCACTTGATCATGGTGTATGATCCTTTTAATGTGCTGTTGGATTCTGTTTGCTAGTATTTTGTTGAGGATTTTTGCATCTATGTTCATCAGTGATATTGGCCTGTAGTTTTCTTTCTTTGTGACATCTTTGTCTGGTTTTGGTATCAGGGTGATGGTGGCCTCGTAGAATGAGTTTGGGAGTGTTCCTCCCTCTGCAATATTTTGGAAGAGTTTGAGAAGGATAGGTGTTAGCTCTTCTCTAAATGTTTGATAGAATTCACCTGTGAAGCCATCTGGTCCTGGGCTTTTGTTTGTTGGAAGGTTTTTAATCACAGTTTCAATTTCAGTGCTTGTGATTGGTCTGTTCATATTTTCTATTTCTTCCTGGTTCAGTCTCGGCAGTTTGTGCATTTCTAAGAATCTGTCCATTTCTTCCAGGTTGTCCATTTTATTGGCGTAGAGTTGCTTGTAGTAATCTCTCATGATCTTTTGTATTTCTGCAGTGTCAGTGGTTACTTCTCCTTTTTCATTTCTAATTCTATTGATTTGAGTCTTCTCCCTTTTTCTCTTGATGAGTCTGGCTAATGGTTTATCAATTTTGTTTATCTTCTCAAAGAACCAGCTTTTAGTTTTATTGATTTTTGCTATTGTTTCCTTCATTTCTTTTTCATTTATTTCTGACCTGATCTTTATGATTTCTTTCCTTCTGCTAGCTTTGGGGTTTTTTTGTTCTTCTTTCTCTAATTGCTTTAGGTGCAAGGTTAGGTTGTTTATTCGAGATGTTTCCTGTTTCTTGAGGTAGGCTTGTATTGCTATAAACTTCCCTCTTAGCACTGCTTTTGCTGCGTCCCATAGGTTTTGGGTCGTCGTATCGCCATTGTCATTTGTTTCTAGGTATTTTTTGATTTCCCCTTTGATTTCTTCAGTGATCACTTCGTTATTAAGTAGTGTATTGTGTAGCCTCCATGTGTTTTTATTTTTTACACATCTTTTCCTGTAATTGATATCTAGTCTCATAGCGTTGTGGTCGGAAAAGATACTTGATACGATTTCAATTTTCTTACATTTACCAAGGCTTGATTTGTGACCCAAGATATGATCTATCCTGGAGAATGTTCCATGCGCACTTGAGAAAAATGTGTATTCTGTTGTGTTTGGGTGGAATGTCCTGTAAATATCAATAAAGTCCATCTTGTTTAATGTATCATTTAAAGCTTGTGTTTCCTTATTTATTTTCATTTTGGATGATCTGTCCATTGGTGAAAGTGGGGTGTTAAAGTCCCCTACTATGATTGTGTTGCTGTCGATTTCCCCTTTTATGGCTGTTAGTATTTGCCTTTTGTATTGAGGTGCTCCTATGTTGGGTGCATAGATATTTACAATTGTTATACCTTCCTCTTGGATCGATCCCTTGATCATTATATAGTGTCCTTCTTTGTCTCTTATAATAGTCTTTATTTTAAAGTCTATTTTGTCTGATATGAGAATTGCTACTCCAGCTTTCTTTTGATTTCCATTTGCATGGAATATCTTTTTCCATCCCCTCACTTTCAGTCTGTATGTGTCTCTAGGTCTGAAGTGGGTCTCTTGTAGACAGCATATATATGGGTCTTGTTTTTGTATCCATTCAGCCAGTCTGTGTCTTTTGGTGGGAGCATTTAATCCATTTACATTCAAGGTAATTATCGATATGTATGTTCCTATTACCATTTTCTTAATTGTTTTGGGTTTGTTATTGTAGGTTTTTTCCTTCTCTTGTGTTTCTTGCCTAGAGAAGTTCCTTTAGCATTTGTTGTAAAGCTGGTTTGGTGGTGCTGAACTCTCTCAGCTTTTGCTTATCTGTAAAGGTTTTAATTTCTCCATCACATCTGAATGAGATCCTTGCTGGGTAGAGTAATCTTGGTTGTAGGTTTTTCTCCTTCATCACTTTAAGTATATCCTGCCACTCCCTTCTGGCTTGCAGAGTTTCTGCTGAAAGATCAGATGTTAACCTTATGGGGATTCCCTTGTGTGTTATTTGTTGTTTTTCCCTTGCTGCTTTTAATATGTTTTCTTTATATTTAATTTTTGACAGTTTGATTAATATGTGTCTTGGTGTGTTTCTCCTTGGATTTATCCTGTATGGGACTCTCTGTGCTTCCTGGACTTGATTAACTATTTCCTTTCCCATATTAGGGAAGTTTTCAACTATAATCTCTTCAAATATTTTCTCTTTCCCTTTCTTTTTCTCTTCTTCTTCTGGGACCCCTATAATTCGAATGTTGGTGCGTTTAATATTGTCCCAGAGGTCTCTGAGACTGTCCTCAGTTCTTTTCATTCTTTTTTCTTTATCCTGCTCTGCAGTAGTTATTTCCACCATTTTATCTTCCAGGTCACTTATCCTTTCTTCTGCCTCAGTTATTCTGCTATTGATCCCATCTAGAGTATTTTTAATTTCATTTATTGTGTTTTTCATCGTTGCTTGGTTCCTCTTTAGTTCTTCTACGTCCTTGTTAAATGTTTCTTGCATTTTGTCTATTCTATTTCCAAGATTTTGGATCATCCTTACTATCATTATTCTGAATTCTTTTTCAGGTAGACTACCTATTTCCTCTTCATTTGTTAGGTCTGGTGTGTTTTGACCCTGCTCCTTCATCTGCTGTGTGTTTTTCTGTCGTCTCATTTTGCTTATCTTACTGTGTTTGGGGTCTCCTTTTCACAGGCTGCATGTTCGTAGTTCCCGTTGTTTTTGGTATCTGTCCCCAGTGGGTAAGGTTGGTTCAGTGGGTTGTGTAGGCTTCCTGGTGGAGGGGACTATTGCCTGTGTTCTGGTGGATGAGGTTGAATCTTGTCTTTCTGGTGGGCACGTCCACGTCTGGTGGTGTGTTTTGGGGTGTCTGTGGCCTTATGATTTTAGGCAGCCTCCCTGCTAATGGATGGGGCTGTGTTCCTGTCTTGCTAGTTGTTTGGCATAGGGTGTCCAGCACTGTAGCTTGCTGGTCATTGAGTGAAGCTGGGTCTTGATGTTGAGATGGAGATCTCTGAGAGATTTTTGCCGTTTGGTATTACGTGGAGCTGGTAGGTCTCTTGTGGACTAGTGTCCTGAAGTTGGCTCTCCCACCTCAGAGGCACAGCCCTGATGCCTGGCTGGAGCACCAAGAGCCTTTCATCCACACAGCTCAGAATATAAGGGAGAAAAAAATAGAAAGAAAAAAAGAGGATAAAATAAAATAAAATAAATCTATTATAATAAAAAATAAGAAAAAAAATTATTAAGAGTAAATGTATTCAGAAAATTTTTTTTTAATTTTTAAAAATAGATTTATTAATTTTTTATAGTAAAAAATAAGAAAAAAATTTTTAAGAAAAAATTTATTAAGAAAAAAAAATTTTTAATTTTTTAAAATAAAAAATATGAAAAAACTTATTAAAAATTTTTTTAATTTCTAAAAATAGAAAATACGGAAAAAATTATTAAGAAAACATATATTAGGAAAAAAAAATTTTTTTAAGTAAAAAAAAAAAAAAAAAATGGACGGACCTAACCCTAGGTCTAATGGTGAAAGCAAAGCTATACAGACAAAATCTCACCCAGAAGCATACACATATACACTCACAAAAAAAGGAAAAGGGGAAATTAATATATCCTGCTCCTAAAGTCCACCTTTTGAATGTGGGATGGTTCGTTGTCTATTCAGGTATTCAACAGATGCAGGCACATCAAGTTGTTTGTGGAGCTTTAATCCGCTGCTTCTGAGGCTGCTGGGAGAGATTTCCCTTTCTCTTCTTTGTTCGTACAGCTCCCCGTGTTCAGCTTTGGATTTGGACCCGCCTCTGCATGTACGTCGCCTGAGGGCGTCCGTTCCCCGCCCAGACAGAACGGGGTTAAAGGAGCAGCTGCTTCGGGGGCTCTGGCTCACTCAGGCCGGGGGAGGGAGCGGTACTGAGGAGGCGGGGCGAGCCTGCGGCGTCAGAGTCGTCGTGACGTTGCAGCAGCCTGAGGCGCGCTGTGTGTTCTCCCGGGGAAGTTGTCCCCGGATCACGGGAGCCTGGCAGTGGCGAGCTGCACCGGCTCCCGGGAGGGGCGGTGTGGAGAGTGACCTGTGCTCGCACACAGGCTTCTTGGTGGCGGCAACAGCAGCCTTAGCGTTTCCTACCAGTCTCTGGGGTCCGCGCTGTTAGCTGCGGCTCGCGCCCGCCTCTGGAGCTCGTCTAGGCGGCGCTCTGAATCCCCTCTCCTTGCGCGCCGCGAAACAAAGAGGCAAGAAAAAGTCTCTTGCCTCTTCGGCGGCTGCAGACCTCCTCTCCAGCTCCCTCCCGGCTTGCCGCGGCACGCCAACCCCTTCAGGCTGTGTTCACGCCGCCAACCCCAGTCCTCTCCCTGCGATTCGAAGCCCGCGCCTCAGCTCCCAGCCCCGCCCGCCCCGGCGGGTGAGCAGACAAGCCTCTCGGGCTGGTGAGTGCTGGTTGGCGCCGAGCCTCTGTGTGGGAGTCTCTCCGCTTTGCCCTCCGCACCCCTGTGGCTGCGCTCTCCTCCACGGCTCCGAAGCTTCCCCCCTCTGCCACCCGCAGTCTCTGCCCGCAAAGGGGCTTCCTAGTGCCTGGAAACCTTTCCTCCTTCATGGCTCCCTCCCACTGGCGCAGGTCCCGTCCCTATTCTTTTGTCTCTGTTATTTCTTTTTTCTTTTACCCTACCCAAGTACGGGGGGATTTTCTTGCCTTTTGGGAGGTCTGACGTCTTCTGCCAGCGTTCAGTGGGTGTTCTGTAGGAGCAGTTCCACGTGTAGATGTATTTCTACTGTATCTGTGGGAAGGAAGGTGATCTCCACGTCTTACTCTTCCGCCATCTTGCCCCTCCCCCAAACATGACATTTTTTAACAAATGTACTATTGGATATATTTCATTTTTATTCCACCCGGGATATCAACACATTCTCTTTATTTTCTATCATCTTTTTCAATAAGGTCAATAATTTATCTTTTTTTTTAAAAATAGAGATTTGGTTTCCTGTTGAAATTAATAAACAACAGTTCAGGTAACTGATTTTTCTGAACAGGTCACTGTTCCCACTTATGGTAACTTAGTCTCCCAACTTCCTGGCTACTGGAATCTTCTTTATAAAATGGATATAAATATCACTGTGCAACTAAAGAAACCACGTTACTTTTACAGTGTAGAAGAATTGCTAAGCTTTTGCCTCTTTTTTTTTTTTTTTTGATTAATTTCATGCCTGACTCAGTCAGAGATTAGGCCTTGACACAGGTTATAATTAAATATTGAAATCATGAAGTGCAAGAATGTTTAATTTTTAAAATATGAGTTTTAATTTACCTCATAGAGAGAATAGCTCTGGTCACCTGCAGAGATGCATTACACACTACATTGCCTAATGTAGGATGCCTGAATAAGGCTGAGCATACAGTTAAAGTAAACTAATGCAATTTACTGAACAGCAGTCAAATATTTATCCAGTTGATGAAGCAGACTTTATGTGAAACTCAGACAATAATTAAAGAGAAGCCTTGCTTAAAACATGCTTACTCCAGTTTTTACAAATATGTTATATCCTTTCTGCATCTTCCATTTTTCTAAATATTTCTGTATACCTGAAACACTCCACAGTGAGCATCCTATAGTTTTATACTGAGCATACTTCCTGATATTTCACAGTACTGTAAAGCTAGGAAGGTAGATTGATGGCAAAAGCATCCCCAATTTTCTTCTTGTAACATACCTTTTGCCACGCAGCTTAGCGGTGCCTTCCATTGAAGGTGGGATCTATTTCCCCACCTTTTGAATCTCCCCGCCTTGTGACTGGCTTTGGCCAATAGAAGGTGGCAACTATATTGCTGTGCCAGTTCAGAATCTCTGCCTCAAAAGACTGCATGCTTCTAATTGTCTTCTTGGAGCTCTGCCATGGGCATGAGAACAAGCCCAGGCTGCCCTCCTGGGGGATGAGAAACCACATGAGGCCATCATGACTGGTCAGCTTCCAGCCACTCCCCCTGTCTTACCACAGTGAGTCCAGCGGACACTGGTCAAACCCAATTGAGGTCAGCAGAACCACCTAGATTACTTGCCAACTCATGAGAAATAATGAATAGCTACTGTTTTAAGCCCCCGTGTTTATGATAGTCTGTTACACCACAAGAGCTAATTGAAGCAGAATTCGGAGATCTTAATTCAACCTTTCCATTTTACAGAGGAGACAACTGAGGCCCCGAGATGTTTAGTGCCTTGTTCACATCTACAGGTTGTCCGTGGCAGAACCAGGTTTAGAGATTGCATTCCCCAGCTCCTCAGCCAAAGCTCTTTCTATCCTGCAATTCTGCTTTTCTTTTTCTCCTTTTTGGCAACAGAGATCAGTGAAAGCTTGCCAAGAGAAATGGAGTCTCAGAATAATAAAATGGCAGTTGTTAAATATAATTGTAAGGGCCTTATATATATTTATTACAGTCAGAATATAGATATTATCTGACAGTATTGCTCAGAACCTTTTTTCTAAGTTATGTGAAGAGAATTACAAATGACAGAAGGAAGATTGTTTTCAAGTAGAGTAATCCCAGAATTTTCAGTCATTGTGATATTATCATTAATCCTCACTTTTGGAATATTTCTCAAAGGCTAAAGTTAACAGGGATCTCCTTAGCTTTGTTTAGCAGAACTAAAATTTTCTCTGAATCTCATTGCATCCAAAACTAGCATCTGGAAAATTACTAGTAGATAGCACGTCAGAGTCACCCTGTATTAAACAACCCATATGATGATCATTTAAGAAATTCTCAAGTACTTAGATTACGTTGAATGAATGTGCAAATGTTAAATTTATCATGTCATGGGATGGCATGTTATGAAATCTTGTTCAGTCAAATTTGCCCCAGGATAAAAAATTTTTCCAAAAGATACTGGGCTTCTTTTTAGAGTAGTAAATGTTTCTACCTCTGCTCCCATTATGCATGCAACTTCTGTGTTCTATAGCATTGGCCCTCAGTGTTTAGCTCATCCAAATCACCTGGACAGCTTGTAAAATCACAAATTGCTGGGATCCATCCCCAGAGTTCCTGATTTGATAAGCCTGGACTGGGGACTGAGAATTTGCATTTCTAACCAGTTCCCAGGTAATGCTGAAGCTGCTGGTTGGGTGACCAAACTTTGAGAACCAAGGCTCCATGGTTTTCAACAGTTGTAGAAATAATCCATGAAGAGTCCATCTTAGAATATACCTTACTACAATATTTTAGTGGGAGCTAACGGAAGTATAAACTATATTCACAATTTGCATTAGTAAGTGAATTACACAGTACAAAATCCTGTCAGTCAAAACCAGTGAGACAGTCATTACACTTACAGTCTGAACAGCCTTGACTTTTGGTTGAGATATGTCCAGACTTTGCCCACAGACCAGGGGGAAACCTGTCAAAAAAAAAAAAAGAGAAAAAAAATCGCATACTGTCACAAGACCCATAATATCTAGAATGCAGGCAAATTAGCTCAAATGATCATCCTCCAAAGGGAAATAATTTGCCAGAGTTTTTAAAAGAAAATGCCTACTTCCAATCCATATTCACTTTTTTTTTAAATGAGAGTATTCACATAACACTTTCCATGACAGCTTCTGCTTTCCATCACTCAACTCTTTGTGAAAATAGTCCATTTTCTGGCTTACTGACCGTATGTTTGAGCTTAGTACAAAAATGAATTTCTTGAAAGGTTTATAAAAAAAAATAACAATTTCAGTTGTTTTTAATTCCCGACTGCTTCAAATAAAGAAAACAAACTATGAAAAGGGCAGTGGGATTTTAATTGCCTTTTTTGCATTTAAATATCAGGTAACTTCCTAATGGACCTTTACACATCTATGTCCTCTATGGAAATCCCATACGTTCCTCAATTTAAAAACACGCCTGCGATTAGAAAAGACTGGAGTCTGAAAATGTCCTCTGAGAAAATACACACAAAAGCACATGTGTGTCCCCAACTCCTGAGAATGCACATTCAGGAGGCACCAGCCAACCCTATCTTTCTTCTTCTGGTAAACATGCCTCACGGGGTATTCAGAGCACTCTTAGTGAGGGGCCCCTGCAGTATTGTTTATAACTTTTATCGGTGTGGTTTTTCTTCTACCACCTACTTAAAAGCTCATTTTCCCCTGTTTCTGCACTTCTTTGAATCTACTTCTTTCACAAGAAAAAAAAAATGCAAGTGAGCTAGCCCGAGGCACTGGGCAGAGAAGACTTTGTTAACCTTTCCATTTTTAATTCTGAACTTTGTCTTATAGTCTACATTTTCCTCATCTTTTAAGTTGACCCTATGAATAGGGTGAAAGTTACTGGGTACAGAACAACACACAAAGGGTTATCCTGACAGGTCCCAGGCAAGGAAAGACTTCTCAGAGAGAGTCAGTCTGATTCTAAACATTGCTTTCCTCTTCTCAAATTAAATGGGTTCTTTAATAGCTGATTGTATTCACATAATTTTTTTATGTTTAAGGATATCTTTTAATAACTTATAAGCACTGTCTCTGCGTCATTATTAGATATGGTTAAACATCTTTTTAGTGGGAGCTAAAATCTGCTACTAAGCAGATTTTTCCATGGAATTTCTAGCTGCAAATGTTTTCAATTCCTTCATGAATATTTCCCAATTAACTCCAACTTCCAATGAAACTTCTATTTTTGCTAATATTCCCTTCATATTTATCTTATATGATCTTGTGAGGTTGCTGGCTAATTTTTATGGACATGGTGCCCTAAGGACAGAGACTTCATAGAGATATGGTGTGTCACCCTGCCTTGCAGACGGAGGACACCCCATGAGGATGTGCTAGTGATGGACGGATGGGGGATGACTGAGTTAATCCTTCCATCTGAGGGTGGGGATGAAGTCAAGACACGTAGAAAATGGTTTCCCAGCCTAGTTAAGTGTTTCTTTGGCCAAAATAAAACCCAGGACAGGGACTGGTTCTTCCAGGGAAGAGCAACTAGGCCATGACCTACAATAATTATTTCCAGCTGAAGAAACGACATGTTGAAAGAAATGACTGTTGGAAGACACCGAGGGAGAAATAACTACTGTGTACCAGGGAAAGTCACATCCTAACCAGTCATTTGAGTGCCCTTCAGTGAGTTATATTCGTCTGTAAGGTAGGAAAAGGGTGTACCCGAGAAGGAAAGGCTGACTCTGAAACCAAGAATGCACAAACACATGCTGCATTTGTACAAGAAGGAAGCTACAAATAGTCCAGGGAACTTCATGTATGCCAAGCCATCATTCCCACAAGGGACTCGTCCCCACAAGGCACCCATTATAATACATCCCTGGAACAGTTCCCGTCCTTATCTGGTTAGAGGTCCAGCTGGCTCCTCCAACTTGCTAGCTGTAGATTCAAAGAAATTTCCCCTTTAAAATCAAACAATTATGGTTTCACAGTTAGGCGGAAGCTGTAGGCAAATGCCTAGTCATTTCTCCACCAAAGGTCAAGCTCTCCTATGCAGAAACACTCGTCAAGGAATAAATTAATGCATTACTACAATGTGCATTAATAACTAGACTTAAAAATAATCTTTTAAGGATTTATCTTGATTTTCCAGCTTACTCTTTTCCAACTTCTCACACCCCCACCTGCCACATACAGCTATTTGTATATGACTATGGCTTAGTGCTTATACCATCACATGTGTGTGTTAGGGGACAATGCAGGTATTATACCTTGGAATTTGATAATGCACGTCCAAGTTTCAGTTCCATTATTTACCACTCAGAAATAAATACATGTGCGTATGTGTGCATACATATATTTACCCTATATTTTGTATCCATCTCTTAGTTATTAATTCACCTTCCTATGTGTACTTTTAGAATTATTATATAGTCAACGGTTATATGAAATATACATAAGAGTTCATATCTCTGAAAATGGTATATGCTGAAATAGAAATCTACACTGATGCATACCAACTGTTTAACTATGTGTATAAATGCCAAAAAACAACTTAGAACCCTAAATGAAGAATGTTATATCCAAGTGAAACAAATGCAGGAACAGAGGTCAACAGAAAATAATTACACTCAGGAGAATTTGGACAGGACATCAACAAGAGCACAGACCATGAAATCTCCAATGACCCAAACAGTTAAGAAATTGCAACCAAGAGCTGTAAATTTCATCCAGTGAGAGATGCTTTCCTTAAGTCTGATAATTTTTAATCCCCACATTCTGGCATGACTTAACCCAGGTGGCTGGAATGGGCAATGCTGACTGACCCACATATTAGTTAGATGGAAAGGAATGTGGAATTATCAACTATTCTTTCCATAAGAATGAGTATTTCAAGATTCATGCAGCAGGTGTGGAGAAGGAGTAGTAGACATGGGATCAAAAATCCCAGTCAAGGCCACCATGCTGCAAAACTCCAGGGAGCGCCTTTTCTACCGCTATATACAAGTATCCCCTTCACTTATAATGTTGATCACGAAGAGCAACAAGGCTATACAAAAAGACCTGACTTGGGTTCTAGTTCTACAACCGCCATTTACCAGTTATACTAACTGGACAAATAGATCACCTCCCTTCCCAAGCTTCTATACCAGGGTTCTTAGTTTATTCTGTGTGCTATGGATCCCTTTGAACATCTGGTGAAAACTATGGATGCTTTCTCGCATGAGGTTTTATAATTGTATAAAATAACACAGGATTTTGAAGAATCTGATTATTAATTTTTCTGAGGTAGCAATAAATGTGCTTTATTATTATATTAAATGTCACTATCAGGAGACAGGTCTCATAAATACTGTAATTTGGAAGTAGCGATGAATGTGAACAATGTTTTGAGATAGCTGCAACTACTGTAATGTGATATAAAAATATATGTCATATCGATTGATGACAAAATGATAGGTACCTCTAATACTATTGCTCTTTGCTGCTTACATTCATTAAAGAATAAATGCTAGGGCTTCCCTGGTGGCGCAGTGGTTGAGAATCTGCCTGCCAATGCAGGTGACACGGGTTCGAGCCCTGGTCTGGGAAGATCCCACATGCCGCGGAGCAACTAGGCCCGTGAGCCACAATTACTGAGCCTGCGCGTCTGGAGCCTGTGCTCCGCAACAAGAGAGGCCGCGATAGTGAGAGGTCCGCGCACCGCGATGAAGAGTGGTCCCCACTTGCCGCAACTAGAGAAAGCCCTCACACAGAAACGAAGACCCAACACAGCCATAAAATAAAAATAAATAAAAAAAAATTTAAAAAAAAAAAAAAAAAAAAGAATAAATGCTAAATTTCAGTTAGGGGTTAGTGAAAGGAGATGTAATTTTTTTCCCCATTCAAGTTCAAGGACATGCGAATTTAATCCATCGACTCCAGGTTAAGAACCATTGCTCTTTACATTGTTATGTAAAAAGTGGAAACAACACTTGTCTCCCAGAAGTCACTAAGCTTTGCCAGGATATTAGATGAAGTTAATTAAACAAATATTTGGTGGGCAATTTCTATGTGCCAGGCACTGTTTTAGGGTCTGGGGATACATCAGTGAACAGAAGAGACACTATCCTGTGGAAGAAAAGTTTTAGTCATGGATGACAGACTTTAAATATTGGTCTAATAGATCACATATACTAAACACATGTAATGTCAGGGGATATACAGAAAATGAAAAGGGAAATAAACCAGAGCGTAAGGTGTACAGGAGAGAAAGAGGAGAAGACCTTGTGCTAAGCAGTCAATGGAGCAGAGACCCAAAGGAAGTGAGCTCCAGGGAGCCATGGGGACACCTGGGCAAAGGTACCTACAAATGATAAAGTTTTTAGTACCACTTTTCAC
Source organism: Balaenoptera borealis (assembly GCF_965194805.1). NCBI lineage: Eukaryota > Metazoa > Chordata > Mammalia > Artiodactyla > Balaenopteridae > Balaenoptera > Balaenoptera borealis. Next base: position 94,950,342 of record NC_138864.1, on the reverse strand, counting down.
CTGGTCACACAATCCATTAGCAGGAGTAAACTGAAATACAAGCCAGCATTACTAAGTTGGAAAATAACATGTAGACTTCCTGCTAGAATTACACATTTATATCAGGATTACATATCGCTTTATAGCCCTATTTGTTTCTATCAGTTTATACAATTTTTTTTTATCACATCTTATTTCATGCCAGACATTATATTTAACCAAATTAACTACAGTTGACCCTTGAACAATGGGGAGTTAGGAGCGCTGACTTCCTTGCAGACAAAAATCTGCAATAATTTACATGCAGTTATATATGCAGTTCCCCCTGCATACTCGGTTCTGAGTCCATGGCTTCAACCAACCGTGCATTGTGTAGTACTGCAGCATTTACTGTTGGAAAAAAATCTGCATATAAGTGACCCTGCACAGTTCAAACCAGTGTTGTTCAAGGGTCCACTGTAATTTATTCCTAACAAGAATCCTAAAGAATAGAACCTATCATTACCCTACTTCACAGACCAGAAAACAGAGGCTCAGAGGGATTAAATTAATTGCCCATATTTGCCAAGTAAATCTAAGTAAGTAGCAGGAACAGGATTGAATGCGGCAAATATCATACATAAATCTACTTACCACATCACACTGCTCCTTGAAAACAGTACTGTTCTTTAACAAGAGAGCAATCCATCTCAGATACCATATTTTAAAAGTTGCTAAAGTACTGAGAATTTTACACTAAATGAGAAAAATTTGCATTGCATGCATTAGGGAAAATATTCACAGAACAAAACACTGAGCCACAAAGGGGTCAGAGAAAGAAAAAGAAATTCCTGACTAGGGGAAAGACAGACAGCCATTTGGGAATCCCATTGGAAAATTCTAGTCTCCATAATCTTTCTCTTTTAATATCTATTTGTGATTTGCAAAAAAAATAAATTATAAACAATTCAGGAAGCTAATCAGAGGTCCAGAAAAGACAATCTAAAACTTTTCAATTCAATTCAAGGAAAGCTATGCTGGACCCCTGGATTGAAGGGCTGTGTGTTGACTCACAGGTTAAACTCTGAAAAGGTCAGAGGTTTCATAAAGCAGATAAGAGTAAGTGAATGAGAAGAGCATAGTGACATCTTTTAAATCAAAACTGGCAAATTTGGGGGAGAGTGAGACTAACAATAAAAAAATTAGATTCCACTTATATTCTATCCTAAATTATTTTTCTTTCTGAATTTGTTTCCTTGCTCCTTGTTCTCAGGCGTGTACTGCAATAGCTCCAATGAGAGGTGACAAAAGCCTGAAGGCAAGCAGGAATAGTGGAGATGGCTGGTGAAGAAGAGAAAGAACGTATGCGATATTTATTAACGGGAAGGGGATATGGGGAGAGGACGGATGACAAAGGGAATAGTTCAGATTGGCTTTGGTTTCTGTCAAGAATGCCAATTGGACGGTGTTATAAACAAGATAATGAGGGTAAGAGAGAACCAGAAGGAAGGTAGCGAGCACAGATTTGAATGTTTTGATCATTAACTTGCAATTGTACTTTTTAATGCTGTCATTTTCAGAGATCCAGATGGGAATGACTACAGGCAGTTGGATGTGCAGGTCTGGAACTCCAGAGGGAAACTTGGAAGTCAGGGGAAAAATCTCATTAGAAATAGAGCTTCAGGAATCATAAGCCTATGGACAAAGACAATTCCACCAAACTTGTAAGGTATGTCCGGAGGATGGAAGAGGCAAAGGAGACTGCAATGGAAAAAGTTAGAGAGGGCTGCGGAGCCAGGAGAGCACAGTATCAGAAGCCATAAAGACATCAAGTAAGAGAGTCAAGTCAAGGATTGGGGGTGAAGGACTGGGGGATGGAGGGGTCAGTGTATTGCAGCCTTTAATAGAGCAGCTGTGCTGATGTGGTGGCAGAAAGTCTGAAGGGCATGGGGTGGCAGGTGAATAGGAAGCTAAAATTAGAATATAACTCATTCTATTCATGCACTTGATTGTTAAATAATAACAAAGAGAGAGATAGACAGTAGCTAGATGCCAAAGCGGAGTCCACAAATGAGAGGCTGAAATTTTCTGAAAAAGAATAATTGATGGGTAAGTAACTAAAAGAAACAAGGGACAAGACCAAGGGCACAGATAAAGGAATGAGCATTAAGGAGAAAGAACAGGTGCTTCATCTCTGAGGCTAAGTAAGCAGTGGTTCTCAGTCAGAGTGGGGAACGTTATAAATTTGTAGCAGCAGTGGTTTTGCCTAGAAAATGACTGGAGGCCCAAATGGCACTGTGTAAGTGGGACCAAGGAGGAAAGAAACCTTGCAATTCATGAGATACAACGAAAGAATTTTTCCATGTCCCATACAACTATCAAATTTCCCAAGGGACATTCATGCAGTTGAATAATCTGTTTGTGATGAAAACTCTACTGTACAATAAGCACCAAATGCCTCCTAATGGCTTTCATACATACAGATTTCCAGGGATACAATTAGTGTGTAACTCAAGGGAAAATTTATTTAGGTTTGTTCAGATCTTTACCAAGAATTGGTCATAATTTCAAAAATTCACATGATCAACGAGAGAGACAGTTCAACAAGAAATACAGTTAACATCAGACACAAAATGTCACACATTTTATGATTCCCTTTATATGAAATATCCAGAATAGGCAAATCCATAAAGAGCAGCTTCTTGAGTTGATGTTTTAGTTTGGATCTAGGCAACATTCCTAGTCAAGGGCTAAAGCTAAGCTGGGCTTACTTACTAGCTGGAGTCTGGAGACAGGCCATCCAACTCAGTGGAAGTTGTTTTCTAAAAGTCAAATCGAATCAGAAATTGACCAAGGGGGGAAAGCGGGGGGTGGGGGGTGGTGGTGGGATGAATCGGGAGTTTGGGACTGACATATATACACTAATACGTATAAAATAGAAAACTAATTAAGAACCTGCAAAGAAAGAAAGAAAGAAAGAAAGAAAGAAAGAAAGAAAGAAAGAAAGAAAGAAAGAAAGAAAGAAAGAAAGAAAGAAAGAACGGAGGGAGGGAGGGAGGGAGGGAGAGAGAGAGAGAGAGGAAGGAAGGAAGGAAGGAAGGAAGGAAGAAAGGAAGAAAGAAAGAAAGAAAGAAAGAAAGAAAGAAAGAAAGAAAGAAAGAAAGAAAGAAAGAAAGAAGGAAAGAAAGAAACTGGCTTTGAAAGTGAAAAGAATATGCTGAAGACCGGGTGTGTCATATACAAAGACAAGGCAGTATCATCTACTAGGTCTTCCTAGAGGAGGAAAGGGGTGATTTACTGGCTGCAGGTTCTGTAAGAAGACACAGGTTGAAGTGCTTTCTGTCTTTCAGTCAATAAAATTATATTGAGCTGCTACCATATGCCAGGCACAGAGCCATGCCAGGTGCGCTGCTAAGGCCTGGGGGCAGAAAGATGAATGAAATACTTTAAGGCCTCAGAGGAGAGCTTGGCTGCGTAAGGGAAAGCAAAATTAAAAGCAGGAAGTGAATACCTAGACTAGATTTGAAATACTCTAAGGCCTTTGCTGCTTAGAGTGTGGCCTGGGGACCAGTGGCATTGGCATTCCTGGGAGCTTATTAAAACACAGACTCAGGCTGCACCCAGACTATGAACCAGAACCTGCATTTTAACAAGATCTTCAGGTCATTCATACATACATGAAGTTTGAGATGTGCTACTCTAGGGGGGTTCAGCTTTGGGCTGGGCTGTAAGGAAACGCCTAGATTTTGACTATTGTATTTCTGTTGTTCAGAGCCTCTGTTTTTTGTAAAAGTACCTGTATTTCCTAAACAACCACCTACATGACTGTATTAAACATTGTTTTCCACTCTGGGAGGTGGTAGCTGTTTATTAGCATTATTAGGTCTTCTGATCACTGGGTGATGACTTTGATATCAGGTGGATCGGTTAATTACAAGCTGATCCACATCTCTTGACTGGGCTCTGAACCCTATTTCTCATATATAAACTGAACACTAGAGACACAAAGATGAATTAAATGGCCCCTGGCCTCAAGCGTTAATTTTCTGGCAAGGGTTTGTTTTGAGTTACCATTTGGTCTAGGCAAAAATGCCCAGTCACATCCATGATGAATAAATAATTACAAATTCTTCACCACACCTGGAAAGTATGGGTAGGGTGACTATATATCCTGGCTTTTCAGGACAGTCCCAATTTATTCTTATCGTCCCCAAGTAGTTATTAATAGCATCCCTTTTCATTCTCAAAAGCATTCCACATGAATGATAAATTTTAGGGTCATCCTATCTATAGCTAAGTCATGGTCATTGAGGAATGCAATGTTACTGGTAGAGGATGCTTTGAAACTGACCAAGGGGAGGAAAAGGAATGTGGCTATTCAGCAGTGAGGTTGTCACCAACACAATGGGGACTAAGGAATAGACCAAGGCAAGTAGCTATGGTTGATGTAAATAGGCTGAGAGGAACCCATGTGTTTTACACACACACACCATAGAATATGCACTATAGTTGGGAAAAGAATGAAGAACCAAATTCATCAACATTTTAAGGGTACATTATAGGGCTGTTAGAACATTAGAGCTTACCAAAAATCATTCAGCTCCCCACCGAGACCATATTAAGAAAAAACTTGATAGAAATTCAGCAGTCTACACACATAGCACCATTTACCTTTCCAGGCTACTGATAAATCTGAACTGGCCTTCTCTTTCTTTCGTCTAGTCCAGTGAATTGACACCCTATCAGAACCATACCCCATTTTATAATCCATCTTTTTGCAACAGTTCCATTACTATACTGATATAGAATTCACAGATACTATAACTCACCTACAAACATAATTTTAAAAATCAAAATAGTGCCCTGATTCTCATATTGATATAAAAGAAAGTAATCTATGATTAAACATGTATTTCAATACGTAAATTCTCAAATGTGATCTCATGAGTCAAATGCTTGCCAATCTTTGAAGACTCAGTGTGAATGGGATAGCAACAAACACAGAATGATAGATGTGTGCTCTGGATAAGTTATCGTCCACTCCCTCTGCCCTCCCCCTTCATCCCCAGGAACAAACTTTGTCTCTTCTTCCTTGGAAATATCCCTTTGGACGTCTCTATTTTGCCATGACCATTGCCCCTGCTTTAATTCAGCCTTTTGATCTTTCTCCTAATTTAATGAAATCATTTATTAACTAGTTGCTTTAAAACTAGTATGGCTCACATCCCATCTCCTTTCTCTTCCCTCATCACACAGCTTCCAGAGTCACCCCACTAATCATTCCACTCCACTTCTTAAAAAATCTTCAAAGACTATCTGATCCCAAACTCTGTGTCTACCCTCCTCTCTTGTTGCAATCATACTACTAGACATTCTGGAATATTCCTATGCTTTCTCTTCTCTGTTGCCCATACTATTTTTTTCCCTCAGTTCCTACATCCCATTTACCCATCATTTGAAAACTTCCCCTAGGAAGAATTAATCATTCAGTTCCTTCTACCCACATAATGATTTACACACACTTTGGGCACCCATCACATTGCATTATGGTTTCTTTGTTATCAACCTGGCTCCTTCCCATCATGCAGCAGTCAAACTCCTTGAAGACAGGATTTAACTTGAATCATTCATTTGTATAATCTGAAGAACAAATCAGTTGAGGCTGATTACTTGTTTGTCAAACGAATGAGAAAACTAGCAAACAAGTGAATGAATTATAAAAGATTGTCTCTTCAGTCCTGTATTGTTAAATAAATCAAGTCTGCCTATGGGGGATTCACATTCAGCATCTTTTACCAGTCTTTGCTTTGGCTGGTTTCAAAGTCCAAACACTAATAAACAAGGCCCAGAAAAAGTTAAGGAACTTGCCCAAGGTAGCCCAGCTATTAAGCAGAAAAAAAGAAAAACAAACAAACAACAACAAAGGTAAATCATACCTTCTTGCTTTTTCTGATGCAACGCTTTTGCTTCTGGTAAGTGGCGAGTAAGAATAAATATCTAAAAAATATACTTTATAGAAGAGAAACTTTTCTATAAAATCCTTGTGCACTTCTTTTCTTAACGCTCTACTGGAACATAAAAGATTCAGTGTGGGCTGGGGAGATGCTGTAGGACGCAGGTAGTTTAGAAGAGCAGAGAAAAAAATCTAACGAGAGGAGGTTTATTCTCCACTTCAGTTTTGGTTCGGATAGCAAAAGAAATGTTTTTGAGAGTCACATTAAGCAAGCATCATGTTAATAATCCAATCCATGGATCAATAAATGCTGAGGAGATCTTTGCCCAGGAGCATTAATAATATCCTTTTGGCCCTGGGCCGGGGGTGGGGAGCAGTGCGCACAGTCTTCTTAGCTATCTTTTAGCTGAACTCAATGTAAATAGAGACAAGAAGCTGTGGTTCAATAGGTGGTCAGCGCCTAGCAGCTTTGCATAATGATGATAAATAGGAGGGGAAAATGTTAAATGGAGTAGGAGTATTCTTGAGGGGTGGCTCAGCAACTTCATATTTTCAAAATTGACTAATCCCTCGTTTGATAAACCTGTTCAACATGATATACGCTTCTGTGGTCACCAGGCATTCCTTTACGGAAGTTCTTACTTAGCATAATTACAATCTAGTTGACCATTTAGAAACATCTGCATTTACATGTTCTCTCTGTGCTCCTCCCTCTCCGTTCCGCTCACTGCACTGTGTATTTGTTCAACACCTATGGTTCTGGGCACTGAGTACTGTGTGTATGTGTGTGTCCTTAAAGAGGATAAAATGGAAACCCTGGAAGTGAAGTATCTTCCCAAGATCACACAGATAAGTGGCAGGATGGGGATTGGACCCCAGCTCTAAAGTAAAGCAGGGACCTGGTCCATATTTTTTCACCATCCCATCCCTAACACACAGTAGATGCTCAACATACCTTTGCTGGATGAATGTATGTGCCAAACAGTCTCACAGTTTTCTGCCCTGTCCCTGCCCACTCCTTCCCCATCAGTTCAGAAAACCTCCGCTCTCCAGAGGCTAAGATGATCTTCATCGACTGAAAGCAGTACCTAAAGACAGTAGGGAGAGGAGAGTGGCTATTGCTAAGGGCACTTGGAATAAAGAAAGCACCTAAGAAGGAGCAAAGGTTTCCCTCTAAACTCCTTGAAGCCTTAGAGGGGCCCCGATTTCTAGTCTTCTCACTGGGAGAGTTGTCAAGCTGCTGGGAGCATTACTGTGGATACCAAGTAAAGGCAAGTCCAGAAGAGTATAAGGATGACATAGCATCCCCATTTCTTACCCAATACAAAACACTCTCTTGATTCACTTATCTCTTTTCGAAATCTCTTTGCTAACATCTGTGAAATGATGGCTAATATATGAAGCCCTATATAAGGGCTGAGGTTAAGCCATGTTTTTTCTTGTTATATTCATTGGTATAATTTAGCGAGCTTCGAAGGCAAGCTGATTCCAATTTAAACTCCAGATTCACTTAAAAAAATGATACAAATGAATTTATTTACAAAATAGAAACAGACTCACAGACTTCGAAAACAAACTTACGATTACCAAAGGGGAAAGGTGGGGAGAGGGATAAATTAGGAGTTTGAGATTAACATATACACACAGTTATATATAAAAAAGATAATCAACAAGGACCTGCTGTATAGCACAGGGAACTCTACTCAATATTCCTGTATGGAAAAAAAAAAAAAAATTCCTGTATGGGAAATAACCTGTATGGGAAAAGTAATAACCTGTAATACAGTAATAACCTGTATGGGAAAAGACTCTGAAAAGAATGGATGTATGTATAACTGAATCACCTGAAATGAATACAACATTGTAAATCAACTATACTTAAATATAAAATAAAAATTAAATTAAATAAAAAAATAATAAACTCCAGATTCAAAGAAAACAAGCTGTGTGGCAAGGCATTTAACCTCTCTGAGCTTCAGTCCCTTTAAATCTAAAATCACCTGCTGTTGCTTGCCCCTTGTGGTCACTGCAAAGGTGATCATACAATATAATTCAGAGATTTGGTAGAAATTTGCAAGTTCTTAGAGTCAGGCCAATTGCCAGCTCTGTGACTTTGAGCAAGCTTCTTTACTCTTCTCATCTGTAACAACTATAATAATAATACCTAGCTAATAGAATTGCTACAGATTTAATTAGATGATGTACTTAAAGAACATAGTAGAGTGTCTAATGTATGGGTTCAACACATATTTGTCCCACTCCTTTCCCATAGCGTCCCCTCAACTTCTGAAATCTGAGTTTATCTCGTCACTGCCCTTCACTCTGCATGTAACAATCTGGGCCATCATCATGTCTCTATGGTCCATTCCATATCTTCCATTTTCCCATGCACTACCCACTAACAACTTGACATGTTATGTCTTACACTTTCCAGGTGTCCCGCCTTTAGCTCAATCACACACCTCAGTACCATGGTCAAACTCCCCTTTTCCACTGATGACCTCTCCTTGCCATTATACTCACCAATTCATTCCATTATGAATTAGGATGGATTCCTTACATCTCCAAAGCTCTCCCCCCATCCAAACTGAAGGTCAAATGTGTCTCTATCATTGTAACCCATGTCCACCATTTCCTCAAATCAAACATTATCTCAATCTCTTTTTTTTTTTTTTTTTCCCCAACTTGACCTCGGGAGTAGGAGGTACCCTTGCCCCATCCTAGAGTTCATAGATGAGTATGCAGAGGCTTGGGGCAAAAAGAATGAAGACCATGTTCTAATTTGCTCTGGAAGTCCTACATTTCCCCAAAGATTGATCTGGTCTTCTCCTGCCTGCCCTTCCCAGTGCAAAACAAAGGGGAGAAGAAAGTTCTCAAACAGCTCCCTGGCCCAGATTGGCAGAATGGCCCTGCTTCCCAAGTGTCCAATGTCAACAACAAGTGTCTACATTTAGTAGTGTTGGGGTTCAGGGCAGGCTGCCCCCAAATATGCCCAAGTGACATATTGATTATTTTGAATTACCTTTACTTAAGAAACAGCCAGTGCAAGGACACTTTGACCCTCCTCTCTGTCTCCATGAAAGCAGGAAATAAATTGCCCCTGTGAAAAATACCCTCCCTGCACCAAGAGGTAGAGAGACATCCTTATCACCAGAGAGAAGGAATTCAGGGCTAACAGCCTATATAAACAAACCCTGTTACTTCTTTACTAATGTACTACCCCAAGCACAAACTCTATTTAGATTCTTCACTAACTAAGCACCCAAGCCTAAGCTTTTTTATCTTGTCAGCTCTTCACAAACTTATTTTTCTTTTGTCTACAAGAAGTATAAAAGCTGCCTGCTTTGGCCACTTCTTAGGTCCTATTTCTATGAGACCTCCCCACATACAAATTAAATTTGTTTTTTCCTCCAATTAATCTGTCTTGTGTCAATTTAAGAACCCCAGGCCACTGCACAGCACAAGGAGATCAGCTTGGTGCTTTGTGTCCACCTAGAGGGGTGGGATAGGGAGGAGAAATGGGGATAAATGTATATGTATAGCTGATTCACCTTGTTGTATAGCAGAAACTAACACAACATTGTAAAGCAATTATACTCCAATAAGATGTTAAAAAAAAAAAAGAACCCCAGGCGGTAGGGGGAAACTCCACCTCCCAGTAGCTTTTACATTGTTGCAAAACAGAGAGGTGGTCAGGTTTGCAGAGCATGTGGGAAGAGACATGTTGTAGGAATTCTCACTTCTTAAATCTTGTCTCGGGAGATTTCACATGAAATTGAAGAAGCAAATCTGATGAAAATGTTGCAGAAGGTTTAGGTGTTAAATGACAGGAGCCTGAACTAGATACTTGTTTTTGGTGGGGGGGGGGCGGGAGGGGGGAGGCTGAAAATTAGAAAAGCGATGTAGGAAGTGGCAAGCTTTAATGACCTCATGGTTGTGAAGGGAGAGATTGAAAGAGCAGGTTCTAAAACAGCCTCAGACTCAGGCCTGTGTGATTGGCACTGGAGTAATATTCCCCATGGGGACTGCAGAGTTGAAAAGGGAAGAGTGTGTTCCGGTAAGAAATTAAAATCTTGATCTTTGCCATGTTAAACATGAGGTGGTAATGAGACAGCAGGAAGCTACTTTGGTGAGCCAGCAGGAAAACAAGACTAAACGGCTGGAAAAGTGTGACATGCAGAGGTAAAATTGACTGGTTCATTAGATAATCATACCTTTCAATTACACAGTCCTGAGCTTTACAGTTTACAAAACAGTTTCATATACATTTCTGAATCCTCGAATCAACCCTGTGAGGCTGGTACTATAGATAAGGGGACTTTTTACAGATAAGGGGACTGACATTCAGAGAGACTCTTGCTTTAGCCAATGAACCCATGGGTAAGTGCTAGAAAAATGATTCAAGCTAAGGTGACTTTATTGCCAAGGTCAACATGCCTTCCACAATCCTATGCTGGCACAGTTACGAAAGCTCTCTTGCTACTGTCCCCTTTGGAGATGGAATGGCCCAAGCTTTGTGGAACCATACTCCCCTGAAAACAATTTTTCAAGGATGACGTTTTCCCAGATGAAGGTCTCATGGCAGATGACCAAGAGCCTTGGTTTGCAAGCCCAGAATTCCCTCAAGGTCCTCTGGGATAACAGGTGTAAGAATCACTGGGGTTTTTCCCCAATGTCAATTCCCCTCTCCTTGTTGGCAAACCCAGACTTCACTCAGGAAAGGGTGACCCTTATTAAATTCTGATTGTTCTAGACTAATCGAGGGGATCCAGTTGCTTTTACCTGTGATTGGAATTTGGGCAAGGGAGGGAGGTGGTAAGAGGTATGACCCATGTCCTAGGAGGCACATGTGGAATCTCCAGAATGGGTTTCTTTTTTTTAAAAAGGAGATAAGGAAGGGAGGCTCCCCTTTCACTCTGAGGGAGATGCTATGTCTGAATGTGTTGCTAGAACTGCTTTAATCACCTTATGTCCATAACTGTAACGCCATCACAATAAAGATGTCAGAACCAAGGAGAGATGGAAAACAACTTGAGGACTTGATGGTATTCTGAAACTTCTGCCTTGAAAAGTCTTGAAGACTTTCCTACCTCTTGACTTACCATCAGGTGAAATTATACATTCCCATTATTTAAGATCATTTGAGTTGAGGTTCTGTTTCTTGCAGATGACAACTTCCTAACTGATAACATCAGCTTGAGTCTTTATTTTTGCAAATTAATTCCCATATTTTTGGCAAAGTGAATGACCCAGATGAGGAGTTTCCCTCACAAACTTTTCCTAGGAACCATAATTTCAACTGCTCCTTCAATAAAATCAAATGTAGATATTTTTGTCAGCAAATGACCACACAGATATGGAAGTAACTGGGTTACGGCCTCTTTTTTTAAGCAAAGTACAACTCTGAAGGCAGGTTTCCATTTCTCATGATTTCATTACCTTCATGAACATACATGCCAAGCTAAGAATATATGCACATACCCATGGATTTGTAGAAACAGCAGAATTTTATAACCTCCTCTGTGAATGACTGTGATTCATTTTTCCCTTTAGCCTGTAATGTAAAATATTGTCCTAGGAGAACCCAATTTTTCTTTATTTCTTCATTCCTAACTCTTTGTCACTTCCTCCGTTAGCAAATGTTAACGAATCTAGAACTCTGAGTACATATAGTGCTGTCATGGGAAAAACCAATGGGTTATGGATTGCTGAGAAACATGCCTAAAATAAATGGTTGCACTTCTCCCAGGGGGCCTTAGGAAAAGAATTTCACCCCAAGAAAGTGCTTATACATTATAAGTGCCCTTACAGAGCCCAAAGGTTCCAAATTCTTCATTTTATTTAATAAACAGCAGATTGTCTCTATTCAGACCTGCTAAGATAATGTTAAACTGCATAAAGGGAAAAAAAAAATAGAAAGAAAATCTTATTCTATGCATTGTCCAAGTGACTTTTGGTTAAGTTTAAATAATAGCTGATGGCTATTTATACTAATTCCATTGTTAAATCTAATAATGTGCCTATTTTATATTGTATAGATTCACTTGTATTAAATGTAAACAGTGCCTGTGAGTGATGTGAATGCATTAGCATGGTGTAAATGATATTCATTATATATGAACTGCCAGCTCTGCTCTAGGACCCTTATGATAATGAGATGTTGCTTTTCCTGAAGCTTTCCCAGTGAGTAACCATTTTTAATAAATAAAATAAAATATGGATCCCTAGAAGACTTCATAGGTCTTTCATTGAGAGGAATATTTTTTAAAAGTAACGCATGTATCTCAAAAGTAGAGTCCTTCCTATTGCTTAATCTAGAAGCTATTTCTGACCTGTTCTTTGGAGATTTTTTTTTTCATTACAGCTGCCCATCGTGGTCCTTTTAATGGATAAAGTTGGAGGCTGAATAGCTAGATTATATTGTTACGATTTCTCAGCTGCTGGATTTCCCTTGCTGGTTTGAAAGAAAAAAAAAAAAACAACTTTATTTCATTTGAAATGTATAAATGATGCCAAATTCCTATTTGAAGTTGTTAGACTGTGATTACCAGTAGAACTATAACCTTAACTTATGCAAATCACTGGAGTTCATGGTAAGTCTGACATTTACAGAATTAATGAACTAAATAATTAAGTGACCTAGTAAGTGAATTGGTAAACCAGAACTATTAATCTTTTAATGAATTCTTTACTAGCACTTAAATAATAAATTTTTGCATAATCTTAAAGGATTACAGTAAAGAAACATTAGAATAGGAAACCCATTATGTGAAGGAACGTTACTTTCATAAATCCGTCATTATGTCTCTTTTTATTGAATTCATTTCTATTCAGGTTTAGAAAAGTGGCATTTCCTATATTGGTGACTAACAGTCCCCGACTTCGAAGTTTTTTTTTTGCCCCCTCACTGAGACAGAGGGTTTAGGATCATTTACTGCTTCAAAAAACCACAGCTTAAAATGAGTAATTAGCATACAACTATAATTTCAGAAATCCCCTATTTGATGGTGTGCATCACATGTGTTTCAGAATTTCTAAGCTCTTGTAGGTTAACTAGCACATAAAACTAGGCCTTTGCACTGGTTATCTTCAAAAAGCATTCCTCTATGCTTCAAAAATGACTAACGTTACCTTTCTCTTCAAACGCCCTTTTTGAAAAATCAGATCACAGCTATTAAAAGAACTGAACTGGACTAAACATAACCAAAATTTAGAACACTGAAATGTCCAGGGTTATATCAGTCAATAATGAGAGAGAAGTAAAAAGATTAGATTGGGTCTTCAGTTTCCATACTAATTGCTTGTAAAAGACTGCCCTCAGTAGGATGAGGGATTATTGAATCATAAGTATTCAATACCTTTCACTGGAAGGAAAAATATTCAAATGCTTAAATAAAAAGAAATGATAGAAAAAGTGATGGTAACAGCGGTTTTCTCAACTCACAAGAAAGAAGGTGATGATTGCTTCAATCAAGCAATGAATGTTTATTAAACAACTATCATGTACTTGACACTGTCCTAGGCTCATGGGACATACAGAAGCAAAAGAAGATGCAGTCCACAAACTTCAAGAGATTAAGTAAATAGACTCAATAATACATACCGCCTAATATCAAGCTACACAGAATAATTCATAATAGCCTCAACTATTACACACAAAAGCTATAGTGACATGTATTCTGGATCCTGAGGCTTTTTAAAGCTGGAGAGATCAACTTGAGTAGTTTTAATCTAAACATTTTCGAAACATCTGTGAACCTCTATTTCTGGCAATATAACCAGCTACATAGCCTAAAAATCTTCCTAAGAGAACACCTAGAAATGCTGCACAAGATACAGTAATATTTTTTTAATGCAGAGCTGAGCTTGCAATAAATCAATGGAAACTCCCAGGGTCCCAAGATGAAGGAGAATTTCTAACCAGAGTGACAAATGGAAGTTGACTCAAGGGCTACTTTTGAGGACCTGCCATTTCTGATCACCAAGAGCCTCATAAGGATAGGACAATGCCTTAGGTCTTCACACAGAGTAGGGAGTTAGAACTGAGATCCCCATGCAAAGTTGGGCCCTTCAAGGGGCTAGAAAGTCAGTGAAACTGGGGACTAAGAAAAAAATCCTTCCATTGGCAAATGGAGACGAGGCCTGAGTCCTGGGTAAAGTCTTCTGAGAATTTGTAAATTTAGGCCTGCTTTTATTTGGATTTGGGGATCAAATTTAAAAAAAGATGTTACGCCATCAAACTCAGACCAACAGCCATGTCTAAAAAGGACCTTAGTTCACTTAACCAATTGAAATGTTTATTTCAAAGAAACAACTGGTAATTTGGCATGTAGATTAAAAAAAAAACTCAAACTTTTTTTAAAAATATTTTCCTCTGGCTGCATTTATAACTTTTTTTTTTTTCTTTTCTAGAATCAAATGAGATATTCCTGTGCAGTTTGTGGCCTGGTGCCTCAGCTATAATGAGTAATCAACGGATATTAACTTATTAACTAGTCTTATTGTTTCCTTATTCTTCTGCTTTTTTTTTTTTTTTTTTTTTTGGCCTCACCCCGTGGCATGTGGGATCTTAGTTCCTCGACCGGGGATCAAACCCACGCCCCCTACATTGGAAGTGAAGAGTTTTAGCCACTGTACCACCAGGGAAGTCCCCCATCTGGCTACATTTAAAACAGCCCACTTGACTTAAATATTTGCCTTAATTCTTGGGTTTGTTACTTACTGAGTTAGCGGTAGGTTGCACCGGAAGGCAAATGACAGGACAACCCTTTGAAAAGGGAATTAAGGGCCAGGTAAATGTACCTTCCTGAGGCTACAGCTCTCAAGCTTAATCATCTTCAGATTTTTGCCCTTAAGCACCCAACTTCGTCAGGTCCAAGGCTTGTGACCACTAAATGTGTTCTTGCCCTTCAGATTGCTCTTACTGTTTCTGCGAACGTGTGAGAGAAAGAAAAATATGACAACACCTAAGCTTAGTGCTATGCACAGAAAAAACACACAATGCACACTAATTAACTATTGTCATAAACTACTCTCTCTCCAGGTCTAAAGAAAAGTCAGGCCCGCTAATACATGAATCCCGAAGAAGAAGGTACGCAAAGCATGATCAGGGAAAGCAGCTGACAGCCTTCCAGGAATAATGCCCCCGAGTGGATCTTGTCCTGCTGTGGCTAGTACGAACTAGACATTCCATAAAGCTCTGTAAATTCAAAGGGTCTTTTCTAGAATATGGCAAACTACTTATTCCACAGAGTATAATCCACTAAACACCGTACCGAAAAGTCAATGCACGCCCCATTGTTAAACTCAGGGTAGGTGAAGAAACCTCTGTAAAACACAGCTTCAGGCTAGGTAGATGTCAGAGAGGGTTTCAGCTTTCTCCAGAGGAATTTCACATTCTTACATGGTGTTCAGCAGAACTAAAACTTGAAAAACATCCTGTGGTATCATGGTTTTCCATAGAGTCCTTTCTTCTCACATATTTTACTCACATTAGGAAACTTCTCAAATAGACTCTCAGTTTCACTTAATTTAGTCATTTACTTCAAGTTCACTGAGGAACGAGTATTTTTAAGTCACAGTATCTTAGTAGCTATAG
The DNA here is from genome assembly GCF_965194805.1 of Balaenoptera borealis. Classification (NCBI taxonomy): domain Eukaryota; kingdom Metazoa; phylum Chordata; class Mammalia; order Artiodactyla; family Balaenopteridae; genus Balaenoptera; species Balaenoptera borealis. The sequence continues at coordinate 94,934,833 of NC_138864.1, read as the reverse complement.
ATGTCTTCAGACTTCCTAACCCTTTGTCCAGGCACAAACTTTACAGGGAGTACAATCCAGTTGCTTATAATGACTATTGTGCCAGTGGGCATGAAGTTCACCTGATAGAGTACCCATAGCCATGCAAAAATTCAGGCCACGCTTATCCTTGCAGATATTGCAGGAAGAGCCGTACAGAAAGTATTAACACCAGGAAGGCCACAAATTTGAGAAAAAATATCTTTAGAAAATTCCAATCCCATATTTAAAATATATTGTTTGCCAAAAACACGTGGAAGTGATCAAACAGATCAAGTATGTTAGCACAAGTGTGTGTGCATGCTTAGCAAATGTTTACTTTCAACGATTTTAACAGGCCAGGAGAGGAAAAAAAAATCTGTCAAGTCATTTTTAAGATTTAATTTTTAAACTACCTTTGGATGGCTTTTTAAGAAACCGACTTACCTACCCGAAAGTTCAAATCGGTTGTCATCTAAGTGTGATGTCATCAACACAATGTTGCTTCTGATGTTTTAAGACTTGAACTGGAGTTGTAGTTACACCAACGAAAGGAGGATCAAAAAGGAGGAACCTGAGAAACAGTCCTGTAAAAAGAATCCTTGGCATTAGACCACATCTATTCGTGGGGAGAGCATTTGACCACAGTCTAGGAACTGTCTTTATGATTAATTCCCATCTCTACTGCTGAATCGATGATGCAGTGATCTGCATTGATTATTAAGGTGACTGAAATAACTGGATTAGACATGGCTTACCAGTGCAAATTGGCTAATTCATCAACACATAAAGATATCAGGAGAAATGTTCGTGATTGTCACATGTCACCAGGAAAGGAATTACCCCGTACTTATTAAATCTGCTAGGCCCATTTTTACTGACACCTATTGTATTTTTAAAATAAACATTCTACCTTAGAACAATAGACATGATATCCTCCACAATGGTAAAAACCTGGATTTAATCCTGACTCTTTCAGGTGAAAATCAAAAAGCTGGCCTTTGGGTGGTTGAATTATCTCTCAGAAAACTCATTGGGGTGATCTACTCTTTCAGTATGACCTGCTAGTCAGTTACTAGAAAGTTGCAACTTTTGGTCACTCTAGAACAAAGCAAACTTAATTGAAACGAACATCCATGATCAAATTCTTGAGACCATGAGCCTAATGTAAAGCAAAATTAACTTGGAAAGACCCGCTTGTACTTCTATCCATTTCTAATAAAAACTTCCAGGGCTTCATATTATTCTTCAACCAGGTAAATGAGAAATGTTAATTTAGACATTAAAATAAGATTGGGTCCCAACATGACTATCAGAAAGCTAAGTTCTGAGCCTAAAGAAAAATTACTGAGAAAGAGAGATTGCAGCAATGAGGATTTAGGCATTTCATCCCATTCTGTGCTACTTTAAGGTACATGTGTGTCTGTGAAAGTGTATATCTCTTTTATTCTGATATGTAATTTAAAAAGAAGAAAAAAATGCTGGGGAACTATGATGATTTAACAAATTCAAAATTAACAAAAAAAAGCCACAAAAACTTTCTAGTTGGTTGCTGGGTAAATGCAGAGATTTGGGTTTTTGTTTTTGTTTTAATTTATTTATTTATGGCTGTGTTGGGTCTTCCTTTCCCGTGCGAGGGCTTTCTCTAGTTGCGGCAAGCGGGGGCCACTCTTCGTCGCGGTGCGCGGGCCTCACGTTATCACGGCCTCTCTTGTTGCGGAGCACAAGCTCCAGAAGCGCAGGCTCAGTAGTTGTGGCTCACGGGCCCTGTTGCTCCGCGGCATGTGGGATCTTCCCAGACCAGGGCTCGAACCCGTGTCCCCTGCATTGGCAGGCAGATTCTCAACCACTGCGCCACCAGGGAAGCCCCGAGATTTGGGTTTTGAAGACACAAGCCCCCCGGGAATTAGCGTGAGCTGAGGTGATGAACGCATGGGAATTCTTCTCCAAAGCATTCAGCACCTCGTCACGTGCTTCCACTTTGTAAGGTATCTCTCATTCTGCAATTATACCGCATCACGCAAGTCTCAAGGTTTACTGTAAGGAAATACTTACACAGATAAATGAAAAAAATTGACACAGTGATAAATTAAGAGATTCCAATGAGCACTGTTTGGGGAAGAGCTACTAATACACGTTTCACTTGTTTTTGAAAAGCAAATATAGTATGATTCAAAATTACTTCCAACAGCAGCCAACTGCCAACTATTTAGATCGGCTCAATTCAGCACATGCTGGGACTCCTCGTGCTGCTCATGTCTTCAAAAAGAAGCTCTTCACATTGGCAGTGAGGGAGCATTTCTTTTGAACGTTTAAGTAATGTGTAAAGATAGAAAAAAGATTATAAATACTAATAATTAAAAAGTAAATGAATAATACCCAAAGCAGAATATTTGAAAAGGCATGGTAGATTTTTACATTCTCAGAAAGTGGCAGCCAGATGTGTTAAGCTCCTTTCAATATTCGCAGCTGTTGCTAGTATTAACAGTGGGAAGTACACAGTTGAGGGGAAATACCAGGAAAATTCTAGTTAAAAAAAATTGCCACAACAGAAAAAAAAAATTGCTTGATTATTACAGAATGTTTTCTTCACTTCTCCATTTCAGGGTTTAGTTCTAGACAGAAACTTAAAGAAAGGAAACCATCAGGGAAATGGACAGGAAAGGGAGTGGAGGGAGGAAATCAACACTACTTCAAAAAAAAAAAAAAGGCATATTACAATTTAGAAACACTTTGTCAATTATTATAATTTAACACTTGAGCTGTGAGTGGGGACAGCAGTATAAATACACTATTCTAAAGATAGTAGCAAAGAAAGTCTTTAATCACTACCCATTTATTTGTTTGTTTGTTTATTTATGGCTGCATTGGGTCTTCCTTGCTGCGCGCGGGCTTTCTCTAGTTGTGGCGAGCGGGGGCTACTCTTCGTTGTGGTGCGCGGGCTTCTCATTGCAGTGGCTTCTCTTGTTGTGGAGCACGGGCTCTAGGCATGTGGGCTTCAGTAGTTGTGGCACGCGAGCTCAGCAGTTGTGGCTCACGGGCTCTAGAGCACAGGCTCAGTAGTTGTGGCGCACGTGCTTAGTTGCTCCACGGCATGTGGGATCTTCCCGGACCAGGGCTCGAACCCATGTCTCTTGCATTGACAGGTGGATTCTTAACCACTGCACCACCAGGGAAGCCCAATTACTATCTCATAAGACTAATAAATTATGAAATCCTATAGGTTCTGCTTATTACTTTACCAATAACAATGATAAAAATAAATATCTCCTCTAAGTATTTTTATACACTGAATACTTTTTATTTTTATCTCATAGTTCAAAATGCCCTGTTGATTTAGCAATGTATCTAATCCTTTAACCAAAATCTATATGTAATCTGATTTAAAATAATAAGAACAAATTAAGAACTGAAACGTTTAACCTTCAAAACTCCACTGAGCATGATGACTGTGTGAGATAAGTTTGATTTATGAGCTTGCTTCCTAGATATGTCACAGATTCTTGCTTGGGAGGTTTTGGGACAGTTTCTTCTCTAACTAGTCAGCTTCTAGAGTGTTTCTGAACAACAACCATTCCTATCAACAAAGAACCTTCACTGTTAGCTGACTTACAACTTTAATTACCTTTAAAAGTCAGTAAGACAACATATGAATGTTCACATCTTATTAAATGACTCCCCAGATGTAAGGCTTTTAATCTCTTTAGAAGGAGGCTGACTTCATTGCCATGAAGAATTTTTATTCAGGTGAAGGCATGACCTGCATAAAAATTTCCCTTTGCCCTTTTGGCTACCCAATAAATATCCTAAGGATGGGAGTAAGGATAAATTAAGCAAATCAAATCTAGAATGACTGAAAAGACTTGCTGCTGTAAATAATTAGAAAAAGAGACACATGGGGGGACCAAGAAGTGAAGCTATGAAGGTCAGACCGAAGAAACACCTTGGATTTCATAGAAAACCATCTTAAACAGGAGGCTGATTTCTCAGTATGTGTTCTGGCTAAAGTCATGAGGCATCCATTCATTTGTCTTTTTTTTTTTTTTTTTTTAACATCTTTATTGGAGTATAATTGCTTTACAATGTTGTGTTAGTTTCTTCTGTATAACAAAGTGAATCAGCTGTATGTATACATATATCCCCATATCCCCTCCCTCTTGAGCTTCCCTCCCACCCTCCCTATCCCACCCCTCTAGTTATTCTAGAAAAATATTTCCTTCACTTACCAAGTACCAGGTACTGTCTATATAAAATAAATAAGACCCTCGAGGCACACACAAACTCATGAGTGATAAGGACAGATAAAAAGATAATGAGACCTGGGAAGGTTGGTGATAAGAGAGGGGCACAGGGGATTAAGTAGGCAGAGGAGGAGCATCTAACCTAGTTTATGGATGAGGGGAAAGGGGTCTGAAAGATTGCTGGAGGAATTACTGAAAGGTGAGTGAAATTAACCAGGTAGGAGAAGAACAGAGGAAAGACTGCTTATGTGTATTAGGGAAAGGTGGAGAGAGGAGAAGCAATATGTAAACATTTCCATGTTGCTGGGATGTGATTTTAGTGGCCAGTGAAAACTGTATCCTGAAAGCTTTGGAAAGCCAAGGATTAGCATTTTAACAAGGAAATAAGACCTTCAGGCTTTTAGAAAATACTCTGGCTGCTGTGGGGAGGATGAGTTGGAAACAGAGACCAGAATCCTGATACAGAATGGAATGAAAAGCATGCATTCCAGAGCCAGCAGAGTACTGAACTAAGTAGCTGGGGGCTGAGATGTTAAAGGGGTAGACCAGATGGTCAGGGAGCTAATGGCAGGTTTGAAGGGGGCCTCAGAAAGCCTTGATGATGATAATGTGGAAGGATGATCTTTCTTGCCAAACTCAAGTGGAATGAGTATTCCACTTCATTCACTCACAGGTGCCCTGTGATTTGAATCACATTCAGTTTTTTTTCTAGTATCTCCCCCCACATCTTAGAACTGGAGCGCTTTCCTTTTAACCCAGGAAGCCATGGTCTGTCCTGAACATACTTCCATCTTGACAGGAAAGGGTCCCCATTTCTCCCCAGAATGAATCCAAATCTCATCCTCAGAGATAATTTCCTCACATCTCCCTTCTCCTCCCCACTGGGGTTCCTTATAAAAGACTTTTTGACCTGGACAATTCTCCTCTCCAAACTCCTCAGTGTCATTGTAATTTCTCATTAAGCATCTCCATTCCTATGAGAGTTGTAGCTGGAGCTACCTAGGTCAGCCTGGCTTCAGGGTTGAAGTTCTCCCTGCACTGCTCTTTTGAGGAAGGTCCAGAACCAGATGGTGGAACTATACTTGAGAGAGAGCAGCCCCTCAAATCACAAGACTTACTGATATCGCTACACTCCTCAACTTGACCCTTGACCTGGAATTTCTTTGAGTGCCCAGAGGAATCAAAACAAATTTGTAACATCTGAGATTGAGATACAAGTTACAGAGTGCCCGGTATTGTGCTCAATGCTTTAAATATACTTTTTTTTTTTTTTTTTTTTTTAACCTTTCTAGTAGTTCCATGAATTACGTACTGTCTGAGGTTTAGAAATGTTAAGTAACTTGCCCAGAGTCATGGAGGAGGACTTATAGTGCTTCTCCTTCATCTCCTGTAATTATCCTCTTTATTGAGAAAACATCTAATCCTACATATTCATTTCTCCTACTATCCCATTCAGATTTTAGTTGTGTTAACCTAGCAATTAGTTAAATCAAATACAATTCAAAAGTTTACTCCCCTTTTCATTCATCTATTTATTCAACCAACTTTCAGTGGACACTTTCTATTTTGTGCTAGGTGTGAGAATTCAAAGATGAGTATCAACCCCTGCTATAAAGGACCTCCCAGTTTTCCCACTGTGAATGAAGATGCCCCCACGAGCATAATGATCTATAACTTCCAAACCTCAGCATTACATGTGGAGACTTCTATACATGGGTTTGACTGGAATTTGGATAATAGCACCTCTGAGTCCCCTTTCTCCACCTTTTCAAGCATCTACCTTCTAATACTTTAATCTCTTCTTTTACCTCTGGCATAGCCAAAATATCCAGTAATCTGGTTGTACTGATGGCGTAATATTCAGTTAGGGGATGATACCCAAGAGGTTTGACTAAATATTTGACTTAACTGATCACACCTAACCCTTAGGAAAATATCCAAGAGTCCAGAGGAAATTCCAGAAGAGCCTAATTTCATTGGTTGTATGCAACCAGTACATGAAATTTCTATAAAGAAATTATTATTTCCCTCCTAGAATTTTGAAGCCTCCTCTGTACACATTTATTTTTGAGTAGAAGCCCACCATCAGGGTCCCAGCTATGTTCTTTACAGAGCTATGATACACTGAAGGTTTTCAACAAATGCTATTGTTGTTAAATATTAATGATATGAGCAATAATGACAAACAGTTATGACTACCCATGCTGCCTGAGGAGAAGAAACTACGCTGAATAGCCAAGAAAGTAATTATAAGCGTGTAGTTTACTTTAAATGAATTTATTCATGTTGTCATGTATTTGCTTTGCTTGTGTTTGCACACTGCAGCAGGCTATAGTCCCGAAGTCCAATACTAATAATAAAAAAAAAAATACAATTCAGCCTTTGACTGATCTGCAGAGAAGGTGAGGGAAATGTCTGGGAGAATCAGAGTTGGGCAATTAGCAGAGAAAATAAAAATTGTTCCTAGGCTGGGAAATGTACCTGCTAGACAACAACATTTACACAGCTTCACTCCACTTCCTTCTGTAGAGACACTGCCACGAGGCTCAGAGAACGGCCAGATCCCCAAGTGTTTCAGATTTAACTATTAGACCTACCACATTGTTGTAAGCACCCCAAATCCTCTTTTCAAATACCTCCACAGAGCACTGACTCTCCTCTTTCAAAGGAGGCATTACGTAGTAGGAAATTAAGAGTGAAGGAAAATGGGAAAATAAATAATTTCCAAAATATGCTTATATGTTTTTCTGAAATTAATAAGAATTGGCAGACACTGCTAGTTGCATGTCCATTATCCTCTTATTCCTTCTTTATTCACATAACACTGGTGGGTGGTGGGAGAGAGGAGGGCAGAAGTGCACTCAGTTAAAATACTCTACCAGATTTCCTTCCCTCTAGGGATGGCTACACTGACATAGTTATGGCCAGCGACATGTAAGAAAACTTCTGTTAGGGATTTCTGGGAGAGTTTTTGCTTTACCAGTACAAGCACTGACCCTTTCTTCTCCTTGCTTTTTCTTCCTGCCTGGAATGCAGAGATAAGGCTGAAGATGTAGCAGCCTTCTTGTGACCATGAGGCAACAAACTTGAGAATGAAAGCTGCATGCTAAAGCTAGGGGAGCAGAAAGACAGGGCACTGGGTATTTGATGACATCAGGCTTCTTGCTAAGGGAGAAAAATAAATTCCTATTTGGTTAAACTGATGTTATTGAGTTTCTATAACATATAGCTGAATCCTGGATGATGCAGAGGATAAAAACAAAAAGAAAACAGAAACAAAACAAAACATCTGTGTGTCCACAGTGAAACTGCCTCCAACAACTCTGCCATGTGTGGTTCAAATAACCTTCAGGAATATAACTGTGCTCACTGAAGATTTTTTGGGGGGGAGGTACGGTGCGTGGTCATTATTGTCCTGATCTCTGTCTTCTAATCAGGGTAGAGAAGCCATATGTGGCCACATAAATAGCACAATGTGCTTTAGTTGAGAAACTGAGCCTACATGGAGATCTTGACCTGCTCACACCCAGGAATGGCAGGTCAAATTCTGGGCAGGTGGGTAGAGAGGGCTGAAGAAGTGAGCATCCTTCTTCACACGTGAGGTGCCTGGGGCGCCTTCACTGTCCCTCAGGGAGTAATTAGTCCCTCCCTGGTAGCTGAGCAGGAGTGGAGTGAGGGCAACTGCTCTTCTGAGTCCTCTGGCAGGGGACGGGGTAGGGGTGTTGGTTGTTGCTGCAGGTGCCCTTCTGGAAGCACTCAGCTGAAGAACGTCCTACAAAAGTAATTCCCGACTGCTGTCACCCAAAGCATCCCAGGGCTAGGAAACCGGAAAAGAGGTGGACATAAAGGCTCCAATGATGGCATCTGAAATGGATGAGGCCCCTGTAGCTATGTGCTGCCAATAACAGCACGTGGAAAACCTCTCTCTGTAATCCAAAGGCGGTCTCCTTTGATAGGTCAGCTACAATGGACCAAGGGAGAATGTGTTGGAGAATGTGGTTCATTTGGTGCAAATTGTCACTGCAATTTAAACACAACTTCGTGCACATGGTTTCCTCATAGCAGCAAGGTGCAGCACAAGTATTCTAAGGAAAGGCCATGCAAGCTATTGGATGCTGAAGTAATGTTAGGAACACTCAGGCACACAGACTGTCAGAGGGCTCGAATGATACTGCAGACTGTAGCACTGTTGAATCCCAGGACTGTACACTCAAATGCCCACAGGGTAGATGCCCACCATGAAGCTGCTAGTCATTTTCTTAAAATAGATGGTCCTTTTAATCTGTCTTTTCTGTCCAACTTTTATTAGGCTCTTAAGTACACACAAAAATATTTTCCCACTACATGAATAACAGTGCAAGTAAGATGACAAATGGTAACTACTATGTGACCTCCGTAATGGGAGGGGGGGCATAAAGGACTAGCGGAGACTGTAGCAAACTGGATGGTTCTTACCCCAACTAAAGGTCACTGGCCCTATACAGCTCTGGTTGATTGCTACCATGCTGGCCCAGTACGGTGAGATATTCAAGTTCTTTCAAGGAAAGCCAGCAATTTTTAAAGAAATCTCCAAATTTTTAAAACATATTTTTGGTTAGACAAAGCATGTCTGTGGGTTGGATCCAACACGTGGACTGCCAACTGGAGATTTCATACTTTAAAAATCTAAATATGTTAATAATTACAATGAATGCCTATGACAGAAAAAGTTCATCTTTCCATCTCAATCTTTGTTTCCTCCTTTCCTGGTTCCTTGCCCATCTCTAAGTTCTTATCATTTCTTTTGTCCTTTTTCTCCTCCTCAACTAGGCTTTACTTATCAGTAGGATTGAAGTATTATCTGCCCTTGTATTACTTATATCTAAAAAGACCCATACAATTAAAAAACAAACAAACAAACAAACAGTTCTGCAAGAACCAAGGAAGGACTCTGTAGGCAGAATTTTAGAGGAGAGATTCGGACGGTGTGGCTTAGTACAGCACATCTCATATCACACAATAGATCTTTAGCAAATCCTGCTGGTGTTTTATCATGTGAGAGTCACACATTCCTGTTTTCATATCCAAACACAGCTACACATATTTATATACACCTGTAATAACTGTGATTGCCCAAAAAAGCAACATAAAAGATAAACTGACACCCCTAAAAGTGGCAGATAAGACTCAGTGAATATCAACTAGCTGACATATTTTATGTTTGTTTCCTGGGTTGGGTTTCAGTTCGGTTTGAATCCGCAGGAAATGTTATGATGGAAAATTCCACAACTGGCCCACAACTTACATTCCAACTTGGATCCAAGAAACAATTTCAGCAAATCAAATAGGAAATCTAATACGAAAGTTTTTGGCTATATCTTCACACAAAAATAATAATAATAAAATTTTATGGTAGTGTGTTTCCTTAGAGTTTGCAAAGCACTTTCATATCCATAATCTCATTTGATCCACCAGGCTAGTAGAAGTACATAAAATAGTTTGTGAATATGAACAAGTCCCTTAACACAAAACACGGACAGAGGCATGATTTTTAAAATTACCTTGTAAAAATTTGTCAGAAGCAATGCACACTAATTCTAGAAATTAGCCCAGTACCCATGGAAATTAAGTATATGATAAAGGAGGCACACTAAATAAGCAGAGTATGGTAGTTTTAAAAATATGTCCACAAATTCTTTGATGCTCTTCCTTTCAAGAGATGGAGCTTAACTCTCCTGCCCTTGAGTTAGGATTGGACTTAGTCACTTCTAATAAATAGAATATTGCAGAAGTGATCATATGTCACTTCTACGACTATGCTATTAAAAACAAACGAACAACCTCAATTTGTCTTGGGTGCTCTCTTTCTGTCTTGGATCACTCACTCTGGGGAAGCCAGATGCCATAACATGAGGACACTCATGAACCCTATGGAGAGGATCACATGGCGAGGAACAGGGACCTCCAGACAATAGCCAATGAGAAACTAAAGCCTGCCAGCAACCTAGGGAATGATCTTGGAAGCAAATCTTTGAGCCTCCAAATGACTGCACTCCTAGCCAATAGCCGAACTATAACTTTAACATCAACCCTAAGTCAGAGCCACCCAGAAAAGTCACTCTCATACTCCTGACCATCAGAAACTATATATCACAATAAATGTTGATGTTTCAATCTGGTAAGATTTGGGCATATTGTTACGTAACAATAGATAATATGGAGTAATAACTGATGGGAACTCATCTGGAAAAGATAAACTTGTACACATACTTTATACTGTTGAGCAGATAAATTCTAAATGGATCAAAGATTTAAATGTAAAATATGAAATGTTCTAAATTATTACCAGAAAACATGAGCTAATTCCTTTAAACAAGTTTTCTCCACCTCACCACTAGTAACATTTCAGGCTGGATAATTCCTTATTGTAGGATTCTTTCCTGTGCGTTGTAGGATATATAACAGCATCCCTGGCCTCTACCCTCCAGATACCTGGAAGCCCTATCTTCCCATTTGTGACAATCAAAAATGTCTTTAGACACTAGAGTCAGAGGAGGGTAGGGGCTTTCTGATCATGATAACACACACACACACACACACGAAATCCTATGCAAAGTCAGTGGACAAGTGACAAGCTGTGGGAAAAATAATACTTGCAACTCATATCACAGGCAAATGACTAACAATCCAAAAGAAAAATAGGCAAGAGAGCAGAACAGATAATTCTTAGAAAAAGAAATACAAATGGCCCTTAAACATGTGAAGTGATTCTCAACCTCATTCAAAATAAGAGAAATTCAATCAAAACTAAACTATTTTTTTTTAAACGTGTAAATTGGCAAAAAAAAAAAAACAAATCCAAGTTTGGCCACACACTGTCTGATCATTGCTGGGAAGATGAGAGCCAGACTCTCCTATGGTGCTGGTGGGAGTACTAAATGGTTCAACTCCTAGGGAGTACAATTTAGTACTATCTTCCAAAATCACAAATATATTTATCCTTTGATCCAGTCGTTCTGGTTCTAGTTTAGCTTACAGATATGCCTATTCTCACCTTCTATCCTGATGACAGAACTGTGTCTGGCACACGGCTGCCCAGCTTCATGCTGCATTTCCCATCCTCCCTTGCAGCTAGTGGTAGCTATGTCACTAAGTCTTGGCCAGTGGAACATGATGGGATGAGATGTTTGCCACTTTTTGGTCTGGGTCCTCACGTGTTGGGCATGTGCTTCTCCATGATCTCTCTTTTCCTTCCTGTGACCTGAAAGATGGATGTGTCCATGATCCAATTTCAATCATGCAGACTAAGACCTTGAGAAAAGTAGGAGGAATGAGATGGAAGGAACCTAGCCCCTTGTAATATACTGTTTGTGTCCCCTCAAAATCCATATGTTGAAACTTCCAATGTGATGGTAGTATAAGGTAGGACCTTTGAGAGGTGATTAGGTCATAAGGGTGGAGACTTCGTTAATGGGATTAGTATCTGTATAAAAGATGCCCCAGAGAGCACTCTTGCCCTCTCTCCCATGTGAGAACACATGAGACAACAGCTGTCTATGAACCAGGAAGCAGGATCTCAACAGACACTGAATCTGCCTGTGCCTAATCTTGAACTCAGCCTTCAGACTGTGAGAAGTAAGTCTCTGTTTTTCAAGCCACCCTGTCTATGGTAGCTTATTATAGCCACCCAAACGGACTTAGATACCCATGAATGATCACAAAAAACAAGTCCACCATCACTGGACTCACCATACCCCACACCTCAGGACTATTACCTGAAGGAAATAACCTTAAGCCATTATACATCTGGATCTTTTTCTTAGGGTACCTTAGCCTTTATCCTACTATACACCTGTGAACATATGAAATGACATATGGACAAGATTATTCATTTTGGCCTTGTTTGACATTGTAAAAGACTGGAAAGAGCCCAAATTTCCATCAGTAGAGGAGTGGTTAAATAAACTACAGCATATCCACAAGATGAAGTACCATGTAGGTATTTAAGAAATGAAGAAGCCCTTTCTATATTCACATGAGTATATCCCTAGGCCATATTCTTAAAATGAAAAACACACAGTGCAAAGCATTGCTCTCCAGTAAGACAATACATCCCTGATGTTGGCTTGGCCATGTGACAGGCTGCAGCCAGTGGAGCAATGTGATGTATGTCATGTCTGAGTTTCCTGAGGCATCATGAATTTCTGCCAGTTCTCTTGTTCCTGCCCTCTACCATAGGAAGAGCATGTCTCAGATAGCAGCTGCTCCTTTGGCCTGGATCCCAGAAAAAGGAGACCTAGGAAGCCTACCTACAGCCAGGAGCAGAGCTGCAGCTGGAGCAGAGCAGCCCATAGAAAAGTGACTGAGAAAGAAAAGTGTGCTTTGAAAGCCCCTGAGGTTTAGAGCTTGTTTGTATTCACACAAAATAATCTAGTAAAAATATAAGTTATCCTTTGTGTAAGAAAGAGGATTAAGAAGAGTATCTGTCACATTTTGCACAGCAAAGGAAACCATAACAAAAGAACAGACAAGACACAGAATGGGAGAAAATATTTGCAAACAATGCGAGTAACAAGAGATTAGTCTCCAAAATGTACAGACAGCTCATGTGGCTCCATGTCGAAAAAACAAACGACCCAATCAAAAGACGGGCAGAAGCTCTAAACAGACACTTCTCCAAAGAAGACATACAGATCGCCAAGAGGCACATGAAAAGATGCTCAACGTCACTAATTATTAGAGCAATGCAAATCAAAACTACAATAAGATATCACTTCACGCCAGTCAGAATGGCCATTATCAAAAAATGTACAAACAATAAATGCTAGAGAGGGTGTGGAGGAAAGGGAACCCTCCTACACTGTTGGTTGGAATGTAAATTGGCACCACGAACATGGAGAACAGTATGGAGGTTGGGCATATATCTGGAGAAAACCATAATTCTACAGGATACATGCACTCCAATGCTTATTGCTGCACTACTTACATTAGCCAAGACATGGCAGCAACCTAAATGTCCATCAACAGAGGAATGGATAAAGAAGATGTGGTACATATACACAATGGCTATTACTCAGCCATTACAAAGAACAAAATAATGCCATTTGCAGCAACATGGATGGACCTGGAGATTATCATACTAAGTGAAGTAAGTCAGACAGAGAAAGACAAATATCATATGATATTGCTTATATGTGGAATCTTTTAAAAAAGATACAAATGAACTCATTTACAAAACAGAAACAGACTCACAGACCTAGAGAACGAACTTACGGTTTCCGGCTGGTGGGGAGGGGGGGACTGGGAGGTTGGGATTGACATGTACACACTGCTGTATTTAAAATAGATAACCAACAAGGACCTACTGTATAGCACAGGGAACTCTGCTCAATACTCTGTAATAACCTGAATGGGAAAAGAATTTGAAAACGAATAGATACACGTATATGTATAACTGAATCAGTTTGCTGTACACCTGAAACTAATACATCATTAAACTATACTTCAATTAAAAAAAAGAATATATATCACATTTGCATTTATTTTTGTAAAAAAAACACTAGAAGGATAAAAAAGAAACTAACAATTTTCATATCATTGTAATGACACCAGTCAGAGCTGTTATGAACATTTTGTTGTATTTACTTCTAGTCTTTTATTCTGTGCATATTTTTAAATAAAAATGGAATTATACGATGCATAATCTTTTGTAAACTTTCTTTCCCACTTAGCATTATATGAAGGCAACTTCTCAAATGCTTAGTTACCATTTTAATATGTAATTCCCAGTTTACTTCTTTTGTTTTGTTCTGATGTATTGTAGAAAGTTCTAGCAGAGGTCTGTGCAGAGTCACTGGTGCACACAAGTGATAGGGCCAGTCTTCCGACGTCTACAGGTAGGTAATCCCATCTGACTGAGCCTAGCTCTGCTAGGATGGCGTGTGAGCTCTTGCTCACACAGTAGACCAGCCCCAGAGGCCCACGCGTGGCTCCAGCAGTGGGAAAGGCATGAGGGATTCCGGTCACGTTGTATACTTGGGTCGTGTCCTTCTTCAAAGTTTTGATAAACCCACAGACATGTGTCTTCTTCCTGAAGAAGTTTTCTTTGTTTCTATAAGCTCAGAAATTTTCACCTCAAGCCAAATTGGAAGTCACACACACACACACAATAATCTGACCAGAAAACTCAGAAAATGTCTGCTTTCTCAGAGAAGAATATCTTAAGAGGGTATTCTAAGAATAGGAGGAATTTGCTATTCGTATTGAAGTTTTTGTATCATCCAGCAAGGCCCGACATCACACACTAAAGGGCAGGGCTTCTGGCACCCATGCCGGCACAGTGACACCACACTGCCAGGCCTCTGTCCCAACAGCATTGTACTGAACTGTATTTGTTCATTTGTTTCATTGCTATAGCACAGGTCGCTTTTAACTTAACACAGTTCACCTTTGCAACTACAGTAGAAAGAAGGACATTCTGATCATATGCATGTGTATGTCTGAAATAAAATAAACCAAAATCCACATGTAACATTCAATTGCCGGCATGCAGCACCCGTGTACCAATGGAGGGAATTACTGTCAGGGTGCGTTTCTTATTCCTCTAAAGATCTAGGGAATCGACTCAACTGGCCTGGAGGAGAGGGGTCCCTGCAGACTTTCCAGTGCTTTAGAAGCCCCAAGGCAGAATTTTCAATGCCAGAAGGTGATTTCGAGGGCTATATTAGCCCATAAGCATGCCCATGAGGACTAATGGGAACAATGTAAGATGAAAAAAAATATATTAAAAAAGACAAGGTGAAGATGAAACAGATTCAGACTTCTCTGGCAGGTCTAAATAATTTAAAAGCACAAAGCACAGGCTTCTAGGACGGGTTAAGCACATCCAGCTGTGAATCAGAAGACCTATGTTTTACGAGTTTAACATTTTGGAAAGTAACAAAGAAGGAGGGGTTGAAATCTATTCAAGAATCCAACAAGCGTATGTTGGATTGTTGCTCTTTACTGACACAGGAGGCTATGATTAGAAGGATGGCTGATAAAGCTAGAAATAGCTACTCAACTAAGCAATGAAGGGAAAGAGTAAAACAGGTCTTTTCCAAAGAGCCCTGTGCCCCATTATAAGAGACGGTGCAGTGAATTTAACCTAACGCGCGCGCCTTCAATGTGTCGTTACAGCAATACATGGTGTGTCACTGTGGGCACACACTAGTTTACCTATGAACGTGACACTAGTGAGAATTGCCTAAGTGGATTTTGTGGGACCAACATTTCCAGACTTAGCTTTTGTCCTCATATCTTAAGAGTATTCTAGGAGATATGAAACCTAAGTGGGAATAAAGTTATGGGGAAGGAGAAATAGAAATAGGAGGAGCCAGGTTGCCACCGTTGTTGCCATCACTTAAGTGAGGCCAGATGCCCTGGGTTGAGGAAGGGGAGTTAGGAAGCAGTAAAGGAGGAGAAGTACGAACAGCCTGAACCCAAGCTGAGAGTCCTGCCTTATATGAGGACGATGGTGAGGAGGAAGAGGGGGAAGCGGTGGAGGACGAAGGGAAGATGCTAATGACAAGCATCAGGAAGATACACAAGTCAGGCTTTCCCAGTCCCCAGCCAGTAAGTCCAGGACCACTTGTACAGGGCTGCAGGCAGTCAAGGTTCCCTTTTGGCACCTTCAGGGCTGTACCGTGGAAAGGGGGGGAAGCTGTGAAATGTGCTCCCAATTTGGACCAAATTCATGATGTCAATCTCCATGTCTAACATCATCATGTCTGAATGATTCTCTGAACGCCTTGGCCAGCGCTGTCAGTTTTATATTGATATATTTTATAGCTGGCAGCCTTAAGTATAGTACTTGGGCAAGTTGGCACTCGTAGTATGGAATTTTTCTGTCAAGCGATTCTGTCCTTGACAACCTTCTAAAGCTTATTTAGGGAGACAATGTTGTCCTGTTGTCCCTGCAAAACTTCTATATTTATAAGTCCAGGACAGCCTCTGGCTAAGAGTAGAATTGACCTCATGATAAAGCCACAGAGGAAAACTTCTCACTTTCCTCCAAGACATGTCTCCTAAAGCTGTTCGGAGTTATTGGCTGGTGTGAGGGTTGTAATAGTAATAAACACCCTATTTGAGGAAAAGGGTACAATTTCTTTGCCATATGTTTTAATCATCTCAGTGGATATTTTTTTGCCAGGTAATGTAACAATTTCTCCTTATTTTGTGTGTTCACATCACATTATCGTTTTTTGTTTTGTTTTGTTTTTGTTTTGTTTTGTTTTAATTGATGGAGCCATATTGGATATATGCATTGCCAATTATATGCTGGGGATAGAAATCTAATGATTGGACAGTTGTATAGAAGCACCACCTTCCGAATTATTGCCAAACCAAGCTGAATTCATTCATGCTCCAACACGGGGCAGGAGCTCTAAGTGCAAACAATGCATAGTGTGTGAGATCTGGGCCAAACACCAAAGGAACTCATGGGTTCCTTGCCTCCTAATCCTGAAACCAACCAAGTTGTGTTACAAGATTACTCTTGTTGTAGAGACAGCTGGTATTGATGTTACAGACAGTTTCAATGTGCTCACTTTAAAATAAGGTTTGTATACTGAAGCGTTACAGGTACCACCTATTGCCCAAGTACATGCATTTTTCTTAGGCTTTATTCAATCAATTGCAAATTACTGCTGTAAATATTTCTGATGGGAGGGGCGTTCCTCTAGTCATTTCACCTTGGACTGGCCCAGGGGTCACTTGCTCTCTGGTAGCTCCTCTGTATCACTTGTTGTGAACATCTGCTGCATCCTTTCCTCTGGTGACATTTCCTCTTTGCAATTTCCATTCCTTTCACATGAGCAGCTGTCAAGCTTTTGCCCACTTAGCGCCTGCGATCCATGAATCTCAACTACTTTTTTTAAGCTTTTATTTTCATAGAATTTCATGTGTGTGTATATATATACATACACACACATATATGTGAAATATATGTATATATATATAATTTTTATTGTGGTAAAATATACATAACATGAAGTTTACCATCTTACCAATTTTTAAGTGTACGGTCCAGCGGCATTAAGTACATTTAGTGTTGTGTGACTACCACCACTCTCCCCATTTTCCATTTCCAGAACTTTTTCATCATCCCAAACAGAAACTCCATATCCATTAACCAGTAACTCCTCTTCCCACCTCCCTCCCTGCAGCCCCTGGAAGTATTCTACTTTCCGTTCAAACCACGTTTCATGTATTTACTGGATAGAAAGGAAGGGGATTTGCTCCTCACTCACAGGTGAAGGGGCAGCCGGGACCAGACACCGGCCTGGGAAGGAACATGACACAGGGTCACTTGACCCAGACCCTGTCTTCCTCCTCAAGCTCCTCTTTCCAGCCCCTCTGCTCAGAAAGCTGGGCCCCTGGTACTGCCCTGGACCAGGACTAGAATGTTCTACTCAAACCCACGTTGCCTCTCCCCTGGGCCACTCTCCAAGGCCACTCAAATTCCCACTTCCATTGACAGAAGATAAGGATGAAATAACCCATTCCACAGTGTGGAGAGCTTACTGAGTGAAGCACATGAACCATCCAGGGTGTTTGTGTTTTGAGGAGAACATTTATGAGCGCAAAGCAAAGTGCTGCACCCTCAGGACACACACTAGGGCCTGAGAAAGTGTTTGGAGCTGTTCAAATTAGGCAAAAACAAATCACTTCCGTGTCGATAGCTTTGCACTGCTATTTCCACTAGCAATACTATAGATGGGGGAGGTTGAGGGGTAGGCATAGTGAAGAATCAGAATTCCTGTCATGGGTGGGGTGAGGGAGGGATTCACAGGTATAAACGGAAACTTTTTTGTGTTGCCAGCCGTGATGTTCACTTACATCTCCTTCCTGCCAAGCAGTCCTGTGTCCCTCCTCCAGTCACACTACATCCTAAAGAGAAAAATGCAGATTACAAAAATCTCATTAGGTAAAATGTAGAATAATACCTATGTAATGACAGTATTTTTCTTGCAATACTGTAGGATATCATATACATATATTTTATATGTATAGTAGATGGTTTCCCATAAAGAAAAGCAAAGGACAGGATTTGGGTTCTTCAGAGGTACGGCAAATACCAGCTAGAAGACCTGAGCTACTGCAAAGCTTTGACTGTCAAAGACAATAAACCTTTAGAGCCAGGCTTCATGGGAAAGAAAGGGAAAGAGAATTTTCTGCATTCTTTTGGCATAATAAAGACCAGGCCAAAAAATTAAATCACAGTATTTTCCATAAATTTAGGGAAGATAATTCTTTTGCCCAGAAAAGCCACTGGCCATGCTACCCTAAGGGGAGGAAGAAGGAAGGAGAGCCCAAAGCTGCAAAGCTGGCCCTACCCTGTCCTGAGTTGAACTGTCCCCTGAGAAAGAGGAGAGAGGGAGAGCGCACGGAGGTCAGGGCCAGGGTGCTGCTTCCCCCCGACCCCCGCCCAGGGGTGGGTGGAGGGAGCTTTAGAACAGTGTCAGCAAGAGAAACATCATGTGAGTCACAAAGGCCAGCTACCTCTGTACTTTCAAATTTTCTAGTCGCCACATGAAAAAGTGAAAAGAAACAAGTGAAATTAATGTAAATAATACATTTCATTTAACCCAACTTAACCAAAATATTATTACTTCAACATATAATCAGCATAAAATTACTAACAAGATAGTTGACATTTTTTTTATATTGTCATTGAAATCTGATGTGTATCCTTCATATGCAGGACATCTCAATTCATACCGGCCGTGTTTCAGCTATTCAGTGGGTGCAGGTGGCCCGTGACTGTCATGTTGGATGGCACAGCTTTAGAAGATCGTAAGATACACATGCACAGTACCAATCCTCAGTCTGTTTCCATGACCTAAATGACACAGCATTGGGAGTGGGAAGCTGGCCAAGGGAGGAGAAGAAAACGAGTTCTAGGCAATGCTACAGCCTCTCCTGCCATCTCCACCAAGGCTTGCCAGTAGCTTCTAGAGGATCCTGAAGTTGCCCTGCCCAGTGACCAGATATAGACTTACTGGTATTAGAAGTGGACTCAAAGAGTTTGGGCCTGGAACAAGAGGGTATTAAGGGTTGTGGTTCCAAGATCAGGACAAATGTTTAAGATCACAGGCTGACAAGAGCAGTCCCACTTCAGCAGGAAAGACCACATAGGATCCAGAAGCTAAGCCCCACCATGGCTCTGCATTCATTCATTTATTCAGCAAATATGGATTCACGGTCTGCTCTGTAAAAGCCACTGATCCTGGTATTGGGCAGACAGTTGAAAAAAAGAATCTAAAAATCTGTTCCCTTATGGAAATTATATTCTAGTTGGGGAAGAAAAACTGAAAAGAAAAAATAAGCAAAATATATAAGGTGTTAGATAATGATAAGAACTATGGGAAAAGATAAAAAATAAAGCAGGATGGGGGAAGGGGAGTGGGGAAATAAATACATAATTTTAAATTAAATTAAGATGTCAGGAAGTAGCTGGACAAGGGAATGAGAAATCTTAGAGACTGAGCGTTTTTCTTATTTTTTTTTCTTTTCTTGCCACCCATGGTGGAGGCGAGGTAGAGAGCTGAGGTCTCAAAACAGGGATCAGAACAGTTAGGAGAAATAAATTGCCTTATATTTGGTACATCCGTATACAGTGTGATTAAATTGGCTTCTTAAATTCATATGTATTTATGTGGAAGAGACTGACAGCATGTATTACAAACTATTAACTGTGCTTCTCTTTGGGGATTATGGTGAACTTATTTTCATTGTACTTTTCTCCATTTTCCCGATTTTCTACAATCAGCATAGCCTACTTTAATCAGGAGAGGTAAAAAAGCCCTCAAAAACATTGTTTATGAAGAAAAGGAACCAAAATAAAGCCAGCTTCTTTTGCCGTCTAATAATACTGGTATAATTGAGGTATTTAACCATAGTGTGAACTTCTGAGTTCCGTGTATCTTTCTGTGTTCTTTCAGTAACAGCCACTGTAGTTCTCCTTTCTTTAGACTTTTAGCCAGTTTTGTTTTGTTTAGTCCACATGTCTACATTCGTTGAACTTGAATCTTCCCATTGTGTTTTTCTGATATTCAGCATCTAGCATCTTATTACGCTGACAGCATCTTGTGAGAAATGCTGGCAGGTGTGGGTTGTGACGCTCACTCACTGCCCCATGCACCATAGATCATCAGTTGTGACACCTATCCCAGTCCGCTCCACTACCAGACTTGGTGTGCTTTCTTCTGGAAACTCCTTGTGTGGATAAAATCCCCAAAGACATTCTGAGAAACTGCCATCTGGAATGCTGAATGTTGTCAGCATGCGGCTTTATACTGATTTATCTGCAAGTTCCATCACTGGCACCAAACAGATCCCACTGAGAGCCAGCCCAGGGAGTTCTTTTAACTCTTTGAGAGAGAAGAGGTATGCAAACTGAAATAACCAGAAAGGCCATTCCTTTAAAGTGATATCACTTGATGTTAAGAGAACATCTTGATCTCCATTAAACCTCTGAGAACAATACAAATATTCTGATGAATGTATAAGCTTGGACTGACATCCTATTAACCTGTTGATCTTTACATTAACTTGTACACAGGATTTTCAAAGGCTCATTTCATTATCCATGTTGAAAATATGGAAGATGTATATAGCTACAGAGTGTAGCTAATATTTTAATAAGAACTTTAATATTATAAGATATTGATAATCTACACTTTCAAAAACAACAATGAATATTTTGCAAAAAATGTTTGTCTTTTTTTAAAGTTTCGTTTAACGAGAACCCTAATGTACAACCAAGAATGACATATTTTGAAAAACTGAGAAATATAATGTGAGTGGCTCCGGGGGGTTTAAAACCCTGAAGTGTTTCACTATCTTTTTTGCCTTTCAGGGCTTTATACCAAGGGAGCTCAGACACAGGAAACATTTGTCAAATGGGAAACAAATTACCACTTTAATAAATAAGGACAGAAAGCAAGGCTCTGAAAATTTATCCTAGGATTCAATTAGGAGACCTAATTGAAGCTTCCTAGTTTGTTTTTCTATTCCTAAGCTACATTTGCCAGAAAACTTTCAGCAGATTGTGAGTGCTCATACCACCCGATAGAACAGGTAGGCAGGAAAAAATTAAGTGTTAAGTGTATAGAAACTTTGAATAACAATTAACAAACTAAGCAGTACACTGATGTAATGGGTGTATATAGGACACTGCATTCAACAATGACGGAACAACCCTTTCAAGTGTAAATATAGCATGTGACAAAATTTACAATATACTTTATAATTAAAACTTTTCAAAATTTTTCAGATTGATTGAAATCACTCAGAGTATCTTCTCTGAACACAGTGGACTTACACCAGAAACTTACAACAAAAATATAACTAGAAAAATCTCCAATTATGGAAAATTAAGCTTTTCACAAAATTAAATATCCATTCATGATTAAAAACAAAACTAAAATTTAAAAACTTTAAAATCTGGAAATAGGAAGAAATTTTCTTCAACTGATTAAACGGTATGTTTAAAAACACCTATTGCAAGCATCCTAAGTTATTATTTAAAGCTTTCCTTCGAAGGTTGGGAATGAGATAAGGATATCTATTGTCAATACTGTCCCGGCATTCCTAGACAATTCATAAATAAAAAAACTTTTCCCAAGAACTGAAACCATTAATATACAAAAACAAATTCTATTTCTATATACCAGCATAATAGACACATTATAATTTTAAAACAATACCATTTATTTCTGGGCTTTCTATCCTGTTCCACTGATCTATATATCTATTTTTGTGCCAGTACCATACTGTTTTGATTACTGTAGCTTTGTAGTATAGTCTGAAGCCTGGGAGCCTGATTCCTCCAGCTCCATTTTTCTTTCTCAAGTTTGCTTAAGAATGACACTAGAGGGCTTCCCTGGTGGTGCAGTGGTTGAGAATCTGCCTGCCAATGCAGGGGACACGGGTTCGAGCCCTGGTCTGGGAAGATCCCACATGCCGCAGAGCAACTGGGCCCATGAGCCACAGCTACTGAGCCTGCACGTCTGGAGCCTGTGCTCTGCAACAAGAGAGGCCGCGATGGTGAGAGGCCCGCGCACCGCGATGAAGAGTGGCCCCCGCTTGCCACAACTAGAGAAAGCCCTCGCACAGAAACGAAGACCCAACACAGCCAAAAATAATAAATTAATTAATTAATTAATTTAAAAAAAAAAGGCTCACTCAAAAACATGGCAGTAAATTAAAAAAAAAAAAAAAAAAAAAGAATGACACTAGAACATTCTCTAACACCATACACAAAAATAAACTCAAAATGGATTAAAGACCTAAACATAAGATCAGATACTGTAAAACTCTTAGAAGGGCAGAAGGGGAGAGGCATCATGTCGAAAGGAGGGCCTCTGGAGTGCGGATTTCTGCAGTTTGGAGCCATGTGGCTGACAGGGTTTTGGTGCTCTGGCCGGGTGTCAGGCCTGAGCCTCTGAGGTGGGAGAGTTAAGTTCAGGCCACTGGTCCACCAGAGACCTCCTGACCCCACGTAATATTGAACAGCAAAACTCAGAGATCTCCATCTCAACGCTAAGACCCAGCTCCACTCAATGACCAGCAAGCTACAGTGCTGGACACCCTATGGCAAACAACTAGCAAGACAGGAACACAAACCAACCCATTAGCAGAGAGGCTGCCTAAAATCATAATAAGTTAACAGACATCCCAAAACACACTACCGAACGAGGTTCTGCCCACCAGAAAGGCAAGATCCAGCCTCATCCACCAGAACACCGGCACCAGTCCCCTCCACCACAAAGCCTACGCAACCCACAGAACCAACCTTACCCACTGGGGGCAGACACCAAAAACAACAGGAACTACAAACAGGCAGCCTGAGAAAAGGAGACCCCAAACACAGTAAGTTAAGCAAAATGAGAAGACAAACACACAGCAGATGAAGGAGCAAGGTAAAAACCCACCAGACCAAACAAATGAGGAGGAAATAGGGAGTCTATCTGAAACAGAATTCAGAGTAATGATAGTAAAGATGATCCAAAACCTTGGAAACAGAATGGAGAAAACATAAGAAACGTTTAACAAGGATCTATAAGAACTAAAGAGCAAACAAACAATGATGAACAACACAATAAATGAAATTAAAAATTCTTGAGAAGGAATCACTAGCAGAATAACTGAGGCAGAAGAACGGATAAGTGACCTGTTAGATAAAATAGTGGAATTAACTACCACAGAGCAGAATAAAGAAAAAAGAATGAAAGAATTGAAGACAGTCTCAGAGACGTCTGGGACAATATTAAATGCACCAACATTCAAATTATAGGTGTCCCAGAAGAAGAAGAGAAAAAAAAAAGGGACTAAGAAAATATTTGAAGATATTATAGTTGAAAACTGCCTTAATATGGGAAAGGAAATAGTCAATCAAGTCCATGAAGCACAGAGAGTCCCATACAGGATAAATCCAAGGAGAAACACAAGATACATATTAATCAAATTATCAAAAGTTAAATACAAAGAAAAAATATTAAAAGCAGGAAGGGAAAAGCAACAAATAACATGCAAAGGAATCCCCATAAGATTAACAGCTGATCTTTCAGCAGAAACTCTGCAAGCCATGAGAGAGTGGCAGGACATATTTAACGTGATGAAAGAGAAAAACCTACAACCAAGATTACTCTACCCAGCAAGGATATCATTCAGATTCAAGAGAGAAATTAAAATATTTACAGACAAGCAAAAGCTAAGAGAATTCAGCACCACCAAACCAGCTTTATAACAAATGCTAAAGGAACTTCTGTAGGCAGGAAACACAAGAGAAGGAAAAGACCTACAATAACAAACCCAAAACAATTAAGAAAATGGTAATAGGAACATACATATTGATAACTACCTTAAATGTAAATGGATTAAATGCTCCAACCAAAAGACATAGACTGGCTGAATGGATACAAAAACAAGACCCGTATATATGCAGTCTACAGGAGACCCACTTCAGACCTAGGGACACATACAGACTGAAAGTGAGGGGATGGAAAAAGATATTCCATGCAAATGGAAATCAAAAGAAAGCTGGAGTAGCAATTCTCATAGCAGATAAAATAGACTTTAAAATAAAGACTCTTACAAGAGACAAAGAAGGACACTACATAGTGATGAAGGGATCAATCCAAGAATATATAACAATTTTAAATATTTATGCACTCAACATAGGAACACCTCAATACATAAGGCAAATGCTAACAGCCATAAAAGGGGAAATTGACAGTAACACAATCATAGTAGGGGACTTTAACACCCCACTTTCACCAATGGACAGATCATCCAAAATGAAAATAAATAAGCAAACACAAGCTTTAAATGATACATTAAATGAGATGGATTTAACTGATAATTATAGGACATTCCATCCAAAAACAACAGAATACACTTCCTCTCAAGTACTCATGGAACATTCTCCAGGATAGATCATATCTTGGGTCACAAATCAAGCCTTGGTAAATTTAAGAAAATTGAAATTGTAGAAAGTATCTTTTCCAACCACAATGCTATGAGACTAGATATCAATTACAGGAAAAAATCTGTAAAAAATACAAACACATGGAGGCTAAACAATACACTACTAAATAACCAAGAGATTACTGAGGAAATAAAAAAATACCTAGAAACAAATGACAATGAAAACACGATGACCCAAAACCTATGGGATGCAGCAAAAGCAGGTGTAAGAGGGAAGTTTATAGCAATACAATCCTACCTCAAGAA
This sequence comes from Balaenoptera borealis, assembly GCF_965194805.1. NCBI lineage: Eukaryota > Metazoa > Chordata > Mammalia > Artiodactyla > Balaenopteridae > Balaenoptera > Balaenoptera borealis. Next base: position 94,909,838 of record NC_138864.1, on the reverse strand, counting down.
ACAAGAAACATCTCAAATAAACAACCTAACCTCACACCTAAAGCAATTAGAGAAAGAAGAACAAAAAAACCCCCAAAGTTAGCAGAAAGAAAGAAACCATAAAGATCAGATCAGAAATAAATGAAAAAGAAATGAAGGAAATGATAGCAAAGATCAATAAAACTAAAAGCTGGTTCTTTGAGAAGATAAACGAAATTGATAAACCATTAGCCAGACTCAAGAAAAAAAGCGAAAAGACTCAAATCAACAGATTTAGAAATGAAAAAGGAGAAGTAACAACTGACACTGCAGAAATACAAAGGATCATGAGAGATTACTACAAGCAACTATATGCCAATACAATGGACAACCTGGAAGAAATGGACAAATTCTTAGAAAAGCACAACCTTCTGAGACTGAACTAGGAAGAAATAGAAAATATAAACAGACCAATCACAAGCACTGAAATTGAAACTGTGATTTAAAACCTTCCAACAAACAAAAGCCCAGGACCAGATGGCTTCACAGGTGAATTCTATCAAACATTTAGAGAAAAGCTAACACCTATCCTTCTCAAACTCTTACAAAATATAGCAGAGGGAGGAACACTCCCAAACTCATTCTATGAGGCCACCATCACCCTGATACCAAAACCAGACAAAGATGTCACAAAAAAAGAAAACTAGCCAATATCACTGATGAACATGGATGCGAAAATCCTCAACAAAATACTAGCAAATATAATCCAACAGCACATTAAAAGGGTCATACACCATGATCAAGTGGGGTTTATCTGAAGAATGCAAGGATTCCTCAACATATGCAAATGAATCAATGTGATAAACCATATTAACAAACTGAAGGAGAAAAACCATATGATCATTTCAATAGATGCAGAAAAAGCTGTCGACAAAATTCAACACCCATTTATGATAAAAGCCCTCCAGAAAGTAGGCATAGAGAGAACTTACCTCAAAATAATAAAGGCCAAATATGACAAACCCACAGGCAATATCACTTTAAATGGTGAAAAACTGAAACCATTTCCACTAAGATCAGGAACAAGACAAGGTTGCCCACTCTCACCGCTATTATTCCACATAGTGTTGGAAGTTTTAGCCACAGCAATCAGAGAAGAAAAAGAAATAAAAGGAATCCAAATCGGAAAAGAAGAAGTAAAGCTGTCACTGTTGGCAGATAACATGATACTATACATAGAGAAGCCTAAAGATGCTACCAGAAAGCTACTAGAGCTAATCAATGAAGTTGGTAAAGTAGCAGGATACAAAATTAATGCACAGAAATCTCTTGCATTCCTATGCACTCATGATGAAAAATCTGAAAGAGAAATTAAGGAAACACTCCCATTTACCACTGTAACAAAAAGAATAAAATAACTAGGAATAAACCTCCCTAAGGAGACAAAAGATCTGTATGCAGAAAACTATAAGACACTGATGAAAGAAATTAAAGAGGATACAAACAGATGAAGAGATATACCATGTCCTTGGACTGGAAGAATCAACATTGTGAAAATGACTATACTATCCAAAGCAATCTACAGATTCAATGCAATCCCTATCAAACTACCAATGGCATTTTTCACAGAACTAGAACAAAAAATTTCACAATTTGTATGGAAACACAAAAGACCCCGAATAGCCAAAGCAAACTTGAGAAAGAAAAACGGAGCTGGAGGAATCAGGCTCCTGGACTTCAGACTATACTACAAAGCTACAGTCATCAAGACAGTATGGTACTGGCACAAAAAAACAGAAATATAGATCAATGGAACAGGATAGAAAGCCCAGAGATAAACCCACACATATATGGTCACCTCATCTTTGATAAAGGAGGCAAGAATATACAATGGAGAAAAGACAGCCTCTTCAATAAATGGTGCTAGGAAAACTGGACAGGTACATGGAAAAGAATGAAATTAGAACACTGCCTAACACCACACACACAAACAAAAACTCAAAATGGATTAAAGACCTAAATGTAAGGCCAGACACTATCAAACTCTTAGAGGAAAACATAGGGAGAACACTCTATGACATACATCACAGCAAGATCCTTTTTGACCCACCTCCTAGAGAAATGGAAATAAAAACAAAAATAATCAAATGGGACCTAATGAAACTTAAACGCTTTTGCACAGCAAAGGAAACCATAAACAAGACCAAAAGACAACCTTCAGAATGGGAGAAAACATTTGCACATGAAGCAACTGACAAAGGATTAATTTCCGAAATATACAAGCAGCTCATGCAGTTCAATATCAAAAAAACAAACAACCCAATCCAAAAATGGGCAGAAGACCTAAATAGACATTTCTCCAAAGAAGATATACAGATTGCCAACAAACACATGAAAGGATGCTCAACATCACTAATCATTAGAGAAATGCAAATCAAAACTACAATGAGGTATCACCTCACACTGGTCCAAATGGCCATCATCAAAAAATCTACAAACAATAAATGCTGGAGAGGGTGTGGAAAAAAGGGAACCCTCTTGCACTGTTGGTGGGAATGTAAATTGATACAGCCACTATGGAGAACAGTGTGGAGGTTCCTTATAAAACTAAAAATAGAACTACCATATGACCCAGCAATCCCTCTACTGGGCATATACCCTGAGAAAACCATAATTCAAAAAGAGTCATGTTCCACAATGTTCATTGCAGCTCTGTTTACAACAGCCAGGACACAGAAGCAACCTAAGTGCCCATCGAGAGATGAATGGATAAAGAAGTTGTGGCACATATATATAATGGAATATTACCAGCCATAAAAAGAAACGAAATTGAGTTATTTGTAGTGAGGTGGATGGATCTCGAGTCTGTCATACAGAGTGAAGTAAGTCAGAAAGAGAAAAACAAATACCGTATGCTAACACATATATATGGAATCCGAAAGAAAAAAAAAATGTTCTGAAGAACCTAAGGGCAGGAAAGGAATAAAGACACAGATGTAGAGAATGGACTTGAGGACATGGGGAGAGGGAAGGGTAAGCTGGGACGAAGTGAGAGAGTGGCATGGACATATATACACTACCAAATGTAAAACAGATAGCTAGTGGGAAGCAGTCGCATAGCACAGGGAGATCAGCTTGGTGCTCTGTGACCACCTAGAGGGGTGGGATAGGGAGGGTGGGAAGGAGATGGGAGGGAGGAGCCTCCTCTAAGACCTCCCTAGAGGGAGGAGATATGGGGATATATGTTTATGTATAGCTGATTCACTTTGTTATACATCAGAAACTAACACACCATTGTAAAGCAATTATACTCCAATAAAGATGTTTAAAAAAAAATAAAAACTCTTAGAGGAAAACATAGGCAGAACACTTTTTGACATAAATCGCAGCAATGTCTTTTTGGATCCACCTCCTAGAGTAATGAAAATAAAAACAAAAATAAACAAATGGAACCTAATTAAACTCAAAAGCTTTTGCACAGCAAAGGAAACCATAAACAAAACTAAAAAGTCCACAGAATGGGAGAATATACTGTGAACAAATGATGCGACCCACAAGGGATTAATCTCCAAAATATACAAACGGTTCATGTAGCTCAGTATTAAAACAGAAAAAAAAAACCCAACCCAATCAAAAAATGGGCAGAAGATCTAAACAGACTTCTTCAAAGAAGATATAAATATGGCCAAAAAGCACATGAAAAGATGTTCAACATCGCTAATTATTAGAGAAATGCAAATCAAAACCACAATGAGATATCACCTCACACCTTTCAGAATGGCCATTATCAAAAAGTCTACAAACAATAAATGCTTGAGAGGGTGTGGAGAAAAGGGAACCCTCCTACACTGCTGGTGGGAATGTAAATTTGTACAACCATTACGGAGAAAGGTAGGGAGGTTCCCTAAAAAACTAAAAATAAAACTTTTATATCATCCAGCAATCCCACTCCTGGGCATATATCCAGAGAAAACCATAATTCGAAAAGATACATGCATCGCAAAGTTCATAGGAGCATATTTACAATAGCCAAGACATGCAAGCATATGTCCACTGACAGAGGAATCGATAAAGAAGATGTGGTACATGTATGCAATGGAAGGTTACTCAGCCATAAAAAAGAATGAAATAATGCCATTTGCAGCAACATAGATCCAACTAGAGGTTATCATACTAAGTGAAGTAAGTCCAATAGAGAAAGACAAATGTCATATGATATCACTTATATGTAGAATCTAAAAAAATGATACAAATGAACTTATTTACAAAACAGAAACAGACTCACAGACTTTGAAAACAAATTTATGGTTACCAAAGGGGAAAGTTGTTCAGGGGAGGGATAAATTAGGAGTTTGGGATTAACATATATTTACTACTATATATAAAATAGATAATCAATAAGGACCTACTGTATAGCACAGGGAAGTCTACTCAATATTCTATAATAACCTATATGGAAAAAGAATCAGAATAAGAATGGACACATGTATGTGTATAACTGAATCACTTTGCTGTACACCTGAAAGCAACACAACATTGTAAATCAACTATACTCCAATATAAAATAAAAAATTAAACAAAAGTAAAATAATGCCATTTTAAATAGTAACAAAAAACCACTAAATTTCCAGGAATATATCTAAGAAAAATCAAGACATCTACAAAGACAACCACAGAACATTACTGAATAAAAATAAAGGAGATCTAATTAATGGAATTGTATGAATTTTCATGTTAGGAGACTTACTATTATAAAAATTTTAATTTCTCCCATGCTGAAATATAGATTCAACTTAGTCCTAATAGAAAAAGTCCTAGCAACATTTTGTGTGTGTCAATGAGGTGATTTTTACATTTTTATGGAAATGAGTGGGACTAGGACAACCAACACAATTATGAACAAAAAATAATAAAGTTAGAGACCTTGTAATACCAAAAATCAAGACTTATGTCACTGCAATAGGGGAGCAGTATGAAAAAGGCAGAAGCTTAGACAAACTTACCATGGAACAGAATGCAGACTCTAACAGTGTATCTGTCCAAATTTAGTCACTGATTCATATGCTGCAGTGAGAGAAAGAATGGTCTTTTTTAATAAGTGGTACTGGGTCACTCGATATCCGTATGGAAAAGAAACAAATCTGGATTCCTCCCTAGCTCACATCACGGTCAAGAATAAATTACAGATAAACTACACATTTTTAGGCTCTGAACGTACAAGGCAAGACAATGAAATTTCTCGAAGATCATATAAGAGTTTATCTTTCTGAACTTGGAGAGGCAGAGATTTCTTAAAGTGCACACAAAAAAATCACTAACCATAAGGCAAAAAAATTGATAAGCTAGCCAATATTAAAATTCACATTTTCTAGTTATTGAAAGGAAAAAAATGCAAGTCATAAAGTAAAAGAAGTTACATGTGATAACAACGTTCAACGAAAGACAATATAGTTTTCAAATAGCAATAATTGTGCCTCGGATAAACCTCATTGGCTATGATACTGCCATTGTGCAAAGCTTGAAAGAAAGTATAAAGAACAAATGGAACAGGATAGAAGGCCCAGAGATAAACCCACACACATATGGTCACCTAATCTATGACAAAGGAGGCAAGGATATACAATGGAGAAAAGACAGCCTCTTCAATAAGTGGTGCTGGGAAAACTGGACAGCTACACGGAAAAGGATGAAATTAGAACACTCCCTAACACCATACACAAAAATAAACTCAAAATGGATTAAAGACCTAAATGTAAGGCCAGACACTATAAAACTCTTAGAGGAAAACCTAGGCAGAACACTCTTTGACATCAATCACAGCAAGATCTTTTTGACCCACCTCCTAGAGTAATGAAAATAAAACCAAAAATAAACAAATGGGACCTAATGAAACTTCAAAGCTTTTGCACAGTAAAGAAAACCATAAATGAGCTGAAAAGACAACTCTCAGAATGGGACAAAATATTGTGAACAAATCATGAGACCCACAAGGAATTAATCTCCAAAATATACAAGCAGCTCATGCAGCTCAATATCAAAAACAAAACAACCCGATCCAAAAATGGGCAGAAGACCTAAATAGACTTTTCTCCAAAGAAGACATAGAGGTGGCCAAGAAACACATGAAAAGATGCTCAACGTCACTAATTATTAGAGAAATGCAAATCAAAACTACAATGAGGTATCACCTCACAACCGTCAGAATGGCCATCATCAAAAAATCTACAAACAGTAAATGCTGGAGAGGGCGTGGAAAAAAGGGAACCCTCTTGCACTGTTGGTGGGAATGTAAATTGATACAGCCACTATGGAGAACAGTGTGGAGGTTCCTTAAAAAACTGAAAATAGAACTACCATAGGACCCAGCAATCCCACTACGGGGCATATACCCTGAGAAAACCATAATTCAAAAAGTGTCATGTACCAAAATGTTCATTGCAGCTCTATTTACAATAGCCAGGACATGGAAGCAACATGAATGGATAAAGTGTCCATCAACATGAATGGATAAAGAAGATGTGGCACATATATTCAATGGAATATTATTCAGCCATAAAAAGAAACACAATTGAGTTATTTGTAGTGAGGTGGATGGACCTAGAGTCTGTCATATAGAGTGAAGTAAGTCAGAAAGAGAAAAAAAAAATACCGGATGCTAACACATATATATGGAATCTAAAAAAAAAAAAAAAAAAAAAAGGTTCTGAGGAACCTAGGGGCAGGACAGGAATAAAGACACAGATGTAGAGAATGGACTTGAGGACACGGGGAGGGGGAAGGGTAAGCTGGGACAAAGTGAGAGAATGGCATGGATATATATACACTACCAAATGTAAAATAGACAGCTAGTGGGAAGCAGCCGCATAGCACAGGGAGATCAGCTTGGGGCTTTGTGACCACCTAGAGGGGTGGGATAGGGAGAGTGGGCGGGAGAGGCAAGAGGGAGGGGATATGGGGATATATGTATATTTATAGCTGATTCAGTTTGTTATACAGCAGAAACTAACACAACCAGATCATTGTAAAGCAATTATACTCCAATAAAGATGTTAAAAGAAAAAAACATCAGTAACCAAAACAAAACTGATAATAATGCATTCTGCGGGTGTACTAACTAGAATTTATTTACCTAGTTCCTCTTAATGGCTATGTTTTTGAAATGCTCTGTTTTTATATGAAGTAATGCTGACATCAATATTCTTATTACACATGTAATTTGCACAAATGTTCCCCACACACCCGTTTGTTATTTGACTTTGCTTGTGGAATATGTAAAGATCAATTTGTGGTCAAGTTTACCATTCATTTCTTTGATGGTTTCTGGACTTTTTAAATAAATGCTTCACAAGGACTCCACTCTGAAATCAAAGAAAAATTTTTCATACATGTTTTTACTGAGTAAAACAAAACAAAACAAAACAAAAATAAGAATACTACCTTTAACAGTCAATGGCTTTCTAGATTTTATTAAATATTATGTATATGACAGCCACAAAGTGATCTTGGTAATGTTTTGTATGTTTAATAATAACTTAGCGTTCATATATTTTCAGTAGTATCTCATGCACTTAAGAGTTTATCTCCTATCATAAAACATTGTCTACTTCATATTTCTTCAGGCACTTAGATCACTGGAGTCAAAGAGTTGCTGTTGAATGAACGGTCACAAAATTTTGAAGCAGTTTCGTTCCATCTTGGTGGTATTTGACTTTAAATAATTCTATTTTTCTATGTGATCTGGCTTTTCTATAAGGTGCATTTTTAACTTTGAGATTCAAAAAAATTTTACAATATACAAATACCATATTCTCTTTACTTTTATAGGAAGTCAGTTTCTCTCTTTTACATGGCAACCAGATCAATACCTCTCCCACCATGAAGTAAAAAAGAGAAAATCCATAAGCTCACAATAAGCATTTTTAAAAGACCATGTTAAGATAAAATTAAGCAGGGTGATTCTCGTGCACAACTCCCTTAACTTTACAATAGGTGTAGACTCACAAGACTCCTTTAAGCCTCCTGGCTTTCCCTATTCTTCATCTGAAGAAAGAAGTCTGAAGATTCACAAGTGACTTAGGGCAAGTAGGAAGCCCAAGAATCCTACCTGGCACCACCTCCCTGCAGGGAGAGGTGATCAGGTGAGGAACTGTGAATTTTCCTCATTTAATAAAACTTTTCCTCCTATGAATTCCTTTGGTTCCAGACTTAGTGGTTTCAAAATTGCTCAATTAATAAGCCAGCTCCAGTCCACTTTTTTTTTTCTTATTTATGCTCTTACCATGTCTTGAAATGCTCTTGCTTCTTCACTGTTTTGTTGTTTGTGCAAATCCATCCTTCCTCCTAGGTCCAGTTTAAGTCACATTTCTGCTCTGCCATCTTTAACTTCTTGGCCTCCTGGATGTAAGATGCCTGAAGCAGAGATCATATGCTGAGGTCAATATCCAGAGGGAGTAAAAGCAGTAAAGGAACTTTCTCTTGAGGAAATCCTTTCCCCAGAACACCAGAACCACCCCCATCCCACTCCATCCTCAAGCCAACTTGGCCTTGTACTTCTTCAACCCAAATTGTTTTGTATTCCCAGGCCTCAGTGAACCAAAGGAACAAGGCAGGCTCAAGGGGCTAGGGATACTTCATACCTCCCCTAAAAAGCATGGCCACAAGGAGTATGGATACTTGAACAAACGAGAGTCCTCTTAGGAAGGAGGGGGCCCATGACTGTGCACGATCAAACTGGTTGGCTGCACTCCCCAACCATTTGTACGTATGTCAGTGTCTGGAGCACCCTTCTCTTCGGGCTACTTTGGTGCTCCTACCCCCTCCCCAGCCTGGCACCTCTCCCTGGCTGCTAGGGTCTTGCTATACCTACTACACACCACTAGAATCAGCATTTACACCTTGTTGCTGAATTGAATGGCAAATGACAGTTTTTCATCACACTTCTCAAGAATGGTAACTGAATCTTTCCAGAGTTAATTAACCTACACAAGCCCATAAAGGGCCAGCAATAGACTTAATAGCAAGAATGCACCACTCCTGACCCCTCTATGCTTTGACTATTAACCTGGGCTCCTGAAAAGGACACATAGGGCTTCTCTTATCACACCAATTCTGTGAAAATGAACAGGCTTTTAGTTTCATTTAAGTAGCCAAAGCACACCATGAAAAAATGTTTTCATGTTTTACAACACTCAACTCAACTCAATTAATTGTTCTAGTTACAGTACTCCTAATTTTTATCCAGCTGATTAACTAGAGAATACTCCAAATACATTTCAAATTATATATCTTTCACGATTTGGGAGATTTTATACAAATGTACGTTTGAGAGTGGTAATTTAAAGCAAATATCAAAGATGATTAAACATTCTCAAGATAAGAGGGATAAACCATTGGATTATTTTATAGATTTAACCACCAATCACAAACTTCTCGAAACAGAAATATTTTGAAGTTCATCTTTTTTTTAAATAATTCTTTGGGAAATGTCCAAGAAGGACTATGGAAGTGGGTCAAGAATGTGTGCACACAACATTTGTATTCTTTACTGTGTAAACACTAATTTATTTATTGAGATAATAGGCTATTAAATATTTATTAAATAAATTAGCATTTTGCTGAGCTTCCCTCCAAAATCTTTAATATGATCCATGGCTACTGATATAGCCAGGGCTCTGATTGTTTCCCATGTCTGTCTTCCAATTGTTTGCCAAGTATTTATTCACCAAGTGCCATTCCCCCAGAGTTTAATCTCTCTGTGAGGCTATTCTTTGGAAAGCTCATGAAGTAGAAGGTTTCTGGAATCATTGAACTTTCACTGAACTATAAGACTCTTGTTATCCAATTATCTCATTTTACAGATGAGTCTAAAAAGAGGTTTAATGACTTGCCCAAGACCTTGGAGTTCACACTATCTTTTACATGAGTAAAAAGAGGAGTTGGTTTTAAATGTGGAGGACAGAACTACTCGTTAGAATTGAACTTCTTTGGAAGAACTTGGGGGTCTAAGGGCACGTTTCATAAATGTGATTTTAAAAACCCATATCCATCACATTTTGTTTAAATATGCATGACCCTTTAGAAAATTTCATCAAGTTAAAGAAAAGGAGTAAGGAGGCATGAATACCCCACACAGACCCAATATAAAAAACTGGAGAGAGAGATTTATTTGTAAAGCTTATGGCCTGCACAGGTGTTGTCCAGTCACACTACAATCCTCAGAACCACTTGCAGGACAAGCTAAATGCAAACAATAAATAAGCAAGAAGACAGGTAAACAGAAACAGCAGAAGTGAAAAAGTACACACTGCCGAGAAAGCATTAAACCCGTCCTCCTCACTGGAAAATGAGCAGAACACATTCAACAGCTGAGAATATGCGGCCGCACGATGCTCTCCCAGGTAATGTGTAAATGAGAGGCAGCATCGGGGGATGACATTATCTGAAAATCTCCGTTGGTCTCTCTCTGTCTCAGGTTTCGAGAATAAAGCGTACATTTTTCCCTCTCGTTTCTCTACTTTGGTTAATACTGGATAACATAATTCCTTCTCTAGTAATCTCACACAATACATAAAAAAGAGCATTTCCCCTAGGTATTTTTAAATTATTTTAATATTTATCATATTTATGCTGAAAAGAATCATGTCTTTCTCTGGTCCCACTAGCCAATGTACCTCAAATTTTTGGAACTTCATTACAGGATCTGTTTGTGAGACACATTTGTATCCTGTGGAACACAATAAACAAATTAAACAATTGTGGATAGAGATATTCCATTTTTTACAAAATTTCTAAAAATTGAGCGTACTGATTTCTAAAAATGTAACCAAACACTTACATTGAAAGCATAAATAACAACTAAAATTACCAGCTTGACATTATTATGTCATAAATTCATGCCCAAATCAATTTTAGAGGAGTCATAAATACTTTTCTTTCTTAAGATTTGTTAGTGTATGTTTTTCAAGGTAAATATGACAAAATCTATTCAGCCCATTTTTATATTCCATATTAAGTGCCGAATTGTCAAGTAAGAGCATTCTTATTTTGTCATGATTGGATTTCATGATAGTAGGTATGCAATGGACATTTTGATAACAGATTTTTTTTTCTTTTTTAAAATACTATAAAAATAGATTTTAACTATTAGGGAAAATACTTTTCCCCCCAGTTTTCTCTTCTCATATTGGGTGTCTGCATAGGTGATTTTTACATAATTTAAATCAGGAACACATAACACTCTTTTTCATTGTCTGCTTTTTTCACTTAGTGTAATTTCATAAATTTTGCCCCATATATTTATAATCACCAGATGACTCAATTGTAGCAAAAAAATTGAGTATCAGATGTTTCAGCCAGATTGTCTTCATATCCTCATAATTATTGTCTTAATGGCTGCAGAATATTCTAACACATTTTTATACCATAACTTAATTAGCCATTTTGTGATTGGTGAACATTTGCACTGATTCCCATTTTCTATCATAAGTAACCCTGCAGTAAACATATGTACATAATTAGTCATTTTCATCTTTGGATTATTTCTTTAGGATAAATTTCCAAAAATAGGATATTCCTGGATTAAGGAACATTTTGTCTCCAAAAATATATTGCCAAAGTTTTTTCCATTTTAAATTGTCAGCAGCAATTTGTGAGTCTGCTAGTTTTCCCACATCTCCATCAACTTTGGGTATTATCATTTTAAATTTTTGCTAACATATTTTAAATGATACCTCATTGTTCCTTTCTGTTTTGTGTTATTTATTTAGTAATTAATGAGAGTAAAATTTTTTCATATCTTAAATAGTAGTCCAGGATATTTTAATGGATGTTTGTTGAACACTTACTATATACCAAGTACTGTGCTGGGGGCTAAGAGGTACAGTGGCGAGTAAAGCATGATTTTGATCTTGAGGAGCTCATCAAATAGAATATGTTTCAATGTCCTTTATTAATTTAAAATGGAAAGTTATTTCTTTCCCTTCTTGACAATCAATTGACATTTGTATAGTACCTACCTTTTCTGGGAAGAGTATCTTTTTAAAAATTAGTCTAGATACACACATTCTGAGAAAATTTTAAAGCACAGAAACATTCAGAGACATGTACAATAAAGGCCTGTGTACTCGCCACCAAGCAATGTCAAATATTAACCTTATTTATATAGTTATATGGTTATAACTATATAAATAGTTATATTAGCCTATATATATATAGTTATATAGCCTTTTTATTTTAATAAAGGAAATAAATTTAAGTCCTCTTTGTTTTTTGCCTTTTTCTTTCCCATTTCCAATTCTCCCTTTTCCTAAACAACACTACCATGAATTTGGTGTGTATCATTCCAGTTCACTGAATAATTAAACTTTCAAAATGATTTGTGATTAATATATAGTATAGTTTTGTGTGGCTTTTTATTTACATAAATAATTATTATACTGTGTATATCATTTTGCAACTTGCCTTTTCCCTCTGTTTTTGAGACAGATCCATGCTGCAATGTAAATAGTTCATTTTTAACTGCTATGTAGTAGTCCCTGACATATATATATATATATTTATTTATTTATATATTCCCTTATTAATAGACATATAGATTATTTCCTCATTTTAAAAAAATGTGCTACCATAAATATCCTTACACATAATTCTTTAAGCTTATGTGTGAGTTTTCTCTAGTAGATATATACCTTGAAGGGGAAATGCTGGATTGTAAATTATGAGTACTTTCAATTTTGTTCGACACTGAAAAGTGACTGCACCAATTTACACTCCTACCCACAATATGAGAGAATTCCTGTTTTCTGAAATCCTCTGACATTGTCAGACTTTTATATTATCACCAATTGGATACATGACAACTGGTATTGTTATTTATATATTTATGTCCCTGATTATTAGAAGGGGGATTAACATCTTCTCAAATGTTTACTCTTGAGTTCCCCAGTCTATAAATTGTCTGGTCATATAACTGGACCAGTTTTTCTACTGCCTTCTTAAACAATGTTGATGATGATGACAACATGATAATGTTTATTGACTTTTATTTATGTCGAATAACTGTTCTTAGAGAATTATCTGTATTAACCTAAATGAATCCTCAGAGCAGCCATATGAGACAGGTTCTATAGGCATCCTTCTTTTTACAGGTGAGGAAACTAAGGCCCAAAGAGATTAAATAACCAATTCCCAATTAGAGCTGGTTAGGGGTGGAACCAGAATTTAATCCTAAATGGTCTTGTTCCAGACTATTAACCTACTGTTAGTACTGCCAGTCACACTACTTGAAATAATTAGTGTCATAAAACAGGAGGATAGAACTGACTCCAAGCTCATATAATTTACATACGTTGGTTAATCACTCTCAGTGTATTTTCTTGTTTTGGAAACAAAAATATTAACAGGTGGAATAGATGTAAAAATAATCACAAATATAAAATGTATTGTATACACATGAAGGCAGTATCTTCTTCGTGTAGAAATTGGGATACACACAAAAGTAATTTAAAAGTATAAAAATCAAACCATATCCCAATGCCTAGATTGTTAAACTTCAGTATACCTTTTAAAATAAAATAATAATTATTTCATTTTTAGTGGTTGTATGTTTTCCTTCCTTTTTAAGCTATATCTAGAATTAAAGTATGTGGAATAAGAAATTATTTCAACTCTATGTTAAGGGGATAATAATTATATCCATTAAAAATATATATCAACAAGGGATTAGCATATCTAATTCAACCAAACTGGGAAAAAACCCAGCTCAGCTCCACTGGTACTAGTAGAAAGAACCATTGCACACTTGAGGGGAGGACAAGTCATTAAAAAACAAAAGAGTGATATGTTTTTGCGGAAATGAACATGACTCCAAATTTCCAACTACAGGCAGAATAAAGAGTGATTTTTCATGGCTGATAAAAATAAACACAACTATTTGCAGATGAATTTTATCAGCCAAATGACCCTGACTGAAAGCTTAGAAAAAAGTTTTCTACACAGATCAGGGTAGAAAGCAATTTTCCCTGCTGGGTGTGGAGCTTGAAGATGGTGGTGGTTAAAGTCAAGGTAGATGAAAAGGAAAATACTGTATGCTGCTCCTTAGGATGACATAACAGCATCAAGTTCACGTTTCTCACTGTGTATTTCTCGTGTGCTCATTTTCCACACTGAGCACACTCATTAGACTCTAGAAAGAACCCAAGCCAGACTCCAGGGTCTCTGTCCTTCGGCAGCTTAAGCTCTGGCTTAAACTTCTTTCCCCAACCCCACTACATCTTTCTCTCTGCCAGCACAGTGCCTGAGCTTACATTTTCAGTTCAGTCCTGATAACTCCTGTCAAGGTTCTACTCTTCTATCTAGAAGGGGGTATAACACACGAGGTCCTTACCATCCGTAAATATCATTTGTTGGTAGAATTTCTAGGCAGTCACTTAACAAAGCTTTGAGGGAATAGCATAGTTGAAAGTGAAACTTTCAAGAGATAACCAAGAAAACAAAAGTGTAGAAAGGAGTTTCCCCCAATTGTTCTCTAGAAATTTCTAAATGCTATTAATGGGATTCCATTAGGAAGTATAGCACATTCTAGCTGGCTCTTTATAAAGTCACCAGGTACACTGTCATTTTTAAAAGCTCTGAGAAGTCTTCTAGTAAGAAACAAATGATTGTGGTTTTTTGCTCGGCTGAATTTCCCATGAATGAAAACAATAATAACAGAATGTTTATTGACAAACAAGAACAAACTTCTTTCTCGGTGGAATGGAAAGTGTGTGTGAACAGGGTACAAGCTCTTTGATAGGGTGATTGGCAAGGCATGAGCTAGGAAAGGTTGGGACCCACTGACAAGGGTAGATCAGAATGCATATGTAACTAATTATTACTAATTAGAAAAACCCTCCAAAGTGTAAGACCCGGCTTTAAAAATGTTAAAAATTAAATACACTTTGTCATAAGTAATCATGTTGAGTGTTGCTTCTTCTGATGAGGTGTAATCAGGATCTCATGGGGAAATACACTAAAGTTAGCATCAGAAGTCCTGCATTTGAGCTCCTGCTCTGCCACTTATTAGCTATGTGATGTATGTGAAATTTGTAATTTTAAAGTTCTATATAAATATAGGACATTATTAGAATGCAGGACAATCATGGAATTGTTGGTACACACTCAGGATAGCAGAATCCTTACATGTTCCCGCAAATAAATGAAACTGTGCAGAATCTTTTAAAGATTGTCATTATTTTTTCCAGTTTGGGGCTATAATGAATAAAGCTGCTATGAACACTTTTGTATACATTTTTTGTGGACACTTTTTTGTTAGGTACATTACCATATGTAATGAGTTTCCCATTTCATTAGATTTTCATTTTTTTCTATCTCTGACAGGGTGCTAACTTCTGGCCCAGTCGTCAATTAGGATTCTCATTTATTTCTTCAGTAACATCTAATGCTATTCTGATTTCTTTTTGCTTTTTAAGAATTGAAAAGATATTTCTGAACATCAATAGAGCATATGGGGATTCAATTTTTTCTTCTAACACTGGGGAAAAAAAGCAGAGCTCTTACAACAATCATATATCCATAGAAAGACCTGTACAAGAGTGTTCGCTGCATCTTTTTTCATTCAAGCTCTAAATTGAGAAAAAAACAAATTATCAATACGAAAATGAATAACTACACATAGTATAGAACAGAACACAATAAAACAATAAAAGGGTACATATAACATGGACGAATCTCATAGATATTATGTTGAGTGGAGGAAACCATCACAAAAGAGTACATACTGAGTAATTTTTACTTACATGAAATTTAAGAACAGGCAAAAACTAACTGATAGTACTAGAAGTTAGAACAGTATTTACCTCTGGGAGTGGATGGTAGGGAGTGCGTATGACTAGGAGTGGTCACGAGGAAAGCTATGAGGTGCTAAAAGTGTTTTACAGGTCATCTGGACGCAGCTTAACCAAATATGGAAATTTGCATCTAGTTATACAGATAAAATTAGTACATTTGTATGTTTCACTGTTTGTATGTCACTTTCAATCTAACCAGCTTTTAACCATCAGAAAATTTCTCATTTCTGTTTTTTAATCAATATTACATCTAAATTCAAATTTATTTATACGTGTAACACTATTCCTTCAAAAATAATTGATTATGTCCATGGAGTCTGCACTGTGCCAGGAACTGAAGACTCAGCAGTGAACTGGACATCCATGGTTGCTGCCCTCAGACAGCTCTCAGCCTAGCAGGAAAGACAGCCGTAGAGGAAATAATTATAAAATGACGAGTGTAACAAAGGAAGGGTGAAAACCAGCAGTGAGGTCAGGGAAGAAAGTACCATTTAACTGGGACATCAAGAATGAGCTGAATCTAGGTAGATGAGGAACACTTGCTAGAGGGACCAGCATGTACAAAAGCCCTGAGGCAAGAAAGGTGTTCCTAGCATTGAAACAGATGCTTCTGGAGTGGGGAGAGCCAGGGAAAAGTGGCTGGAGAGGTAAGCAGGGCCTAGGGAGATATTAAGTCAGTTGCAGAAAATAATGCAGCTGTTCTGATACACACAACAATTTCAAATTAGAGATTATTGCAAATTTGCTTGCACCTGCTGCAGTCTTAGATCACTGTCAACATTCAATTGATTATCTTATAGTGGTTGTCTAGTATTGAAAAAATCCAGATTAACATGAACAAATGGTTACAAATAGTTTTTAATAGACTACCTAGCAATCCCAGGAGACTTCATGATTAAAGAGAGATGGCAGGAGGAGCTTTGCTCCAAGTTTGAAAAATTGAAACAAAAACCAAGTTAACTGACAGCACAAGCTAACATGGTTTGTATAGTAGGGATTCCATTGTGTCAACTTTTGATATATGAGAAAATTACACATGCTTTGTATTTTTAATTACACTTTAAAAAACATACTTACAAGAGTTTTAAAAATGACATTCTAGTGAAACTTTTGTAGAAACCCTGAGGCGCTCAGTTTGAAAACCACTAGAGTAGTCAAAAGATTCTGAGTTGAATTTTCATCTTGAACCTGTATGTACAAATTTGGGCAAGTCATAACTTCCCTTTCAATCATCTCTAAAATAGTGTCTCTCTGCTTTTCTACTTTATTGGTCTCACATAGGGCAGACTTTCGTCAGCTATCTTGCGCAGGGAACACGAAGTTTCCTTCACGTGGCACTGTGCCCAACTCTAGGGCCTGAATCTTGTTTGGTCAAAGTCTATCAAGCTAATCCCATTCCCTTTGGCCAAGTACTCAATGTAGTTATGTGACATTGTTCTAGGCAATGAGTAACAAAGGAGAAATACGCTAGGGTGCTTCTGGGGAATATTTTCCTCTCTCATAGAAAGAGTCCTTTCTATGAGAAGGACTCATAACTGAGAAGTAAGCCCTCTTCTTCCTTCTATAATTGCTGTCATGTGAGGATATTTTGTTGGTGCCACTGCAGCCATTATGTGAGCACGAGGAGAAAGAGAATTACCCACCCCCAACCCAGCACTCTGGAATCCTGGAGTGGCCGAACCATTATTGTTACCACCCTCTACAAGCATTCTTGTTATGTGACCAAAAAATAAAAAGAGAAATGCTCCTATAGTCTAAGTTACTGTTGGGCATTCTGTTAATTGCAGCCAAAGCCATCTCAAACGATATACTGTGACATGAAGCCTTTCCAAATTGAGTGGCTGAGTGCTGCCTAATTAGCCAATCTCAAAGGATCTAACTACATTCTCGTTCTCTGGATCCACGTGGTAATATCCTCCTCTAGATGACATTGCCTTATAATAAGGAATTTAAGCCACTAAACTTCTTTGGGAATTAATGTGATGAAAGCACGTGGACCTTGGCACCTGACAAACCTGGACTTGAATCTGAATTCAACCACTCAGTAACTGTACGATCTTGGACAAGTACCTTAGTCTTTCCAAGCCTCAGATTCTTCATCCAAAAAATGGGGATGATAATAGACCCTACCTCAGAGGATTGTTAGTGTTATGAAATCATTTAAGATATGTGAAATGCTTAGAACAATGTCTTGAATGTTGAAAATATTTTAAGGTGTTTGCTGTCCTCCTCCTCCTGCTCATTATCGTCATCATTTCTTTCTCTTCCATTCAGAGAACTTCAAGACAGACATACACTATGCCATATGCCATTCTCTATCAGTGTACCTGATCCATCATAAAAACAGGATATGGAAGTTAAAATCATTCAATATATACTGTCTAATAACTAGAACTATTATCAGATAATGCTTTTAAAGGGTTTCAGAGTCATCAAAAGAATTGTATATAAAAATACAATTTCTAACATGTTAACTCATATTTCCTATGAGATTTTGCTTTTGAACGTATTGGCAGGATCTTTGGAGGTATTTTCATTTTTTGAAAAATTGTTTTTCAAAATACTTCGAAGTAAATGTTTATCACTATATTTCTTTTTGCATGATTAAGAAGCCAGGGTGACTGGAATTATTTCCAGATTCATCTTATAATAATGGTTTATGAAGTATCAAATACAGGAACTATTACAACTACCTGCTATAACACAAAATGTATAGTTTTATAAACAAATTCCTATGTGTCTAATTTCAACCCTGCCACCAGAAAGTTATTAACACTTATAACTTTGGTAGTTAAATGGTCACAGTGGAGAGTTCCTTTATATCCAAAAAATTAAAATGAAACAAATAATGAATTAATTCTTAGCACTCAAGTGACTAAAAATGGCTTGACCCACGTGAACAAGGTCAGTTGACTATAGCAACGTTTGTTGGATTTAATGACTTAGTCCAAGGCTTGCACTAGGATATTATATAAAAGAATAATCTTTTGCTATCTGAAATTAGCTGGTAATAATAATCAGATACATTTTCCTCTTATTACAGCAGAAGCCTAACATAGGCAAACTCCTTCATTCATTCAGTTATTTGACAAGCATATTTTGAGAGTGAACTATGTCTGAGACAGGCATTGTACTAAGTCCAAGGGACAGAAAGGTGAATTACAGAGACAGGGTCATTGCTCTCACAGAGCTTACCTCAGGCCCCGGGGAGACAGAAAGGAAACAGAGTTTCTACCTAGTCGAGTGTGATATGGCCCAGTGAGCCAGTGCAGTGTACTTCAGAGAGCTGGGCAGCAACACTTAACACACATCCTGAGGAGCAAGGGATATAGAAGCTGAGGTCTGTAAAGTGTACAGCCAGGAATTTAGTCAAAGGAGGATGGAGATGGAGACAGTATGCCAGGCAAATGAAGCATAAATTCTGGGGAGTGCACAGTAAGAGCTGCACACAAAATTTACAAGGAGTTTACAGCCTAGAGTTTCTTACTGATTTTACTTGAACTAGAAAACACTGTGTTAGACATCAGACCCAGTATGACACATAAAAGAGTCTCTCCCTTTCAAAGCAGTTTCCCCAAAATAAGTAAATTACATAATGCAACAGAGAAAAAGAGGGGTTTGGTACTACTGACTGAACATAGTAAGTAACAATAATAAACATTTTGTTGGCACTCCCAGGACCCCATTCGTTTGGTAAACATAAATGTAAGTAAGCATTTATGCTCGAATAAGGGAAAAGATAGCATACCTGTGAAAAACTACCAAGTGTATATATATTAAGGGAGAAGGAAGTAGCATATATAGGGTAACTATACATCCCAGTTTTCCCAGGACCGTCCCAGTGTATGCCTGCTGCCCCTGGTTGGATAATAAATTATATACAATGGTTCATAAAAGGGGATGACGTCTATAGACTAGACTTGGGAAAGGCTTCACAGAAACAGTGGGACTTGTAAGGTGACCCTGATGGCAGGGTGGGAGCCAGTAAGGAGAGCCAGGCTATAGCTGAAGCGCAAACACCAGCCAAGAGAGACCTGCTGAGAATGTGAAAGCTCTTCATTCATTCACTTACTCACTCATTCAACCAGTATCTATAGCCCACATACTCCACGGCAGGCACTGTTCAGATGCTGGGTCACACCAGGGAACACGCTAGCCAAAAGTCTGTCCTCATAACGCTCACATTCTAGTGGAGGGTGGGGGAGAAGCAGAATTCTTTTAAAAACCAACAAATAAGTAAACTGGTTATTTTCAGATAGCGATAAATGCTCTAAAGGAAAGCTGAAAGGGTGACACGTTAGTGAGAACTGGGGGATGGCTGCTCTCGACAAGACTCTCGGAAGAGCTAGACCGTGAGTTGTGACCTGAATGCAAAGAAGCAGGCATCCGTGACGTGAAGTGATGCGAGGAAGCAGGTGCGGCCCTGGTGTAGGGACCAGCTTGGTCTGTGGCTGGCAGCTGTGATCAGGAGGGAGCGAGACGCTCGGTCGTGGGCGTAGGCCAGGCAGTTAAGGCAGGGTGCTGCAGCTCAGGGGAAGGACCTGCATTTGCTTGCAAGTGCAAGGGGAAGGCATTTGGAAAATAAACCTGAATCGTGTTTAAAGAGATCACTCTTGCTGTCTGGGGGCAAACAGAATGCAGGGAAGCAGGAGCCCAGGAGGGACACAGAGATGGCAGCTGCTTAGATCAGGTGACCGCAGGGGAAACAGAGGTAGTTAGATGGATTTCAAACATGTTTTGGAGGTAAGCGGCCAGTGTTGCTGAAGGTTTTTTGAGGTTGAGAAGGTGGGGAGTGATAGAGAGAACTGAGGAGTAATTCCTGGATTTGGTCTAAAATTGGGTGCATAGTAATATAAATACAGTTATTGAAATGGAAGCACAGTTCCACTTTCAAGCGTCCATTCATGCTTTGATCAAAGAGCAATTGACCTGGACAAAGGCAAATGCTGATTCGTATCATGAACTCTTAGAAAAAAGCCCATATCAAATCCATCTTTTCATCCCCTACAGTACTCAAATGTGCCATTGCATCTAATTACTCAAGAAGACAATAACAAATGAACGACTGAACAGATGTTTTCTATGTGAATTATTCTAGATATTTCAGGAAAACTTCGAGCGGTATATAGGGTAACTCTGTTAAGCAATTAGTTCATTTGTTCTCTCCCTTATGGTTCCTTTACTCCTTGGACACATATTTAGCGCTTATTTTGTGCCAAGCATTGTGCTAATAAGCAGATACGTGAGTTATACAGTGTCAGTGCTAGGGCAGAAAAAAATCTGATGACAGCAAATGACAAAGGACCCTAACGTGAACTAAAAGTCAGGGAGGGCTTCCTTTGAGGAAGAAATTCTTGAGCGAAGGGCTAAAGGCATGAACTTGGCAGGAGTAAGTTCTTGTAATGAGAGGACCCAAAAGAAGCCCCTGTGGCTGGAGCTGAGGGGCCGGGGCGGCCGATGAGGAGAGGAGGCTGAGAGGGCTGGAAGCAGGCTCTGCGGGGCGGTGTAGACAGAGACTCCTGAAGGGTTTAAAGCAGGTTAGACATGATCAGACTGTATCTTAAAGAGATCAGCCTGACTGCTTGTGACAAATGACTAGATTGAAGGAGGTCAGCCAAGGGCTGACACTGGTCACTTTCTGCTTGCAGTTAATTAACATTTCTTACGCCATCTAGAAACATAACATAGTCTGAATAATTGTCTTTGGAGAGGTTTGGATGAAGAATAAGAAGAAGGAGAAGAGAGGGGGAAGGGAAGGGAGGAGAGCGGAAGGAAGAAGCAGCAGCAACAATGTAGGCAAGAAGCTCAAATATTTGGCATGTAATTTCAAACATCTAGGTAACCTATTCCAGGCTTCCCAAGATATTTAACTATCAAATAATTTCACTATCAAAGAAACAGCTAAGAAAATGCCATTCTTTTTTATTAACTACAATTTTAAACTAATGGCTTTTCCCCCCAATTTAAGTATAATGCAGGTTCATTGTAAAAAAAATTTAGGAAATGAAGAAAACAAGTAGAAAAAAATACCTTTAGTAGCTCCCCAAAATAGCCTCTGTTAATATTTTACTATATTTCTTGGCATACTTTTGACTAAGTCTTCTTTTTTTTTTAACAGATTTCTTGTTGCACTGTTTATACAATTTCATTTACTTCTCTTTTCGCTTAACAATTTAACACAATCATGAGAAATAAAAACTGTCTCTTTATGACTTTACCCAAGATCTCAAGGAACCCTATTTCTCCTCTCTAATCAAATATGCAGCTTACAGGTCACAAATGATGAAGTGCTGGCCTCCTGTGAGTCCTGGCATTGTCAAACCTTTTGAATATTTATTTATTTTCATCATTGACAGAAATGTCTGATTCCCCCTTACATTCATAAGGAATTGCTCGTTCATTGAGGAAGGGATGTCAAAACTATTAAAATTTCAAAGAGGCCAACTTCTTTTCCACAATGAGCTGGCCATATATGTCATCCAAACGGCTACACTGTGATATTCCAAAGAGAGCATCTAAGTCGTGTTACTATTTTTAAATGTTAGAACTTGAATAAATCCATAAAGTTTCATATACTTCATTGTATTTACTAAAGTTGTTCCTGTTTTAAAAAATTATTGTCAGCCAAGTAACAGATATCCTAGAAATACTTTTCCTTGTTCAGGTTTGGGAAGTAGGGTGGATTGAATAACATCATTTCCTTTGCCTGAGAAATAAATGAAATCGCAGTATGCTAAACTGTTGCACATATTTTTCATTACTACTTAGCCACCGTGTCTATACTGAGATCCATTTATCTCATACAGTTTTTTCCTTCTTTTCAGATAAAACTTTCAAATGCTTACATTTCACTGCATACTGGTTGATTGGATAATTTGAACATCAAAGGAAACTTTCATTTAATTTAAGGCGTAAAGTTGTCTTTTGCTTTATTAACTCTCCATCAATAAACAAGCAATTTGGAAATGTAATCAGGAAATGCTTCCGATTGGCTGACAATGTATCAAAGGCAGGCTTCAAGGCAACAGCAGGCTGTAACAAGCAGTTTATTACCAGTAGCTGTTACTGACATTAGTCAAAACCAAGAAAGATAAAATGGAATAAGAAATGTAATGCTGGAGGAGCCTTGGGCGCTGTGTTCTCTTCTTCCTTTTGAAAACTGCAAGCCTGTCTTTGATATGATAACAAATATAAACTGTTTAAAAACACCAAATGCAGAAAAACTGAGCCTAGCCTGTCATGGAGTTAATCCATTCCGGAGTGACACACAAATAGTGTAACATCCAGCAGATATATGTTATGGAAATATTTTGAATTGGATTTTACATGTAGTGAGCAAATTGGAACTTTTGATTTTTACCAGATATTGTAATATGCATGTTCTCATATTAACAGAATGTAATCCTATTTGAAGATAATGAGTTTTCAACAGGCTCTGCAATTGGAAGCTACCTGAAAAAAATTGTTTGGTTTTTAACTAGAGATGGGCGAAGAGAATTGGACCCTAAATTTGCAAGGTAGCTTCACTTTATGTCAGTCTGCTGCATGTTATTTTGTCCTCGGTTACTGCTTACCAAAAGATTTCTGGGATTGATGCGTTTTAGGTTTCCCCCCTACCCCTTATCTCTGGACTGTCCATCCCTGGGCAAATAGCAAAGTGCAGAGCACTTGACCAGGATTTTTCTTTGCATACATCCCTTCTTATAGTCATTCTAAACAGCCTATGCATATCTTTCAGACAATTAAAACAGGAGAGAGAGGGAAATAGCCTTTACCCTTGTTGGTTTGAAACCTCCTTTAGATATTGAGCAGATTCACAGAATTATTTTTCATTGCACTCAGAACATGATAAGCCACACTGATAGCAAAATCAAATAGACTTAACACAAAGGAGAGATAAAAAGAACCAAGAAGGGATTCTCTTTTTTATTGCTTTTGGGGGCATCTCTGCCTTGGCACGTTGGGTGTGCTGAGCCTGGGTGTCTTTCCATCACCATGTGAGGAGTTTCCCCTCATAGAGCAGCTAGAGATCTCCATATTTCAAAATAAATAATATATATATTGTTTGAAGAAGCTTTGCCTTAGGGGCCGATATACATCGAAATGAGTGCATGAGACCTGGCTGGTGGATTGCACCAGGGTTACTGACCATCTTTCTGTCCACTTTTTCTCCAGTGTCCGGGCACATTAGTCATTTTCTTTGAATTATCGGCTGACCATCTGCCCAATTTGTCCTCAACACATAAACACACTCAAGTGTCATAAAAACTCCTTTAAAGTGAATGGTCCTTAATTTTGCATACGGGTATTTAAGACTTTGATTACCTCACTATTGAGCCACATGATACGCTTCTTAAAACATTCTTTTAGTTTATTTTCTGCTTATAGGTACAGGTGTATCATGTAATTGAAAACCTATGCATGTGCAGAGTTGCCAATTTTTCTACTGTGACCTACTCCTATAATGATGGAAGCAAACCTCTGAGCTGATTTGGCTACTTGATTTTAACTGACAGCTGCTTTCAAACTGATTTCAATTAGCTAAAAATTTTGACTCATTGGGCATACTGCAAATAGGAAAAAATAGTTTAACGTATGACTGCAATTCAAGAATCTCATGAAGTTCAACCAAGCAATTTCGAAGTACCTTTAATTACATTAGCCTTATTATTTTTTTTTTCAAGTTACTTTGTAGGCTTTTGAAAATCACTTTTTGAAAAACAAACAAGATGTTGTATTTGGTATTGAGGTCAGGAAATGCCACACACCTGTTAAACATCACTATAGGATACTATCCATATTCTCTAATTCTAATGATAATTGGAGTTTTAACTTTTTTTTTAAACAGAGGAATTGTTGATTTACAATATTTATGTTTCAATTGTACAACATAGTGATTCACAATTTTTAAAGGTTATACTCCATTTATAAGTATTATAAAATATTGGCTATAGCCCTTGTGCTGTACAACATATCCTTGTAGCTTATTTATTTTATACATAGTAGTTTGTACCTCTTAATCCCCTACCTCTATCTTGCCCCTCTCCCCTTCCCTTGCCCCACTGGTAACCTCTAGTTTGTTTTCTACATCCGTGAGTCTGCTTCTTTTTTGTTATAGTCACTAGTTTTTTATTTTTTAGATTCCACATATAAGTGATATCAGACAGTATTTGTCTTTTGCTGTCTGACTTATTTCACTAAGCATTATACCCTCAAGTCCATCCATGTTGTTTTAATTATAATTGGATTTTTTAAAGTCAGCTTCTGATTCACAGAGAGGGAAACATTTTTTATTAGTATTCTTATGACTGCACCAAAATTTAAAATGTTTGTTCTTTCAGAAGTAGCAATAATAAAAGTCTCCTCAGCTTTGTAGTGAAAGACTGAAAAAGCAGTTAAAATTCACAGAGCAAAAGACACTGTGAGAAGAAAGTATGTACCACCAATGATTAATATACAGAGAAATAGACAACATGCCAACACGTATTTTGCCCTCCCTTGTTTTCTGTGCTCATTGTGCATAATTAAACATCTATTAATATCAATGGGAATATGTGGAAGCCAAAGAATTACTTTTAAATAGCTTTATCATTCATCTATTAGCACCCAAAGACCAAATAAAAGAAGTCAGTGGTTTAAGAGTTTTAGAAGATTTTTTTTTTTTTGAGATTGATCCAAAAAATCTATGTGAGGTTATTTATATCATCTGCAGCTTTGTGCTTCTCAGACAAAATGTGGAAATATCAATGTTGAAACAAAACTTAAGAGGAGAAACATTAGATATTGTGAAAAGAATAAAGAGTGTCAATTTTTTAAAGACCAAGGGCAGTGTGGTGCTGGAGAGAGAGGAGAGGCACAAATGGTGTCATTTATTAGTTCTAGAAGATTACGTGACATTTCACTGCTTTCACTATGCTTAATAGAGAGTGAAGCAATTTGTTATGAAAGTGGTTTGTCTGAGATAAGTAGGAGTGTTGAGGGAGTGGCTATGAAGATTACTTTGTAATAGTCTCACTTGTGTATGTAAGAATTAAAAAACATCAGGAATATTGAAAAAGTATCATAGTTTTCCATTTTGTTTCTTATTTATGAAAAAAATGCATAATGGCACAATCAGTTCATTTTAGGGAGGAGAACTCTGGAAGGGGGCTTCTTCATAAAACAAGACTTTCACCTACATCACTGGCTCTGTAAGTTATGATCTAAAGGTGCCAAGAGGCAAGTGGGCTGCATTTTTTCAATCACATATAAAGTCCCAAGGGTCTAGTAGATAAACACAGAGAACATGTGAAGATAATTTACACTACAGGGTATATATAGTACAGAACTTGACATTCTGAACCTAGGTATTAATTGAATACACAAAATTTTAAAATATTGAAGGTATGGGTCTGAGGAAAAGGGAAGAATGTAGGATGATGCCTAAGGGTCTGGTTGGAAGAATGTGTAGAAGACGGTGCCATTCATTTGTAATGCAGAAGATGAGGGGATAGTTTGGGAGGAGAACAAGTTAAAACTTACATTTTGGACATGTTATTCTGAGACATCTACAAGTCATTGAGGTCCAAATGGCAATGTCATGTAGGCTGTTGAAAACATGAGAATGGTGGTCAGAGGAAAAGCTGGGATGGATATCTACATATGGGAATCATCAGCACAGAGCTGGGGTAGGTCATCAAAGGAGAGAGGTCAGAGAAAGGAAAGAGCTCAGAACCAGGCGTGAAGAACCCCATATATAGATTCTGATAGGGAAGAAAAGCCAGCAAAGGAGACTGGACAGGAACCACCAGTGAATGAGGAAGAAAACCATTAGAGAGTGCGGCTGCCAGATTCGAAAGAAGAATCATGGAGAAGATATTTTACACTGTATTGAGTGATTCTTAGAACTCAGGAAGAATGAGGACAGAAAGGTGGTCATTGGCTTTGACAACATGGAAGTTTCTGGTGGCCTTGACAGGAGTGATTTCAAGACAAGAGTGGGAGCATGCCAGGGTGGGTACCATATTAGAATAAATTGAATAGAGCCTCAAGGATGAGGAATTTGAATTGCAGAGAAGATGGTGAGAAGGTAGAGTTTTCTTTGTTGCTATTGTTTTTCTTTTAAGACAGGAGATAGGAGAGAATGTTTATATGTTGATAGGAATGACCCAGTGTACGGAGCTTGACGCTACAAGAATAAGACAACTACAGAAAAAGAAATAACTGAGAATTTGGGAAATGATGGAATTTGGGCTTGCTACTGGTAGGAGTAGTATTTGCTTCAGATTTGATATTGACTGCTTCATTGTCACAAGAAGGAAGAAGGTGATGACTGATGCAAGGGACGCTGATAAATGCCTATTGTTATTGGGGTGTGTGTGCGCACGTATGTTATAATAATAATTATATTTTGAAGAACTCTTGACTTATCAAAAATGACATTATATAGAAATAATTTCAAAGAAGAAAAAAGTTTAAAAACTAAATGTTTCAATTGTAAGGGGAACTTTTGCATAACTCTGAATTAAACATCATTGAGCAAATGCTGGTTTTGATTACTTTCGGCTTTTACCTTTGAGTAATGACCTTTATTTTGAGATGATCACTACCATTTATTAAAACAGGACTTCTTATCACTCTCTCACCTTTAGCACCTATGATTATGGTTAACCAGTGATTCTCAAAGTGCAGCCTTAGATTCCTTCCTAAGACTCTTTCCAGGGTGTCCAGAGGTCGAAACTATTGTTATAAGTATACTAAGATTTTTTTGGTCTGTTTACTGTGCTGACATTTGCACTGATGGTGCAAAAGCACTGATAATGAATAAAACTTTTGTCACCTTAGCACAAATCAAGGTAGTGGCACTAAATCGTGCCACTAGCCACTGTCTTTTTTTTTTTTTTTTTTTTTTTTTACCATCACACACTCCCAGTAAATCACACAAACAAAAAAGCCAGTTTCGGGGGCTTCCCTGGTGGCGCAGTGGTTGAGAGTCTGCCTGCCAATGCAGGGGACACGGGTTCGAGCCCTGGTCTGGGAAGATCCCACATGCCGCGGAGCAACTAGGCCCGTGAGCCACAATTACTGAGCCTGCGCGTCTGGAGCCTGTGCTCTGCAACGAGAGAGGCCGCGATAGTGAGAGGCCCGTGCACCGCGATGAAGAGTGGCCCCCACTTGCCGCAACTAGAGGAAGCCCTCGCACAGAAACGAAGACCCAACACAGCCATAAATAAATAAACAAATAAAATTTTTTAAAAAAAAGAAGAACTCTTCCGAAAGTTGGGGAAAAAAAAAAAAAGCCAGTTTCATTTGATAATGCCCTTGATGAAACAGTAACAATTATTAATTTAATCTATTAAGTTACTAATTTTGTAAAATCAACACCTTGAATACATGGCTCTTTAATATTCTGTACAAGATCTGAAAATGGCAGTCCTTTGGAAAATCCAAGCTCTCTAAATCTTGGTGCTTTGACTAACGTTTCACTGGGCTATCAGGAGGACAGTGGTAATGGTACGAAGGCAGGTACAAAGGTTTGGTTCCTACTCCCAGGTCTGTGCTTTGATCAAATCTCTTAAACCCTTTGGGTCTGAAGTTTCTCATATTTACAAAAAGGAAATTTATCTCAATTTTTTTTCTCACCATTCTTTAGCAATGAATTCTATGTAACTCTGATAAAGATGTCAACATATGGCCCAGTCTAAAGGAGTTATCCCAATAAAAGAGAGCTGAGCAAACAAAAGCAATTTCAAGATAACCTAAGCTCTTAACCTTCATTTTCTGAATACCACAAAGACCACAGTAATAATTCTTACAACGGCCTTTTTCCCCCTCTCATCTGCTTCTAGCTGCGAGCTCCCCACCCACTCATACACCCCACTTTCCTTGCAAGACTTCATCAGAGAAGGAAAAGAATAGATCTAGCAAGGCAGGACTCTCCTCTACTCTCTGTTGCCCCACTTTACAGAAGCTACTATGCAGAGTTTTGTGTATCCTGCATAGTATTCTATTTTACAGGAATTCCATAATACTTTAATCATTTCCCCTTAAAGGACACAGAGAATGTCTCCAGATTTTGTATCAATATAACATAGCCTTCAAATAGCATCTTTACACAGGTAACTATAAATATTTTTGCAATTATATCTTTAGAATAAGTTCTTGAAGTCGAATTGTTTTTTGAAGTTGTCCTACCATAAGGTTGGATAAATTTTTACTCCTACCAACATGTAGATCAATGCCTGCTTTCCCAAACCTTCCTCAATACCAGGTCTGATTGAACTTTAAAATTTTTTCTGCCAGACTCATAGATTTAAAAAAATCTCATTACCATACTAATTTGATTTTCTTCAATTATTACTTTTTATTAATTAAAAAGCATGCTTTTTATATTTATTGCCCATTTGAATCTTTTTCTGTAAATTACCTATGCATGACTACTTTCCATTGGGTTGCTAGTCCTTTGCTAAATGACTTATATAATTATTTTCTTTACCCTCCAACTTACAAATATTTTCCCAGTCTTTTGTTCCTCTTTTTACTTTATTCAAAGTGTTCTGTCTAGGTGGATACTTTTTATTTTTCAGTTAGTCTAATCTATCAGTACATTTACCTACAGCTTTTCAGTTTTATGCTTACGTGCGCTAAACTTATTTTTTTTAAATCACCAAGCTCTTTCAAGGCCTTTAATGATTTCATTTTTATTGTCAAATTCTTGAGCCAACTAGAATTCTTTTCTGAGGAAGGAGTGAGGTAAAGCTCTAGTTTCACTTTTTTCCAGATGCCTAGCCAGTTGTCCCAATACCCTTTATTGAATAATCTATCTTTTCCACAATGTGTTGAAAGGCCACCTTTATCATATCCTAAATTTGTACATTTTCCTCTATCTCTGACCTCTCAGAATACGGAGTTATAGGTGAAAGATAAGAAAGGAACGAAGGAAGAAAAAAAAATTGAAACAGAAAATATAGTGGTTAAACTAGATCAAGGAAAAACTGAAATAATTTCTAGAGGAATACTAAAAACTAAGCATCATGTTTTTCTATTCTCCCTGGTTCCAAGAGAATATTCTGCATTTGTTAACTAAACCACAGAAAATTGGAAGTTTCACTATAATACTCATGAGAGCTGGATTCTTATTACAAATCGTGTAGGAAAAAGAGATGAGCACAATCTGTTATCACTTTTCTTAATCTTGGATCATTAGTAATTTTGCGGCATCAGGAAAATAAAGCGTCATTAAAAGATCTTGTACATTGTAGGTATTCAATACAAAAAAACCTCTGTTAAAAACTACTAGAGCTAATCAATGGATTTGGTAAAGTAGCAGGATACAAAATTAATGCACAGAAATCTCTTGCATTCCTATACACTAATGATGAAAAATCTGAAAGAGAAATTAAGGAAACACTCCCATTTACCACTGCAACAAAAAGAATAAAATACCTAGGAATAAACCTCCCTAAGGAGACAAAAGACCTGTATGCAGAAAACTATAAGACAATGATGAAAGAAATTAAAGATGATACAAACAGTTGGAGAGATATACCATGTTCTTGGAATGGAAGAATCAACATTGTGAAAATGACTATACTACCCAAAGCAATCTACTGCTTCAATGCAATCCCTATCAAACTACCAATGGCATTTTTCACAGAACTAGCACAAAAAATTGCACAATTTATATGGAAACACAAAAGACCGCGAAGAGCCAAAGCAATCTTGAGAAAGAAAAACGGAGTTGGAGGAATCAGGCTCCCAGACTTCAGACTACACTACAAAGCTACAGTCATCAAGACAGTATGGTACTGGCACAAAAACAGAAAGATAGATCAATGGAACAGGATAGAAAGCCCAGAGATAAACCCACACACATATGGTCACCTTATCTTTGATAAAGGAGGCAAGAATATACAATGGAGAACAGACAGTCTCTTCAATAAGTGGTGCTGGGAAAACTGGACAGCTACATGTAAAAGAATGAAATTAGAACACTCCCTAACACCATACACAAAAGTAAACTCAAAATGGATTAAAGACCTAAATGTAAGGCCAGACACTATCAAACTCTTAGAGGAAAACATAGGCAGAACGCTCCATGACATACATCACAGCAAGATCCCTTTTGACCCACCTCCTAGAGAAATGGAAATAAAAACAAAAATAAACACATGGGACCTAATGAAACTTAAAAGCTTTTGCACAGCAAAGGAAAACATAAACAAGACAAAAAGAAAACCCTCAGAATGGGAGAAAATATTTGCAAATGAAGCAATGGACAAAGGATTAATCTCCAAAATATACAAGCAGCTCATGCAGCTCACTATCAAAAAAAAACAAACAATCCAATCCAAAAATGGGCAAAAGACCTAAATAGTCATTTCTCCAAAGAAGATATACAGATTGCCAACAAACACATGAAAGAATGCTCAACATCACTAATCATTAGAGAAATGCAAATCAAAACTACAATGAAGTATCACCTCACACTGGTCAGAATGGCCACCATCAAAAAATCTACAAACAATAAATGCTGGAGAGGGTGTGGAAAAAAGGGAACCCTCTTGCACTGTTGGTGGGAATGTAAATTGATACGGCCACTATGGAGAACAGTATGGAAGTTCCTTAAAAAACTAAAAATAGAACTACCATATGACCCAGCAATCCCTCTACTGGGCATATACCCTGAGAAAACCATAATTCAAAAAGAGTCATGTAACACAGTGTTCATTGCAGATCTACTTACAATAGCCAGGACATGGAAGCAACCTAAGTGTCCATCAACAGATGAAAGGATAAAGAAGATGTGGCACATATCTACAATGGAATATTACTCAGCCATAAAAAGAAACGAAATTGAGTTATTTGTAATGAGGTGGGTGGACCTAGAGACTGTCATACAGAGTGAAGTAAGTCAGAAAGAGAAAAACAAATACCATATACTAACACATATATATGGAATCTAAAAAAAAGAAAAAAAAAGGTTCTGAAGAACCTAGGAGCAGGACAGGAATAAAGATGTAGACGTAGAGAATGGACTTGAGGATATGGGGAGCGGGAAGGGTAAGCTGGGACGAAGTGAGAGAGTGGCATGGACATATATACACTACCAAATGTAAAATGGTTAGCTAGTGGGAAGCAGCCGCATAGCATAGGGAGATCAGCTCCGTGCTTTTTGACCACCTAGATGGGTGGGATAGGGAGGGTGGGAGGGAGACACAAGAGGGAGGAGATATGGGGATATATGTATATGTATAGCTGATTCACTTTGTTACAAAGCAGAAACTAACACACCATTGTAAAGCAATTATACTCCAATAAAGACGTTAAAAAAAAAAAAATCTGTTATTGTATACAACACTCCATCACCACCATCACCTCTCCCATTCTGACTATTTTGTTTCCACTTTCATGAAAAGAGACTACTTTTAATTGTAGGAGGAAAGAATAAAAATTTTTGTGGTGGGAGTGATGAGAAGTAAAAGTAGAGGGAGATGCAAAGGCATCACACATTTCCAAGCACCTATGGACTAATTTTCACCCTCCTTGAGAAAAGGTTCAGATTCAGAAGCAGATGGGCCTCAGGAGGACCTAGGAAGAGCCTGGGAGTAAAGATTGCTGCTTCTGGGACCCTGAGACCACATGTGGTCCAGAGTTGGGAGGACACCGTTTTCCTCTGATCTGCACAGAGCTCATCACCTCACTGGAGCTGCAATGATAGAAACCCAAGGAGCATCAGTTGAAGACATCCTCGACAAAGCATTCATTTCTCATGGTGCTAGCAAGGATTCTTCAAGAGTCTGTTTTTGGCAGCATTTGTAGAAAAGGGAGAAATGGAGTGGGAGAAAGAACACGACAAAGGAAGTTCAATAAATGCAACTGAACTTTGTCTTTTGGTCACATGTGAGGTACTCTTTTTAGGACCCTGTTTGGGGAAAGGCTAGGGTGGGTGCCCTGGGTCTATTACTCCTTGTGTGGAAGCTCTCAAGGGAAGAGATATTTGGAATCACAAATATTTGGAGAATGAATGAATGAACCAACCAGTGAATGGTCTTTCTGTAAAATTAATGCTTTTTAGCACTTTAAGTGGTTGATCTCGGACTGAACATAAAAAATTTGCCAATTTAGCACAAAATGCAAGTAATATAGTCTTTGAAATTTAGAAATTAGAAATTGTTAGAGAATGATTGGCTATTTTAAAATCCTTCTGGTGGTGTATGATTACTTTTGATAATGTTTTTTTTACCTCCACCACTGGGTTTGATCACTTCCTACCATCATCATCTCTGAACGCATATTTTCTAGTAATTATAAAACAGGCGACTCAGAGGTGAAAATCCTCAGTTCAGAGGCTCTGGGTGAAGTTCAGGGCAAACAGGACATGTATGTTAGGAACTCAGAGTCAATATTGTTTGATGTAAGCAGGAAGGAACTTAAGGGCAAAATGGGCTGACATCTATGCCTAATTTTTGTCTTGGATTCCCCGATGACTTCATATCTAAGTTAATTCTCATAAGGGAGAGAAGTAAATGGATGAGGCAATCACTCCTCCTTCCCCCCAGTTTGGCTAGTCGAGAAGGTTCCCCTGATAAACAGCTACACTACCTTGCTGGTTCTGACAAACACAGTGTGGAGGAATAAAATTCAGGGCTCCTTTTCCCACAGAAAGTACAATTTAAACAACTCTTCAAAGTGCATTATTATCTTGAGAAAACCAGGCGGATTTATGTAATCTGAAGAGTTATTTAGGACTACCACCCTAGAAACAATATTCTTAATATGGTTTTATCAGAATATTGATAAAATAATGAGGTCTTTATAACATGTTTCTGAACTTTTCAATGTTTTACAAAACACCGAGTTAAATAATTAACACATAATTGACATATATGCTAAAGTATTTGAACAAAATGCCCCCCAAAGAGGGTGTGGTATTTGATTAAAAAACCAGGTAAATACTGCATTCTGCCAGGGATGGGTGGTCCAGGCACAACTGGCTACAAGGTAAGTTTCTTTGTTCTTTATGTGAATTATGTGAATTAACATGAATTATCTTCTGCACAAAAGACGAATAGAGGAACAGAGACAATATAACGCAGAAAGTGTGTTGGTACATTTCCCCCAGCACAATATTTTGAAGAATTCACAGACAAACTTTGATACAACCAAATAGAAAGTCTTAGCAATTTTTAAAGATTTTAAGGAAAAAGCTGGAAAACTACAAACGTGACTTCTTTTAATGCAAGTAGTTACTGTTTTCATGGCTTCAAGAATTTTGAGGCTTTCCTCATTTTAAGCAACTGGCAAAGCCACAGTGCGGGTGATGAAGCCGTAGCTTCTTCCCTGTAATAAAACAATGGATTTACAAAGAAGTTCAAACCCTGAATCAGATTTTAATGAAAATAGTCTCACTTAAAAGCAAATGCCCTCCAAAACAAGCTTCCTGGCGAGAAAGCAGAAGCTTAACATTTTAAGAGTATAAATAACTGATTGGCTATGATGCTTGGTGTAAATGCTAAGAGAGACTTAACCATGCCAGAATTTTTATTAGGATTTTGTCATTTTGTTTTTGCTATTGGTGCTCTGCTTATTAAGCCGGTGCTTTGAGTGTCTGCCCTAATCCTACTTTTCCCATAATCCCCTTTATCTTTATGGCAAGATTCTGCAGACCCCAAGGTTTTTCAGAACACATACGGCCTTCTAGCACAGACACCTATACTTCCACTTGAAATAGCTGCTCATAATCCCCTGAAGTGAGTTCATCCAGGGCTGCCCACAGTTGGGCTATGGAACTTCCCTCACCAGGAAGCAGGGGTTTATTTTTCTTCACAATAGGCTATCTGGTTGCCAGCAGTAAATGTCCAGCTGCGCCTTCTGGGAGTGGAGACACATTCTGCGAACATACCTCAAGTTGCAGTAGAAGGTTTGGAGCAGCCTTGATCGTGATAGTCGTTCAAATATTTTGGGAATCTCAGCAATTAATTCTCCCACTTCTTTCTGATTGTTTTGGGAGTACTGTAAATAGAAATGAGTGGATAAGTCTGTACACTAAGAGGATTCCACTGTTGGTGAGAAAGGTTTATCTTGTAAATGCTGACTCTTAGCAGGCACTGTATCCTCCGGCCCCACCTGGTAACGCTTATGATAAAAATGCTGCATTGATGATATTCTACTCCCTGCTCCTTCTCATTTCTGCCTCAACAATGTAGCCAAGGATGGCTCGATAACATGGGCCAATGTTACCTGTTCAATATTCTGACAAAAACCCTCTAGATAAATACAACTCAATTTATATCCTGTATATTGTCACAGAAGTATGTTACTTAGTATACATTTTAATGTATACCAAAGGATTTTAATTTTTGAAAGGCAACAACAAAAGATTTTTGAAAGGTGATAACAACAACAAAAAAATGCCTCTCTTTTTAATTTCCATTAGAGATGTTGAACTAAGCCAAGATGAGCATGGGAGTGAATATATATTAACAATATACATATTTCTTGGGCGAGGTGGTGGTCTACTTTTCCAATAAGGTTCATGTTTGCTCCCAAATATAAATGTAGGATGAGCATAGAAAGGCTGGCTGTCTTTCTTCTTTGATGTTTATTCCACCGCTGTTACGTTTTATGTCCTTTACAGAGTTGCTAGAATCGCCATCAACATAACTTCTTAAACTCTAGGCCATTTATAGAGAATCAGCATAAAATAATTCATTCTTTATAAATAATACCAAAGTTGTTTCTTGGTCTTCTTTTCCTATTGCTTTTCTGAGCCACGTCCGAGTGGCTGATGAAAATAATTTAAACTACACTGAGGATGTCTGTAAGTTAAAAGGATATATAGAAATGGTTATTGAATCAGCAATATTAGCTGTTAGCCTTTCTATTTGCTTATCATACAATGGGAGCTGCTGTTTACTTTTTATTCTACAAAGGACAGGCCCACTTTCTGTCTCCAAACAGTTAAAGGAATTAGATGAGAAATTATTCCAAATGAACTGTACAGAGTTTGATTAGCCTAGCTGTGGAATATAGTTTCTGAAAAAAAGAGTCATCAACACATGAGGTCAAATACATTCTTATTGGATAATAAATTGAAGCCTCAAAAGCTGCATGCAGTAGCATATTCGTGTGTGTGTGCATGTGTGTGTATATGTATATATATATTTCTTGTTAGTAATGTAGTATTTTAATTGGCTGGGTATTTAGGATGGATTGCTTTAAAGCTGTCCCATTTAACATCACAACATGGTAAAGATGCTCTGTTTAAATGGGTCTCAAATGATATATAAAGGAGAATATCTTTTTATTATGCAGATGACAATATTACTTGTTAAGAACTTTACACCTTAAAAGTTTCCTTTTCACATATAATGTCACTTCATCCTCACCACAGATCTGCTGGGAAGGTGGGACAATGTATGTTCAGATGCAATTTTTGCACCAAAAATTGACCTAATGAAAGCACCTATTATCTAATCAAAAAGAGGAACATAAAAATGTGCAATGAATATATAGTGTTTGTGATTATATAAAAAGGTATTTGAAAATCATAAGCATAAATCAGATATGCCTTTTATTACTGTGTAATAGAGTAAAAGTAGTCCAGTATTAGAAATGAAAAAACACACACACACACACACACACACACACATACAAGGGCAACAATGCCAGGTTTCAAGGGAACTGAGTATATTTCTAAACTCTAGGGTAGTCTAGCACCAAATGTTCAACTTCTTTCCAAGTTGTAGATCAATTGTTGGGGTGTATGTGTGTGTGTGTGTGTGTGTGTGTGTGTGTGTGTGTGTGTGTGTGTGTGTGTGTGTGTGTGTGTGTAAAGCAATCTGGAGATTCCCGTTTGCAAAGCATGCCAAGAAAAATATTTTGAAATGAAGTGGAAAATCAAGGTACTGTCCACATGCTTTTGAATTTTTATCCATAAGACCATAAGGGGGTTTTCAAACTGATGTTTCCAAGTGCCATGAGGAGTAAAAACATGCTTTGAGCCAATCTGTAACCATTTTATTTCACTTTCAAGGTATCATTCTATAATCCTTTTCACAAATGTAAGAGTCACTATGCTGTGTACCGGTGTATTATTTGTGTTTTATTGAATTTTTGTAAGGAATGAAATCTTAAGAACAGACAGGTAGATAATGTAAGGAGATAAAACACTCCCATTGGACAGCAAAGATGTCCTTAGGCCTTGATCTTTGAGTACCACTCGACCTCAGGAAATATTTCCTCGCCTTGTCTTTAGATGATACTTGGACAAAGAAGGCAAGATAAGCTAATAAACTAGAAGCAGGTAGCGTCTGATAGTATAAATGATTGGCACCACGGGATGCTAAGTATCACGGATGCTTGTCTGAGTCCTTTCCTTATAAAAAATAAACAAGTCAGTAGAAGTTAGCAAAACAATAAAACAACTGACATGCAAACCCAAATTTAAGACCAAAGTCTTCTTTTGCCCGTGCCTTTCCCATGCCTGACTCCAAGCACACCTTTCAGCTCATTACTGCAAAGCATTTGAATTCCAGCACACAATGTCACCTGGTCTGTAATCTGATTACTTTATGGAGGAATTAGTATGTATATTTAATGTAGAAGGGTTTTAATCTTGATGAAAATAATCCTAAGGAACTGTGATAGGGCCACTCACATGTCTGGCAGATATGCCAGTAACATGCTAATAAATGACAGCTGATTTATGTATCTGGATTCTTTTATTTATAAAAATAGCAAGTGGACTGATTTTTGATATTAATAATACAAGTGAATCCACTTTGATTAGACTTCTGTGGAGAGCTGCGCATATCCGGCATTACAATTAAATCTTGTGATGTGGAATGGGAATGACATGCTAATGAAGCAAGCCAGTGAGCCTGAACCAAGAGTGTCCAACATCATTACGGGATATCTTAGATGAAGAGTAATTATAAGAGGAACACTGAAATGTCATTAAAAATCTTCACGAAGAGATTTAACCTACTATTTTGTACTAATGCTGTGATTTTTTTTTTTTTTTTTTTTTTTTTTAAGCAACGTAACTGAACACAAAGTTCCTTTTCAGAATTTACAGGAAAAGGTTTTTAAATAGGTCTGGATTTAAGAAAAGATACAATCTAGTGCCCTAATTTAATTTGGTACATCAAAATTCAATGGTGGTATGTAATTGAAATCTCTTTTTAATAATTTCAGATGAATTAGCAATTAGGGCTTGTTCCGATTTCCATGAAATGTATTAAAATTGAGGGTTGAAGCCCTTGAAAATTTTTATTCTTTTCACTCCATTAGCACAATACATCTAGTTTAAATGACTCTGTCAGCTAGTATGGTACATTCCTTGTTTATTTATGAGAATTTGTTCCAAGGAAGTTCAAAAGAGGTAATGTAATGCATATTCATAAACTACAGCTTATAATATATGATTCAAGAAAGCTCACAAGCTTAAATTCCCTCCCTTTTTGGAAAAAAAAAAATGCACTACCCTCATCTTCAGAAGCGTATTTGCTTCTGAGCTATTCTCACTCGGGCTCTCCCGTGTGTGACTCCATTGTGTTCCTGGCTTCCGCGGGAGGACGACTTCTTTGTGACAAATTGCACCCGGGCACTGTTGGAACGGGACACGAGGGGACAGGAAACGGTGCCAACTCCCAACAACATAAAATGTGGACTTAGAACACTGACTCCAACGTTGTCAATCCATGAGCCTGAGTACAAAAAAAAGTGACCAAAATCATAGTACCTATCACACTGCCTTGGTGCCCAGCAGGAAAAACACAGTGCTTCTCAGCAGCAAACAAATAAACTACTCACACACTGAAAGACCAAAGGAAATATGCCACACATTTGTTCCCCTTCTCCAGGCTTTTTGTGAAGAACTGCAATTATGCTTAACAAAAAAAACACCATAGAACTAGTTGGCATCACTCTGAGACATAAATGCGTTTCTGTTCTAAATATGTAGCATTTTCAGAATGTTTGTATGTATTATGGGCAATTTGTTCAGTGTATCCTTCTGGGAAAACCAGGTCCTGGCTGAGTAATTATGAGAAGGGTAAACAGTATTTTCTGACTGTGAGCTTCCATTTCTAAAGTTGGAGCAGAAAACTCTTATTATTTACCTTTTTGAGGAAACATTACCAACACAAGCCTTGCCTATTTGCCTTCATCAAATCTGATTTTTACAAAGGAGATCTCCTCATTGTTTAACTAAATGGGCCCCCTGAAGAAAGCTATGTGGAAAACGGATGTCTTTCTAGGAGACTGTGAATGAGTAAAGGATACCTCAGCTCCTGGGAATTCTATAAAGGAAATAACACTGACTCTTGAAAACCCTTATTAGAAAATCCTGCAGTTTTCTACTCAGTGAAACTGTAATCAACAAGTCTTTTTTCTTCACCTGCACAGTTTAGTGTAGAAGATGGGCACGTAGTGATACTTCATGATAATATTTTAAGGGCCAAGAGAGATATGCCCCTGGTGCTTAGGGAAGCATCAGGAGTAGATTATTTGAATCATGAGGTATCTTGGAGGATGAAATACTGAGCTAGGGATGGCCAAGATGGGTGGTGACAGAGTAAGTTGAAAAGGGCACTGCAGGCAGAGGAAAAATTATGACCAAAGGTTCAGAGCCCTGAATCTGAATGGTGTGTGTTGGAGAGACATTGGGGATGGCAACTGGCAGGGGTGGGAAGTAAATGCAAGTTCTCCATGGCCTTAGTATCACACGGGACAAGGTGGGAATGGCAACAGATGAAGCAAGAAGTAGGTATAAGGGTCAGATCCTGGAGGGCCTTATGTATCATGCTTAGCAAATTAGATTTTATTCTGTAAGTGATGGGCAACCACTGAAGTTTTTTAAGCCCCAGAAATGCATGGGCAGGCGTGCGTTTTAGATCGATCACTCACTTTCCCGACTCACCTTTGCTTGATCAGCTATGCCTCATAAACTCCCTTTCTCAGATTCGACAGATTCAGTTTCAGGTATTTTTATGTCTCTGATGGAAATTCAGCAGTGTTTCTACCGATAATACTGAAATAGCATTATGCGGATT
Organism: Balaenoptera borealis; assembly: GCF_965194805.1. Taxonomy (NCBI): domain Eukaryota; kingdom Metazoa; phylum Chordata; class Mammalia; order Artiodactyla; family Balaenopteridae; genus Balaenoptera; species Balaenoptera borealis. The sequence goes on along the minus strand of NC_138864.1, from coordinate 94,869,997 downwards.
CTGAGCTATCACAGGTTCTCACGATGGCAGTTTCATTCATCTTGCAACACTGCTCTAGCTTAATATGATTTGCACTCACAACTGTGTTAAGCATTTTGTGTATTCAAAAAAGCAAGACAAACCCGAGCTAGTCCAAATTTCAAGATAGTGAATTTGGACACAGCCAAAGCCTTGCCATTGAAGCCAATTCTACAGATGAGCTTTTGCTTCATGCCTTTCAGGTACACATTTTTGCCCAAAAACTACTCCAGGAGGAAGGAACATGAGAGACCCTGCAGGGAAATGGCTATATGTTTACAGAGCAGAATTGCTACAATCCTTTTACATGGCCATCATCTAATTTTAGCAGGATCGCTTCTGAATGTTTACCAGTTTGGGATTTGAATAAGAAGGCAGACAGCAGTGAATGGAAAACAAAGAAAAGAAAATGAAGAAGTCAATGCTGAGAAAAATAGAAGTCAACCATTGATACAGTTTAAAGAAAAAACTCTTCAACCATTAGTTGTCTTGCCAATAATCTTCAAAAAGTCATTTTCCAGGTCATTAAATACCCAGGCTTTTTAATATGAAACATTTTCTACCTGCCTCCAATTTCATTTTATTTATGTTTAACAAGCTAAGTATAAGGAAATTTATTGCACTTAATTTTGAAAGGAAACAGGGCCTAGACTGGCCTGATGGGTATAATTTGAATCTTTTCTGCCACTGGAGGGCTTTATTCAATTCTGCTTTTTTAATTTTTTCACCTGGCCTGCTTGCCTGGAGGGTCCAAGATAAATGTTTCCAAGTACTTTCTAGATGGTCGGGGAGAGAGGTGGAATGGGAAGGAAGTAGGAAAAGGTTTGACAATATTATCCAACTACTAAAAATCAAGAATAGAAGGATGAAGAGGAGACCCTCACAAGTGGCACAAGAATCAAAAAAACAAACAACCCAATCAAAAGATTGGCAGAAGATCTAAATAGACATTTCTCCAAAGAAGACATACAGATGGCCAAAGGCACATGAAAAGATGCTCAGCAAATCAAAACTAAAATGAGGTAGCACTTCACACCAGCCAGAATGGCCATCATCAAAAAGTCTACAAACTATAAATGCTGGAGAGGGTGTGGAGAAAAGGGGACCCTCCTACCCTGTTGGTAGGAACGTAAATTGGTGCAGCCACTGTGGAGAACAGTATGGAGGTTCCTTAAAAAACTAAAAATAAAACTATCATATGATCCAGCAACCCCATTCTGGGCATATATGCAGAGAAAACTGTAATTCAAAAAGATGCATGCACCCCAATGTTCACTGCAGCACTATTTACAATAGCCAAGACATGGAAGCAACCTTCTATCAACAGATGAAGGGATAAAGATGTGGTACATTTATACAATGGAATATTACTCAGCCATAAAGAAGGAATGAAATAATGCCATTTGCAGGAACACGGATGGACCTAGGGATTATCATACTAAGTGAAGTAAGCCTGACAGAAGGACAAATATCATATGATATCACTTATATGTGGAATCTAAAAAAAATGATACAAATTAACTTATATACAAAACAGAAGTAGACCCACAGACATAGAAAACATACTTGTGGGTACCAAAGGCGGGGGACGGATAAATTAAAAGTTTGGGATTAACATATACACAGAACTATATATAAAACAGATAACCAACAAGGGCCTACTGTATAGCACAGGGAACTATACTCAATATTTTGTAATAAGCTATAAGGGAAAAGAATCTGAAATATATATTCAGATTATATAATTAAATGTATATATTAAATATATATATAAATAAATAGCTGAATCACTTTGCTGTACACCTCCAACTAACACAACATTGTAAATCAACTCTACTTCAATAAAAAAACAAGTGACAAAAGAGCCAGAGTAATTTGAAGCATAAGGTAGATAGAAAGGGCCCCTCAACAACAGCTCCAGATGAAGCAGCCATCTTTCCCCATCTCCCATCTCCTTATTTCCTCACCTCCCTTCTCCCACCTCAATGAACTTTTGACTCAAGCTGAGCCAATCATATTTATTTTCTTGAGTATTTGAACTAAGGAATTATAGTCAGAGGATATTTGATCTGGGAATTATAAAATCCAAGACAGAGAATTTAAGTTCAAGGTACATTTGGAACTGTATAAACAATTGACATTCAGATACATAAGAAAAAAATCAAGTGTAATACATGTGGATTGACAGGAGAAAAGCATACTTTCAAAACTAATTATTGCTTCTATTTCATGATAAAATGCCATTTCCTACTCATTTAGTAAGTATAAAATATGAATTTATAATTTGAGCAATAATCACTTTGTTAGTAATGAGAGCAATTAACATTTCACACCAAACTAATAAGATTAGTAAAAAATAAAGGGGATGTGATCCATTTAGATTCAACATAAATTCACCCATAAGGAAACAGGCCAAGTAGGGATAGCATATATTCAGTAGCCAACTTTTTTTTTGGTTGCCTTTGATTTAAAAAAAAAAAAAAAGGTTCCAAACTGATTTCCTCTTACCTTAATGGAAATTATATTTTTATTCTGAGAAAATGACATCAAACTGAAGCAGCACTAAATCCTTAGATATTAATTAACAGGAAAAAAAAATCAATTAACCACATTTTTCCAACACTGATAGGACATTGCCAAATGGTATCCACAAAAAAACTTATTTTTTAAAATGTCCTTTCCTCATAGACATGTACTGAGTACCCACTATGTGTCAAATACAATCTTAGAAACTAGAGAGGAGGATGAAGACGTAAAAGGACGTTGTGTTACAAAAAGTGCTACATATTCACTATACCATTTCCCCTTGCTGGGCCCACAGGAAGATGACATTTCTCAGGCTCTCTCACGGTTATATGTGGCAATGGGAATGACTTTTGGTCAACAGATTGTGGGTAGAGTGATGTAGGCAGCTTCTAGTCCTGGCCCTTAAAGACCTCCCTCAAGGCCTTTCAGATCTCTCTTCTCCCTTGTGAGCTACAGACAATAGAGCTACCAGACGGAGGGGGCTCGCTCCACATCTATCAGGACTGTGAGGCAAAAAATAACGAAAAAACCTTTGTTGTGTTAAACCAGTGAGATTTAGCGGGTTATTTGCTACCATTGAATAGCCTCTCCTAACCTTATAATCTGGAGAACAAAATGATAACAACAAAAACATATAAGGTAATATGGGAATGCAGAAAAATAATACTATATATGGCAGAAAAATAGTACAGATTGCCTGTAGGCTCTGTCAGGGATGGAATTAAACAGGAGGTGACAGTTCACATTGCTCTTGAATTATGGTAGGAGTTTGCAAGATAGACCAAAACAAAATGGAAGATGGAAGGAAATGCCCTTCATCATCAAGGAATGCCTTGATGTTTTCTCAAAGGCAACTAAGACAGGGAAGGAAATAAAAAACACTTTTCAGAGCGAAATTCAACATTGTGCTGAAGCAATACTAGATTACCATTTAGCTTAATTGACTAGAAAATTGATTTGGCCAGATAATACACGTACTATGTAATGTGACGGCACTTTTATTACAAATGAGTTCACGAAAAAAAAGCACCGAGCAGGTTATTCAGAAATGTCAAAACTCTCTCCAAAATAGAATGTATTGATTTGTAAGGGATCCTTAGTACCCAATGTCTAACAGGTGCTATCTTCAGATGCAAGCTATTTCCTGATAGCTAGGTAGGTTTCAAGGTTAATGTAGTGATAGCACAATCTATAGCTGCCAGGGAGGCATTTATACTGAATATCTTAATGTGGATGTACAAAGTTTCCCTCAAGATGAAACAAAAACTAGCAGCAGAAAATCCGAACTCGTTTACTATTCAGAGAAAGTTGGTGTGTTCTGTACTGGTCTCTTCTTCTCAGAAGGTATGAGGTGAAGGCTTTGCTGTGATTTGTCAAATCTGCTTTTCCAGGAAGGATGTTTGAATTATAATAGAAAGAACAACCTGTGAATTTGGGAAAATGAAGAAAACTATATTGGGAACAAATGAATAATGTGTCAAGGGTCTGATCTCTGGAGGGCAAATGATAACCGTCCTCAAAGTGCAAGTCCTCATGAGCATTCTGAGTTAAAGGAAGATAAAGACTGTTATGAAAAGATTCAGAGCGTTGAGAGATCTTGGAGGAGCTTGATCTGTGGATACCACATTATAGCTCTATAAATTCAAGGCAGAAATAAATGGAGGTTCTGCAGCTTTGAGGCATAAATCATTGCTAAGTTGGACTTGTAGCAATGCAGTTAGTTCTGAGCAGTGGAGATGAAGGCACTGGTTTTTTCCTGAATGAAGTGGACCAGGCAGAAGTGCTATTCCTAGTAAAAATTTTAAAAGCACTAGGTAGACCTCAAAGTTAAATTTGTCATTATGACTTTGAATTCAGGATTTTCAACATAATGACCAATCTGTGCACTTATGTATATTCCTACTTGAATAGAAGTGTGTCAAGGTATTTCCAAGAAGAAATGATGATAAAATCTAGCCCAGGGAGAGTTTTCCCCTGAAAAATAGCAACGTGGCCCCAGCAAGGTAGGGCATAAGAAATAGAAAGCTAGCAATATGATTAGAATGGTTTGTTTGATGGTATGACTTTTGTGAACCTCTATTTTATAATGATCTTCAATTTTTTTCTCTTCCCATCACTATCACCTTATTAACTGTAATATTTCTGCTAATATTGTTGCTGAGTCCCTTTAGGTTTCTTGAATACCAGACATACACAATCCACTGTCAGTTTGGAAATTAGGAAAGAAGACAACATGAGGGCTGATGATATTCACCAGCTTTATAAAAAATGTAAAATTCAAATATTAAAGTACATTATTCCATTTTTCTTTTTAGTGCACATAGATTCTCAGGTTTACTTGAGCAGTCTGTCCTTATCCTGCACATGGACCAGTTCTGACACACAGAAATAATCCCACCAATAATACTTCTCCTTTTTAAGCTTTTAATACTTGCCCTTTATTACCTACATCATAGCAGAATTCCTTGAAACCTCTGAATGCCCTGGGAAAAGTGTACTTAAACAGCTTTTATAATTTCGAGTAACTGGCAATCTGCCTACGTTTACATTAATTCGGGACTATAAATGAGACACCTATTTTTTCCTGTATCATGCTGTAGCTCACTGAATTTAACACAAAAGTACAAAGACTCTTGTGAAAATACTTGATGTGAGCTTGTTTAAAATGACTCTACTGTTTCAGGATCAGTTTTCTCTGGCTAGACTTTTTTTTAAAAGTCATTTCCTCACTGACTGTCCCTAACTCACTGTCTTTGGGACGCCAACACTTTTCCCATGAGGGTCAGCCGCTCTGTTCTGGGAGAGGCTTCTAAGTGTCCAGGGCCATTAGTAAAGGGTATGTTAATACTTGACAGGGGCACGTTAACACCTGTGAAGAGAGGCTCAGGGCACAGAAGGTGTCCTGCTGGATGAAGTCAGCCATGGCCATGATCCTTTGAAGGCCTTTGCTCAACAGCAATGAGATGATCTGTTTATATGGTTTGGCTCCAAGGGCAAGGAAGTCTCTGGACTCTGTTTCGGCTTCTCCCTCTTTATTATGGTAGAAAGTCAAAGCTCTTGATTTGCAAGAGCATAGTTTGGGAGTCAAAAGGAATCTAAACACTGTCTTCCTGCTCTAACAATTCTAGAATTTTCTGACTAGGGAAGGTTATTGGAGGGGAAGAGGTACATAGAAATCAATATTTCCAAATTTTATCTATGTCTTTATGAAATAATACAAAGTACCGTTAGCCACTTCCCTTGGGGTAACAGCAACTATTTGGCGCCTTTGGAATGTTCTGAACAACTATCGCCTTTGGTTCAATGCTATTTATTTGAGTAGGATCATTGCTTATGATTATAAACTATACTCCATCAGGACCAGGACTATGATTGTACCCCTCACCCTCACACCCCAAACACTGTCCGTAGCTGGCAAAGTGGCTTTTCCTTTCTCCTGTATCAGGGGTTCCCAAACCTTGCTGCACATTAGAATCACCTGAGGAACTTTTAAAAACTCTCCCTATACCAGTTAAAACAAAATGTCTGTGGATGGAATGGCACAAGTTCTAAAGATCCATGGGAGATTCCAGTGTACAGCAATGGTCTAGCAGTTAGTGGAAGGCTTAGGTATGATAGGCGGAGTAGCTTTCTGATAAAGGAATTAGTAGCAGAAAAGCCTAGAGTGATTGGGACTGAAGTGGGCGGAGGAAGAATGAGATGAAGAGACAGGGCTTTAGTGACAGGTGGTCCTGGAGAGGAGGGGGTGGGGCTGACACCCATTGGTAGTCTTGATTCATGGGAGAAAATGCTCATCTTTTTCTCCAGTTGTAAACATGTGATTGGTAATTAATGATAAAAAGTGTCATTGATTGAATTGTGCCCCCCAAAATTCATATGTTGAAGCCCAAAATCCCAGTACCTCAGAATGTGACTGTATTTGAAGACAGCGCCTTAAAGAGGTGATTAAGTTAAAATTAGGCCTTAGGGTAGCCCCCAATCCAATTTAACTGATGTCCTTATAAGAGGAAATTTGGACACACAGAGACACTAGTGGTGTGCATGCACAAAGAGACAACCACGTGACGGCAGCAAGAATGCAGCCATCCACAAGCCAAGCAGAGATGCCTCAGAAGAAACCAAATCTGCTGGCACCATGATCTGATCTTGAACTTCTACCCTCCAGAACAGTGAGAAAATAAATTTCTCTTGTTAAAGCCCCCTAGTCTGCATATTTTGTATGATCACCCTAGTAAAACAACACAAATAATATAAAAAGTAATGGAATGATATATACTACCAAATGTAAAATAGCTAGTGGGAAGCAGCCGCATAGCACAGGGAGATCAGCTCGGTGTTTTGTGACCACCTAGAGGGGTGGGATAGGGAGGGTGGGAGGGAGACACAAGGGGGAGGAGATATGGGGATATATGTATATGTATAGCTGATTCACTTCATTATAAAGCAGAAACTAACACACCATTGTAAAGCAATTATACTCCAATAAAGATGTTTAAAAAAAAAGTAATGGAATGATAAACATTTGAAATGCTAAGTATAGATTTTATTAAATTACTAGTGCAACATGTCTTAACCTAAATAATTTTCCTATGCTTTTCAGGTAGTCATAAAACTATTTTTATAGAGCAAGCACAAGCCATTTTTCAACTGCATTATTTGTTGTCTACTCCTCACCTAGTAAATCCTACCCAACTGTTAAGTTTCAGTGTCAGTTCTTCTCTTCCAGGATGTCTTCCCATGTCATCCAAATGCTCAGTGCCCCTTCCTTTATCTGAACCCACAGGACTAGTGATCTACATCCTAAAATTTGTTCCTAATCGTAAACTGACCTTGGACATTTCAAGGATTGTTGCCACATTCCAATTTAACTTTCTATGTATTTTGATCTTGCTTCCCTCACCAAATTATAAACTCCTTTGGCATAGGGAACACAACTATTAATTTTCTATATCTCCTATAATGTCTGACAAAGTTCTTCCAGAAATATTAATAAGTAATTAGAAGGGTTTCTACAGACACTATCAGACTTTGTACCTGAGCTTAAATAAACCTCAAAAGATCAAAGACAGGATAGAAAGATATTCTTTCTATAATGCCTGTGTCATAATCAGCTGTCAGCATTTTAACATTAATGAGCAGTCACAAGTGACTTTGAGACCTGTACATGCTTATTTTCTAATTCCAAGTGAGGTTAAAAGATGGAGAAAGAATATAACTTAAGGGTTATAGTTAATGATCTTTTTTTTTACCTGGACACACTCCAGTGGGCAGAAAGAAAGCATCTCCTACAAACAATATGGTGACTGGTGCTAATGACGACATTTAAAACTTCAAAATCTTCTTAATTAGACCCTATTCTAGTACCACTTAATAAAGATGTGTTGGAGAAACACTGTCATTGCACATTTTCAGATGACATAATCCATCACAGCTCAGAGAATCATAACATTAGCTAAAAAAATCCTAGGATTAAGTCACCATATTTTATTGAACAATAAGGTAGAGATGAATTATTCTTACCCTGATTTTTAATGATTTTCCCACTTGTCTCTGTCTGTTTTTGTGGTGTGATTAAATATATAGAATGATGGCCAAGACAAAACAAGATAGTTTATCAGGGGTCAAAGTAGAAGATGAGATAGAAGATAATGAGTCAAATTTTGAAGATCTGCCTGTAGAGTATTCTTCATCTATTTTTAAAGAGAGGTGCATCATATGTGAAGCATGAATGATGTCAAGAGTTGGCCCTCAATTTAAGAATTAGCAGTCAGAAGTTGTCTTCCATGCAACATATGAGCTGTTGTTCACACTTTGTACTTTCCTTTTTAAGTCTGCCTTAATAGAGTTTTGGGGAAGGAAAGAGGGTACTGAAAAAATGTCATTCTTGGCTAATTTTTATCTTTTTCTCCTTTGTAGCAGTTAGCTATTGCTGTGTAACAATAAAATGTAAAAACACAAATCTCTCTCCATCTCATACAGCAATAAATATTTATTCACATCCAGGTCAGCTGAGGGACAACAGATCTGACCTGAATGGCTTTGCCCTTGACTGGATTGCCCACGTATCTCACTTCTTCTTGGGTGACCCATTATGTTCTCATGGCAACGGCAAAAAACACCAGAGCGCAAACCTAGTCACATATGTGTTTCTCACACCTCTGCTTCTATCACTTCTGCTAATATCCTTGAAAGAACAAGTCATGTAGCTGCATCCCAAATCTATGGCTAGGGACTTATGCTGTAGTAGGAGAAGCTTCAAAGTTCCACGTCAAGGGAATAGATATGGGAGAGATAAAGAACTGGGGACATTGCTCCAATCTACCACACTTTTACTGTTTTCAATTCTTTATCAATCCATTTATTAAAAATTTGCTGATCTAATGAACACCTGTCAGATTCAAGGTGACTCCCCCTTTTATTTGCCCATTATTTTGTAAGTAGCTTTCTTATATTGTGGGGGAAATGTCCATGATATGAGAGTGTATTAAAAAGATGAAAAAATCAGAGTAAGAATAATTCAGTTCTACCTTATTATTCAATGAAATATACACTCTCATATCACGTATAAATTAGTACTCAAATCCCCATTGGACAGATAAACTAGGTGCTGCCTGAGGCATGAGCCTCCATCTTGCTAGTCCTGGTGGGTAAAGAAGATTTGGATGGCAGCAGCTGCCACAGGAGCTTTATAGTGGTTGCCACGTTGAAGTTCTCATGCAGAAATTGCATTGGGACTGTGGCAGTAGCAAGTGCAATAAAGATAAATTTCTGGCATCTAGTTTTATTTTTTATTGTGGTAAGAACACTTAACATGAGATCTACCCTTTTAACAAACATTTAAGTGCACACTACAGCATTGTTAACTACTGGCGCTGCTGTAAAACAGTCTCTAGAAGTTATTCATCTGGTATAACTGAAGTTTTATACCCACTGAACAACTTCCCATTTCCCCTTTCCCCAGCCCCTGGTACCACCACTCTATTTCTATGAGTTTAACTATTTTAGTATAAGAGGAATCATGCAGTATTTGTCCTTCTGTGATGGGCTTATTTCACTTAGCATAATGTCCTTCAGGTATATCTATGTTGTCCTATATGGCAATGTTTCCTTCTTTTGTGGGTGAATATTATTCCATTGTACATATATGCTACACTTGCATTAGCCATTCATCTGTTAGTGGACATTTATGTTGTTTCCATATCTTGGCTATTATGAACAATGCTGCAATGAGCATGGGAGTGTGTATATCTCTTCCAGATCCTAATTTCAATTCTTTGGGATATGTACTCAGAAGTGGTATTGCTGGATCATATGGTAATTCTATTTTTAATTTTTTGAGGAACTGCCATACTATTTCCCATAGCAGCTGCACTGTTCTACATTCCCACCAAAAGTGTATATGGGTTCCAATTTCTCTACACCCTTGCCACTTGTTATCTTTTGTTGTTTTTTTGTTTCTTTATAACAGCTATCCTAACAGATGTAAGATGATAACTCATGTGGTTTGATTTGCATTTCCCTGATGATTAGTGATGTTGAACATCTTTTCTCTACCTGTTGGCCATCTGTATGTCTTCCTTGGAGAAATAGCTATTCAAGTCCTTTGCCCATTTTTTATAGGGTTATTTGGCTTTTTTGCTATTGAGTTGTAGGAATTCCTTATATATTTTGGATATTAATCCCTTATCAGATATATGGTTCAGTCTTTTCAAAAAATGGTGTTGAGAAAATTGGATAGCTATAAGTAAAAGAATGAAATTGGATCTTATCTTATACCATACACAAAAATCAACTCAAAATGGATTAAAGATTTAAACATAAGACTTTGAACTGTAAAATCCCTAAAAGAAGACACGGGGGGAAACTTCCTGGCATTGGGTTTGGCAATGATTTCTTGGATATAACACTAAAAGCTCAAGCTACAAAAGCAAAGTTAGACGAATGGAACTACATCAAACAAAAAGCTTCCACACAGCAAAGGAAATAATCCACAGAGTGAAAAGGCAACCTAAGGAATGGGAAAAATATTTGCAAACCATATATCTGGCATTCACCATTTGGCCTTAGTGGTAGTAACTTCCTCCTCAGGCCAGTTCTGCATTAGGAACTTGGACATGCTTTTCCCACCTCCTCAAAGTTTCCATGAGCCCTCAAGAATTCTTTGCTTGAACTAGCCAGAATGGATTCTGCAAACACCAGCTGCTACCCTGAGTAGCTACTTGATGCAGAGCAGTTAACTAGAATTTTTGGAGATATCAGTTAGGATTCTTTGGGTGCAAGCAATTGGAATCTGAATTTACTTGAAGGCTCTGGGGTAGCTGAGAGAATGATGAAATGTCAGCTAAAGAACTAGGCCTACAGAGGGAATAAATGAGGGAATTTCTGAGTGTTCAGAGAGCAAAAACTCAGGGCACCAACACTTGGATAAATTATCTCTAACCTTCTCTGTATTTACATCATTCTGCTGAAGATTCAGTTTTGGGATATAGAATCCAACTAGCTTAGCTTGGATCTCATGCCCATTCCTTGACTAGAGGGGAGAAGGAAGCCTTATTGATATTCCATCTAAGATGTCACCTACTGGGATAGTGGTCAGTCCTCACAAGGAAAAAGGGGTGCTGTATTGAAAGACAAGGGAATGACTGCCATGTGGCAAAAACAAAAGCAAAACAACAACAACCAAAAAACAAACAAACAAGCAAACAAAAAAATACCCCAAAGCAAAACAAAACTGGAAGTAGGAATAAGAAATCAAAACCACTACAGATCAAAAATGAATAAGACTTCCTATCTGTTCTTGGGAAGCTTTGATTTTAGTAGAAAAGATTTTACACTTAACCTTCATTTATTATTCAATAATAAAAGCACCAGTCATTGGATTTAGAGTCTACCCTAAATCAGTATGACCCCATCTAATTTACCTGATTATATCTGTAAAGACCCTATTTCCAAATAAGGTCACATTCTGAAGTTCTGGGTGTGCATGACTTTTGAGAGGACACTATTCAAGTCATTACAATAGCCTCAGACTTTAGAATGAGTTTGGACTTTCACCTCAGGTGAAATCATTTTCTCATGCAGATGCAATATAAATGTATTGTTTTTAGGTGATCTAAAATTATCTTGCAATAAGAAAATGCATGTGATAATTAATAAGAAAGTATGGGTATGACTGGCATATCTTAATTCAGATATGAGAAAAGTATCTACTTTAGATATCTTTTCTCAGACCCGATTCTTTGTTATGCCCACACTCAGGGGATATATAGCTGAAAACTTCTTTCTATGTGGGCTCTGTATGGTTAAATAAAGAATCTATTCTCTGTATTAGCTTGTTGGTGACATTACTTTTTGGACCACACAGAAATTAAGTAAAACTAGGGAGTGATTCTTCGTAGGCTTAGAAATTCTACCATGCTTAAACATATTAAGCTGTTTTCTGCTGATTTATGTAAAGTGTAATTAACAAATTAATACATATGAATAGAAAGCACCAAACAATAATGTTGTTTTGTTGTGTTTTTGAAAATTACTGAAAGTAATGGTAAAGCTAATCTGCTGTAAATTTCTTTTAATTAAATAGTGTTTGGAGTAAGTTTTTTCTCAATTTAATCTATCTCATATCATTCTTGCAAGTTTTTCATTTTTACGTACTCAGGAAGTATTCTAATATTGCTTCTATTTTCTTTTTTTTTTTTTTTTAACTTTGGGTTTATTTATTTATGGCTGTGTTGGGTCTTCGTTTCTGTGCGAGGGCTTTCTCTAGTTGTGGCAAGTGGGGGCCACTCTTCATCGCGGTGCACGGGCCTCTCATTATCGCAGCCTCTCTTGTTGCGGAGCACAGGCTCCAGACGCACAGGCTCAGTAATTGTGGCTCACGGGCCTAGTTGCTCTGCGGCATGTGGGATCCTCCCAGACCAGGGCTCAAACCCGTGTCCCCTGCATTGGCAGGCAGATTCTCAACCACTGCGCCACCAGGGAAGCCCCTCTATTTTCTATATAGCATCATATTTACCCATTATAGGGTAATTGGACTATGGAGTTAGAATAATGTTTTTGTAAGACCTGTTGCTTTAAAACTAAAGATATTTCCAAATGCTATATTGCTCCTTTAAAATGTTAAACATTCCCATTGTATTAACCAGTCAGATATGTTTAGGGTGGTAAAAACTCATCGTTATAAGGCAAATCCTAAAATACCACTAAACCTAGGCAGCATAACTTAGGATACTGTTTATATGAAGAAGTGATACTCTTATTAATTCATTATAATCTGTATTAATATATGTAAGACTAGAGCATAAATATGAATAATTAATCCATAGGTAATAAAATGCTTTCTTAACAACTATTATTCAAATGTATCAAAAGACAAATGTGACAAAACAAGTCTTATCACACATTGACATTTCACTTCCTGGGAGATCGTGAGAACTTGAGAACTCAGACCTCTCAGGTGGCACAACTTCTGAAATCTAATATTTAACAAATGCCATATATTTAGCCACAAGCGTACATTGTCCCTTTCTGTCTTATCCTGAGGCTCAGTCAGTTGTGGCCCTATTGGCAGGGTAGGGAGGTCTGAGAGATTAAATTGGACCTTCCCATGATTTACAATGACCATAAACAACTTTGGGTGGTCTCAGGCCCACTAAGACTTCCAGGCCTGTCCCAAAATTAATCTGGCCTCCGCAGGGACACGCCTCCTTCCGGGATGAGACCCAGGACCCGCGGAGCCTGCCTGGAACTGCTCTGAAGGAGAGCAGCCTCCTCCAGCTCCCTCCAGCCTGCATTTTTTCCATCACGCCCTGCTCCTTGAGCTGTGAACTGCATGGCTCGTGGTATTTTGTAGAACACTCCCTTCAGACCCTACACTGTCTTGTCAAATGCCAGAGAGATTTTTTTCCCCCCATACAGATAGCTACATCACCCTTCCTGGATAATAGCGGTTAGAGACTGAGATGGTAAGGTGACCAAGCAGAGAGTTAAATGGGGACTTGGAACATTAGTGAGCACATTTCTGATTAAATATATCTATCATGAAATGCCTTTGACTTTGACCCGCACCAATAAATCCTGGTTTCTTTATAGCAAATGAAATCCCTGCACAGGTTGCTGAGTTTGTCCTAACAGCTCTGTTTCTTCCTCCGACTACAGAAGGGAATACCTTGCTCTAGATATTAGTCAGAATATTCTTCACTAACTTGAGGGTTAACAGCAGGCACAGAAACAATGGAAAAAGTAGAAAGCTGTTTGTTTTCTTTCCCTATTTCTCCTTTACCATCTTAATATGAATTACAGAGATCCTTAGGCTCCTGTCCTGGAAGATTTACAATGCAAATCAAGGAACGGTATCTTCCCTTCCCTGTTTAAAGGAACAAACAAAAAACAGTTCTAAACTACTCTCTCAGTATTTTAATATACAAGTAATTACACATAAACAAATATTTTATCTATTATTTCTTGGATTACTGTCTATGCCCTTGATTTTCTTTCACATTTTATATCTCTTTCTCTGTCTCTTCCTCTCTTGCCTTCTATTCTGTATGATTCAGTCAACTTTTTCTTTTAACCTTTCCGCTGTTTTTGCAATCTGTGTTTTAAAGTTTCATCAACTCTCTTATTCTCTGATTGATCCTTTTTCTTAGCAGCCTGTTCTTGTTATATGGATACTACATTTTCTTCAATCTCTGTAAGATAATAATAATTATTATTTTTTTTAAAACACACTATATTTTCTTTCCTATGTTATTCATCTTCTAGTGTCTGTTATTTTGGCTTATTCATCTCTATCTTTCTTTTATGCTGCCAGTTGTCCTCAAGTGATTGCTAACGCATGGTTTTGCCTTCATGCACCTGATTGAAGGAATGAATGACCAGTCTATGTCATTGTCAATGGGTTTCTATATGTGACTCATGCTGTTCTCTGAAAGAGAGAAATAACTGCCAGTTCTGGGTCTGCGGGAAAGGTGTGGGGATGGGCAGACTTCACCTGAGGGTGCGTGGATGCCTTCTCAGCTAGCCGGTACTAATATGAGGAAGGCCCTGACCTAAGATGGCAACTCCTACACTAGCCTCCCTGGTAGACCACCTCATGTCTTCAGGAAGTAGTAGCCTCCAAAGGGGTTGGCTTCACCTCAGCAAACACAAGTTGCTCTGTTGAGGTAATGAAAGAAAATAGAGGCATAGTCTCCCTGCAGAGAGTCTCACTGATCTGTATTTTCCAGCAAAATGCCTCTTAACATGCAATCTTCACAGAACATTCATCTCTCTCAATACAACATTTTTTTGGCCAATATGTTATAGAAAAAAATATTTAAATCCCCCAAAGTCAATACATTTTAAACCAAATGATAGAAATGTCTTGAGATACGTTTGAATACAATTGGTAAAATCTTAGAATCATACATAGGTGTTTTTAAAAAGCTTTCAAGTGTCCAAGAGGATCTGTATCTATGGTGAAGTTCAGAGTACATGTTTCTGTACTAAAAGCAGCTATTTGTTAGTAACTATATCTTTCAGATATTAGAAAGTGCTGTTTTCAGCCTTCTACATTTTAAGAGTTTATTACTTATATGTAGTTAGTTTACTATGTTTTAGTTACATTTTAGGAAATTGGTGGGGAGTTTTGAGTTGACACATTATAATTATTCTCAGTTAAAGGAGAATATGCTCATGATTAATATTTTCACATGGAATGCCTCATTTTTCAGAAATGGATTCCAACGTTAATTGAAAGAGGCCTGTATTAGAATTTCTACTTGGAAATTTTTCTCATCCTTCTTAAGAATTTCTATTTTGTGTTTTATACCATAGTTGACACAGCAATATAGCATACCAATATGTAATTTAGAAAAATAAACAGTATATCTGTGAGCTGGATTGAGAAAATGTTTTTTTCTAAAAGTTGTGTGAGAGAAATGGGTGGTAGATTATTATACTGGAGGGTATCTTTCTTGATCCCAAGCTGGAGACCAACAGCACTATGGTAGAAGCAGGTTTAGAGATGAGTGTGGGCAATACGGGCTATTGTAGACATTCTGTACTTAGGGCTTCATTCCATCGTAATGGTTTCTGCCCCTTCTCCCAGTCCTGTTCTCCTTATCTGCCAACTTTGGCAAACTGTTGTGAAAAATTGCTTTTGCTTCCTCTGCCCCATATCGCTATGGTTCTCTCCATTCTGATTTATCCATCATTATAAACCTTCCTAGATACTCATTTTTTGTCAGCTATTTCCATCCCACTCCCCTACTTCAACCTGAATTTTAAGGTGCTTATGAATTTATTATTCTCTGGGCTTCCTTAATATCATCCAAGGTATTTGGGGGAGAGAGGAGAAGTAGTCACTTGTCTCTGTCCCCTCCCCAAGGCAGACACCCTTGACTCCAGAAAGTTCAACATGGAGACAGCCTGTTTCAGAGACCCTGAACCTGGGGTGCCAACAGGCGTGCATATCCAAAGGGCCAGAAAGACTCCTCCTCCCACTGCACTCCCTTTCTAATTTGGATGCACTATTACTATCAGAGCTATGTTCACCAAAACGTTCCTTTAAGTTGAGGCAAAATTTCTACTCTGAGGATAGACTGCTGAATATAAGTAGTAATTATATCTATTCAAATAATTTATTTTTTAAAGTCAGTCCACTGCCAAGAGCAGCACATTTGTGGTAATAGGGGTGATTTGTAAGTAAGTTCTATGCATGCCAAATTTAGGAGTACACTTCAACCTGAAGATTTCACCCCAGTACTTAGGGAATCATCACAAGGAACTAGAGAAAAAAAATCAAGGATGCCAAAATGGAGCAGGCAGATCTGAACTGGATACAGTGAAAAACAATCAGGAATCATGCCATTTTTGCCTCCCCACCAAGATCACGGGAGAAAGAGATGGTATCCATTTTCAAGTTAAAATCTATGGCTCAAAACTTCTTCCTGTAGTTGAATTCCTACCCCAGTGTTTATTTGTGTAGACACAACCTGAATGACCTATTTCATTTGAACAACTGCATAATCATACTACAAGAATAGAGCCTTGAGGGGTTAAAAGGTGCATGGAGAATGTGGGGAAGTTGCGGCTAAATTCAATGTAAGATGGGCAATTAAATCAAGCATGACTTGGTCAGCAGAACCGCATGGAGAGACAAGCGACTTATATAATAGAATTTCAAGGTGGGGAGAGCTAAGGACAAAAATCTCTCTTCTTGTGCCTGCATTCTCAATGATAATTTGACAAAGGTGCAAGCAAGGGTCCCAAAATTATGGAGGAGAAAATGTCTAACCTTTAGCCCAACGTCTAATTACAATAAGAGAATGGAATAAAATATTCCAGAATACAAAAAATACACATAGAGAATAAAAATCAGGGAAAATTATTCCAGTTCTGTACCAGATACTAATGAGACCACAGCAGAAATACCACCCAGTTGTTAGAACCTTGTTAAAGCAAAGGAAGCTAAAAGAAATGAGAGGAAAACTTTGAGCTTCAACATGATTCAAATAACAGGGGGATCTAGTCGTATAAAAAAGGTTAAAAATAAAGACTACCATTCCTTTTAATGGAGAGCATCTCATGAAGGTATGGTAGAACCTGTCAAAGCAGAAAATACAGACTGTGGGTTAATGGAACATGTTTTAAACCATGGTTCTGGATTCATCATGACCCTAGAACATCCCTTGGACACTGAAATAAGTCTCTCTACATGAGATAGAGAAGCAGATTACATAGAGCAGTGAAAGTTGAAAGCAAGATATCCAAATGAGTGCTGGGGACTGACTTTAGTTGCCAGGACAAAGCCAACAGTTATACAACACTGTTCCTGTACGTTTTGGACACACAATATGAACATATTCTAAAAAAAAAACATTGTTGGCCACCATTGAAAGTCCATGTTTGCTAATTAACAGGAAAATAAGTCCTAAAGGGTGATTTAGAGAAGTTTTGCACATGCTTTGTAGCATGTCAGTTCAGCCACGTGGGACCTGATGAACCCCAGATGTGATCAGGCACAGGGTAAGCACCTGGCAGGGGCCCAGAGTGAGCCGAGTAATGGGAGAGGGTCAGGGTATCATGGGTGGACTGTACTGGGACTGGTGAGTTAGGCTGTTCTACAAAACAAAGCAATCAACAGGTGTGTTACGTAAATGAGGGAATCCTTTCACAGTATACACATGTATTAAATCATCATGGGGTACACTTTAAATATCTTACCATTTTACTTGCCAATTATGTCTCAAAGCTGGGGAAAAGCCCTACAAAGTAATCACTGACTGTTTAGTCCATCAGGACTCAAGATATGCTGAAATGCTTTCTTTAGGTGTATGAACTGCAGGACCCCATGTTGTCCAATGCTGAGGCCACCTGAGCTTTGAGAACAGCCTGGACAGTGGCCATTCTCTTCCTGTCCTGAAGAAGAATTGTTCCCCAACAAGAGGACCTTCGACTCACTGCTGGGCCTTGAGCAGATTCATTCAGTTCAGCAGGTCCAACTTGAACCTGCTTCTGAGTTCAGCCACCCTTGACCACGTCACCTACTACTGTGTTCATAAGCCCACTTTCTTCTAACGTAGAGCCTCAGGAGAGAGCAGCAGAGCTGTACACACAAAGCACTGCTTCTATTTACTGTGTCAAAAACCTAAGAAAGCAACTGTACCAATGCTACTCAGTAGGTAGAGGTCACGGGGTCTATAAATACACCATCCCTTAGGTGTAGAAATTCTGCTAGCGATGCAACAGTTGCTGGGACATTTCCAAGAGCAGCTTGACCGGAAGTGAGCTCCCTGTGAGATGGTGGACGAGCTAAGGGACACATCAGCCACGTTTAGTCGAACACCCATTGAATCTATTAAAAAAACAGCTGCACTGCTTGGTCTGAATGTACCTGAAACCCATGGTCTATTTCACATTAGCACGAATCTGTAAGAAGAGCTGTTATCTACCTGTCTTAATTGAAACCTCAAAGCATTTTAGGCTGAAATTTGATTTAAAAAAAAAAAAAAGAAAGTATTTACTCAGGCAGTGCTGAGCCAAGAGTCACATCCCTTCACCTCGTCTACTTAGGAAGGGAACTGAAGTTAATGCTTTCAGAACAGGAATAGCGTCAATTCAAGTATCGCATCTCATACATTGATCCTTCAGAGCTTTGAACAAAGAGCAGAATATTAGTCCCCTCATTGCCCAAGGAGGATGTTAACCTGCACCCCTGCACGAGTGAGGACACCACGAAAGTCACCTTCCCCCGCTGGATGGGCCAGCTGCCAACTGTGACCGGGAACTTGGTTAGAGAGTAAAAGGTTCTTTGTCAGGAATGTGGAAATTGTGACATTAGGGACTAGCCTGAGCTAGAGGATAAAACTTCAATGAAATTTGCAAGTTCATTTTGGTTTATATACCTGTCGGAGCTGAGACATTAAATGCAGACGGCTTTTAATCTAGGTATTTTAAACACTACTTGATACCATGGGCTAGTGTCACTCAACAGAGAGTACTTCAAGGACAGAGCTATCTCTGAACCAGAATAAGACCCCAGGAAGGCAGATTCAGCCCAGAGCATTGGGGACGGGGTGATTTCCTTTTGTTTCAACATTCACGTTTGACAGAACTGGCTTTTCTCTTCGCCCCTGCTGGAGAGCTAATAACTTCCTTCAGGCCCACCTTACCCCAGGCCTCCTCACAGGCCCGTGCAGCTGACTTGATATGCAGATAGACCGCGTGCTTTATTTACATTTATTTTTGTCAGTCACGCGCGATCAAGATAGAGAGACATCCTAAGTAATCAAACACAGGAACGGGTCAGGTAGGTGAGCTTGACAAAAAACAACATGGAAGAAATAACCACAGAGCATAGGCTGCAATTCAGTTTTAGAGCAAGTCACGGGCAACACAAAAAGAAGATTACAACCGATCCCTCTCCCGTCTCAGACAGTGCCATTTGTTCCTGAGATTTCTAAAGATGCGTTCAATTCTTGCACACATCTGAGAGTTCTACAACTGTGGCTAACATTGAAAATAAATAATCCAAATCAGCTTGGCCATATTAACTGTGAAATCCACTTTACTAGTGAGATAGAATTTACTTCAAGCCATATAGGTCAATAGCCTTGGAGAGGGAATTCCAAAGATGAAGGCCCTTCATAGAAAATGCTCAGCCTTCAGACCTGTGTAGTTCTAAATCAGAGGGCTTAGCACCTCCAAGCTCTCCAGCTGCTGTGAGGGCAAACCCAGGAAAGAGGTGGTCATTGGATATAACCTAAATCCCCTCTCTGCTGCCTCTCCTCAACCCCTGAAACAGGATGCTGTTGAGGTCTGCTACCTTGATTCCCCCTGAAAGCAAAGAGGCAACTCATGAGGTATGGAAGCCTGGAGGGAACAAAGGCAAGTGTGAACGTGTGTGAGCTCATACTTTGGCATGATGAAAAGTAGGTACTCTTCAAAAGGTCTGCTCTGTGGCAGAGGGGCTCGTTACTGAGAGCAGAGCTGCACTGCCCACACAAAGGCAAGAGGGGAGGGAAGGGGCTCAGTGAAGTTAGAATACAGACAATATGGAACCAGAGATCACTGAATCTTAAAAATCTGTTGGCTACTAGCAGAGCCATTTAAAGATAATGGTAAGAGCAAAGAATGGACTTGGCTGGAAACTGTTTTCCTGTTTACTGTCTGCAGGCAGCTTCTGGAAATTTTAGTGGAAAACATTTTTTTTAATGTTTATCAGTCAAAATGAAAATGAGGCTGTGGTAGGCAAAATAACGCCCCGCCCCCCGCCAAGATGTCTACATCCTAATTCCAGGAACCTGTGAATTTCTTAGGTTCCATGGCAAAGGAGAATTAAGGATGTAGATGGAATTAAGGTTGATAACTAGCTGCACCTAAAATACAGATAATTCTGGATTATCCTAATGGATATATCATCCAGTATAATCACAAGGATCCTTATAAGTGGAAGAGGGAGGCAGAAGAGGTCAGAGTGATGTGAGAAGGTCTTGACCCACTGTTGCTGGCTTTGAAGACAGAGGGAGAAGGCCACAAGCCAAGGACTGTGGGAGGTTTCTAGAAGTTGGTATAGGTAAGAAAACAGATTTCCCCCTAGTGCCTCCAGAAGAGAACACAGCCCTGTAGACACCCTGATTTTACTTCACTGAGACCCGTGATGAGCATATGGAAGACAATTTTATATTGTTTTAAGCTACTGAGTTCACGGTAATTGATTAGAACAGCAACAGGAAACTAATACAGAAACCAACAGTCAGCTTGACAGGTAAAGGTATAGTTTTTACATTATACTTTGTCTGGGGTGATGATGGCCAGGAAATCAACAAACCCTCTGAGGAAAAAAATGGCATTTGTTGTCTAAGTGGAAGGCAATGCTACTCTTTCTTCTTGGTTGGCTAGCTAGCATCCTGGTCTCATCTCCTGCATTTTCTGTGGTAGCCTGCTGGGAATGAGGACAACATTTGGCACTTATTATCCCAGGAGAACTAATTTCCAACACATAGTTGATCCAAGCACTACTAGGTTGACCTAAAGGATGACATATTAAGCAATCAGCTGTATAGCTGAATTCTCTTTGACCAAAAAATGGGACAGTCACCTTCACCTGTCATCTTGGGTCTTCTAAATACCTGAAGCCCAGCTGTTGCAAAATATTTCTCTGCAATTCCAGGGGAAAAAAAGAAAAAAAAAAAAGATGATCTTGCTTTACTTTGATATTCAGGATGAGATTAAGGAACGTATAATGGCTGTGCCACCTTTAAGGCCATTCCAAAAAAAAAAAAAAAAAATCAGTGTTATGGTTAGAAAGAATTTCAAGACATGGAAAGCT
The DNA here is from genome assembly GCF_965194805.1 of Balaenoptera borealis. NCBI lineage: Eukaryota > Metazoa > Chordata > Mammalia > Artiodactyla > Balaenopteridae > Balaenoptera > Balaenoptera borealis. The sequence continues at coordinate 94,848,639 of NC_138864.1, read as the reverse complement.
GGGTTTCCAGATCACCAACACATTCACCAATTTTCAATGAGAATTGAAAACTAAATTAACATCAGTTGAGGAGGTGAGAATGGAGACCAAATATACAACATGACCCTGCTTTTCTTTTAAATTGAACAACTCTTCATGTGATATGTAAACTAAAAAATTTAGGATTTGATCCATCTCTGTGACATCTTACATTTTTAAATGATGCACTGTTGACAGTGCCTGGTACAAAGCTACTCATTAACGGCTAGCAGCCTTTGACAGAACGACTCTACTTGAGTTATTAGGAGAGGCTGGAGGGAGGCCTTCCTGGCCTCAGGTGGGATTTGTTGAAGACATTAGCTCTTTTATTTGCACCCAAATGGTTCTTACTACTGGTGGCCCCATTATATTTTTCAACAAGTGGCTAATGAGAATGAACTCATGCCAGCTGAACTTAAGGATTGAGGAGGAGCAACTGGGCGAGCCCTGGGGCGTGGTCTCCTGAATGAGCAAGCACATTTTCAACATAATTGGCTGCCTAATTGCGTGTGGCAAACTTGGCTGATGTATCTGGATGTGTAAGCAATTATGCTTCCGCTAAAAGCCTCCGTTGGTAATGCTTTTGTTCTCCATTTCTTACAACTGAACTAACCGAGGCAAGAAATTGGTGTGGAGATGGTTTTCAATATATTTTGTTTTGCTTTTTAACTTTTCTTCTCAAAACATTTTTCAATTAAGCTAGCCAACTGATCCAAGGTTTATTGTACCTCCAGACACCACATAAAATAGATAACAAGGAGAAAAGAAACACAGTGGATAATAAAAGAAGTTTTAGTAATAAAACATCCTTTGATAAAAAAGCCGAAGTGTTTGCATTAAACTACATCGTTTAAATGTGATTCACTGTACTGAGTACCTCTCAGTACTAGCCACAGAGTTAGTACTGAGTATTGATAACAAGTAAGACAAGGGGTCCCTGACTTCAAGACACATCACTTCAAGCAGGCCTTTGACAGATAGTGACTTAATGTCCGAGTAACCTGAAGTTGCAAGGGATGAGACTCGATCTCCAAAAGAACAATAACCATAAACCACAGGCTCCAAATATGTCCTATCACAGCCTCCACTAAGATTTCCACAGCCCAGCTAACACACCGTGTTGCTCATTTCAAAAGTAGTACCCAGTGATTCACTGGGGGCCAAAAAAACAAAAACGAAGTACTCGTGTTATTCCCTTAACTCATTTGAGAAATCAAGCAGACCACAAAGGAATACACAAACTTGAAAACAGCCATGTCTGTTACAGAAATATGGAATTTAGGTCTCTAAAAACACTTGTTCTTGCAATCACTTCCTGCAAATATTGCACATAATGTTTCTGTAATCCAGGTAACTTTAGCACTTCAGAATTTCAATGTCAATGAGAATTTATCATTCCCTCATTAAAATGTCTCCATGTGCAAAACCAAAGTCACACTTCACATGTAAGCAGTTGTGGAAAAATTGAAGGTCTACCTTTGAATCCCAGCTTTTTTGTTAATTCTGCAACATTAGTGATGGCACTGTACCGCTTTCCAGCTCTCAGTTTTCCCATATGATAAATGGGGAAATTTCAACATACTGCAGACTGTTTGAGCATCAAATAAGATGACATATGAGAATTTGCCTAGGATAGTGCCTGGGCAGAGACTCTTTTAAGACCTGCACCCGAGAGAGGACCCTTCACACATCTAGCTTTGAAAACCAACGGGTCTGGCATCCCTAGACCCATAGTGACCTGAGACAGCTCTTGAAGAGCTCACGCCCGCTTGCAGACTCACCTGCTCCAGGGCCCAGCGCAGAAGTGGCTGAAGGAGAGGCGTCCAGACGGAAGGAGGGTCATTTGCTGGTCTTGCACCATCGGCCTGAGGGGCAGGCCTCTGGTTTGGCGGACATCCGGAGGCCCGCGGGGATGCGCTCCTGGAGGAGGTCGGTGGGGAGGAGGCAGGCGGTCCGGCGCCATCTTCAAGCGCTCCCTCTGCCTTGCTCCAGCAAGAGGAGACACGCTTTTCTTTTCTTTCTTTTAAATTCTAGCCTTTATTGAAAGGGTTGAAGTACGTACTGACAGTAAGATTTTCAAAATACATTTGTATACTCTGTCGAGGAGACTTCTAAGTAGCTTTCCGTGGCAGTGGAGGGTTCGTATTGAAGACGATTGTATTCTTAATTCCTCTGGTGTTCCGCATCTTCAAAATAAGATTCAGCCCTCTTGGGAACTGACTTGATGCAAAGCCAGCCGATGCCCAAGGAAGTTTTCCTTATTTGCCTCTCATACCAGACCTTGTATCCCTGCGAGCGTGAGAAGTCTGATGGGGCAGGGAGGCAGGCAGGGCTCTGGAGAGAAGAGCTGATAAGCCCCACGGCAAAGGATTCTGGGACTCCTCCGCCTGCTGGTCTAGAAAGTGGATTAAGCACTGATTGCTCTCAGCTGTGTTCAGGAACCGGCTTTCTTTTCCTTTCCACAATCAGCTCCTCCATTAGGAATCTCTGTTTTAGATAATGTCTCCAATCTCCAGTGTGCTCTAATAGGATGTTCATGTTGAAGTCTTCATCAAGAGATTGGTAAAGAGATATTTGGGGGAGACAACTATTGCCTCTTTGGGGGCAGGGAGGTTGCTGCCTTCTCAACAGAAGCCTAGGAAGCGGGGCGGGGGGTGGGGGGGCTTCAGGAAGACCATGCCAAGAACTTTTAAATGTGTTCCCTGAAATTGGGAGACCAAAAGGTCTGGTGCCCGACTCACACTTGAGAAACGTAACGCTAACTGGACTCAAGCCTGACTCCCAGCCGGGAGAGCCAGGAGCTAGAGAAGGGGTAACTGCTTTGCTGGAGAAATTGGGGTGGACCTGCCAACCTGTGTTGCTGGGGAAATGGCTATGAGAATGTTCCCATAGGCAGAACTTGGGCTACAAAGGCAAGAAGCCAGAGTGGAGGTTGGGGTCCCGCCTGACCACACCAGTCAGAAGCTGGAAGGGTACAGCACCCAGGCTCGGTGGAAGGAACAGAAAGCAACCACTTAGACACACCTTTGCTTGTTTATTTTTGAAAGGAACTACAGAAGGGAGGTTCCTCCCAAAGGGTCTCCCTCCGCACAAAAAAGTCAACTTTAAACATCAGCTAGGTCCAGAACAAGCCCCGAAAGCAAATAAGAACTGGAGCCTCAACCCTTTCACCAAGCCCTCCCACCCCCACCACCAGCCACTCATCACCCTGCCCATTGTGACCCTGCTGACCAGACAATGCAGCTGTGAGTGAGGAGATGGGCAGGGAGACAAAGCAAAAGCGGGTAACCACGGTCCCCATAGCCTGACTCCAACCTGAAGCAAATCTGAGCTAGAGTTGGGTAGAGGGTGCCACCCAAAGTCAAGGTCAGAGTTGCGACTAAAACATGGCACTGTGTTCTAAATGTCCTATTAGGGCATTTTATGATGTCAAGTGACAGTACAAATGTTTATTACCCAAAGGTGAGCTGATACACCATGGGACCTGACCAAGTTCTAATCTGGCACAGCAGATTGCCCTGTTAAATAAACCTTAGAAAGGCAGTAAGAGACCAAAATGAATTACCTTTTGATTATATTCTTTGAGTTATCCTTGTTCAACAGTTAGTCATCCAAGTCAGAAATCTGGGAACCATCCCTAACTCCTTTCTTTTTCTCATCTTCCACATTCACGCTATCAAGCAAAAATATAGATTTTACTTGGAAAATATATTTTAGCTTATTCCCTCATCTTCATCTCAAACTCTGTCCTGGTTGAGGCCTTCATCAAATTCACCTGGACTATTGCATGTTGCCTCAACTGGCTCCTAGCCGCTGATCTCAGCCTATGTCCCCATTAAACATGCTTTGACTCTAGTGTCTGATACATAATAAATATTATTCTAATCAGTTACTGTTATTCATCCTTCAAGATTTGCCTCAACTGTCATCTGCAAGAAACCCAAACAATGCCCACTGATCTCTTCTATCAACCCACTCTGTGCATACCTCTACATTGGTTGTAATCTCAATTTATCTATCTGCGTCCCTCACAATGAACTCTAAATTCTTCAAGGCAAGGACTCTTCAGTTTTGTAACATTGGCTCCTAGCTTCTCTGTTATATAGTAGATGCTCAATGAAAGTTCCCTGGACTGAATTAAATCCTCCATGTTAAGAATAAAGTTAAAGAATAGAGTCATAAATTTATTTTTCAAATCACTTGTTCTGCATTTGCGGTTCCCAACATTTAATTATCTATGCAGGTAGACTAGAGCCATTTAGTAAAGCTTATGAGGGCACCTGGGGCACACTTTGCTATCGCCCGTTGTTGTGCATGCCGCATCATATAGGGCCTTTTACCATTGTCATGGTCTTTGGATAAATGTCATTGAGGTGTCACTGAGGTAGGGAAATTACTCCCTCCTTCCCCCCTCTGCCCTGATAAGGTGGTATATTATAACGAAAGTAAGTCTTAAATTCTGCCCCAAGTACAAACCTTTATTAAGCAAACAAACACAGCAATATTCTCTAACCAATTCCTGTCAAGTCAGGGAGGTCCCCACTCGCTTCCCTTTTAGGCACTCTGACAAGAGTCGGGCATTACAGATGTTAGAGGAATGAGAGGTTAACCGTCTATCTGGATCAGGTAAGAGAACCTTCTGGCAAGTAGTGGAACACAGAACCAAATGGACTTGGTGCCAACCTGAGATGCTGCACTGCTAGCCTGCCAGACCGTTATATCCTGTTCCTACAAGAGCAGAAGGGCCGGCACATTTTCCCCAACCAATCAGAAATCTTTAATTCTACTCATTCTACTAATAAAGTAAATTCTTCATGTCTATTTTGCTAATTAGCAAACCTTCTGGGTGGATTTAGATAAAGATGTTTCAAGTGTTTGCCAAAACCACCTCTGGAGAGTAGACTCCTGATTACCTTCTTTTCAATGTTAACTGGTCATCTTTGGAGTAGGGTAACTGAATAAGGAACTTAACATATTATCTGATACCAAGAATCCAGTATAAAATTAATTTACACACACACATTATAAGCCATATTATCTACACTAGAGAATTTTAGAATAAATTATAGATAATATAATTGAAATGTAGCAAGAAAAGTCTTAAAATATTAATTTTGGTCTGCAGCTTGTTGTTACACTTCTCTTTTCCTCTGCTCAACCAGAGGAACCCATACTGCCTGAGGTAGAATTAGAATTGCTTTGGCAGCAATTACAAAGAGAAAGAAAGAGTTAATGTTTTATGTTGGCTTCCCATCTGGACTCTTGAAAACTGAAAGGAAAAGCCGAGCTAAGCACAGTAGGTGTAGGTCATAGCAATAGATTGGAAAGATAATTATAGGCTGAAGTCAGTGGACCACCCCCCTCCATCACCTGGGGGAAGAATGAGGTGATGACACTGCATTTTCTTCATCTGAATTTCCATTTGTATTCTTTTTTCTTTATATTAAGGTTTTTTCTGAATCAATTGGTATATCTGGCACCCATCTGTCAGCTGACAGGCAACCCAAGAGTTGGATTTATTGAATGAGACCAAACCACAGAGAATTGAAAAGAAAAAGGAGACCAATGGAGGAGAAAGTGAATAACTTATCGATATTGAAAAGTCAAATCCTATGCAAAGAAGTTTCTGGTGAATATATTTAAAATGTGATCTATTTCTTCACCCCCCTAATAGCAATAGCAACAATGATACGACTAACACTTACGGAGCAATTCCTATGTGTCGGGCACTTGCGTGAAGTACTTACGATTATTTTATTCTCAGTAGGATGCAAGCTCATTAAGCGTGGGGCTCTCTGTAGGGCTCTGTCCACTGCTATGCTCTCCAGGGCCTAGAACAGGGTCTGGTTTGTCATCGACACCAAGTAAATATTTGTTGAGTGAATGAATGAATTGAGTTAATCAGTTTTCCCTGAGAAGACCTGTGAGGTGGGTATAATTACCACCCTCATCCTGCAGCTCAGGAACCTGAACCCTTGGACTACAAAGCCCTCCGGCTTCTGCAGATGGATTCAGAATCTACTCAGACCAGCCAGTGATGATTTCTTCCTCCTGCTTTCATTTTCTGCCCCACTTCTTTATTTAGTTCTTTCTCTCCCTACAGCACTTACAACGCAATGCACAGCCAGCGACTATGACCTACAGCTGTACAGCCAATTAGTGGTGAAGGAGCTTAGAAACCAATCCTTTGCGATTCCCAGTCCTCTAGTCTCCTCATTCCAAACCAGCTTCCCCCAATCAGAACAAATGACTCGTTATTTGTTGAAGTTAGATATTGGATTAGCTCTTGAAAGCTGCACACCTTTGCTTTTTTTTAAAAAAAATCTTTTCAAAAAATGATTACTTAGGTCATGATTACTAAATTCAGTCATCAGGTTTACCTTTTTTGACAGTGATTTAGATGACATAGAAGCTGAAAGGGACCTTCAAGGATGTTGGTGAAACACCCTGTTTTTCTAAACAGATGAGTAAACCATGACACAAATGGTGAAGTAATCTGTTCAAGGCAACCTACTGAGTCAGTGGAAGAATCACAGGTAGAAGCCAAGTCTTCAGAGACCCAGTCCAGTGCCTTGTACACCATGTGCTAGGCTGGCTTCCTCATCACAGGATCATATTTGATGTATTTGATTCAATTACATGCCAATTTTAGAATAGAACATGTTAAGTTGGATGAGACCAATGATTTTTTTCTACCCATTATGTTTTTTCAAAAAGTGGCAACAGGACAAATTATGTGGGCGTTTGCTACTTACCCCATAGGCCTGGAATGTCCTTGAAGTTCCCCTGTTACATTTATCTGTACTGCTATTTAGGATTTTGTGATTGTTTCTTGTAAGCTTGTACACAATTCCTAAGTCCTAGAGCAGGCTCTCATCCAACAGTTCTGTACCCTACTAGAAATTTAATCCCCAGAGAGGGATGAAGAAATTTATGAGGTCCTTATAACATCAACTCCTTTTGGGGAAGGGGAAGGGGAGGTGGGTGGAAAGAAGTTTAACTCCTGAATATAAATAACACATTTGGGCGATAACATTGAGAGTCACAATGAAATCAAACTTCTCATCTAGAATCTTTCAAGAGGACAAATCCTTGCTAACCTTTTACCTTGACCCTGCCCAGTTGACTTGAAGAACCCATGTCCCCGTGGAAGAATGGTAAGGAGGTAGAAAGTTCTACTCTGAGGGCCTACCAAGCACAGGGATCAATATTTACAGCTTTATGTCTAACCAAAATTCACCAACTGTAATATTCTCACCGATGACACTTTCCACTTAACCTGTTTTAGCACCAAAGGTCCCAGCTTGGAATTATTCCCAACTCCTAGATCCTATCCACCAATAACTCTCCCAGATTTTGGCCCACAGTGTGAATACTTCTCAGATCTCATTGCCAGTGAGGGACCAAACAAGGATTGGCAAATCAGTGGACCTCATGTCCTACTCCCTTTCCTATTCTCATGGCAGAAGTCACTAGTAGATGATGGCACATCTGCTGGTTGTGAAGATATGGCCTTCACTACTTCACTATGCTATCCATTGTCAGGTATTTATTGAAACTCTAATGTGTCAGGCAGTCCAGGTAGCCGCCCCATATCAGTGAGAGTTGGCAAATTACCTGAAACCGGTTCTCCATTTCAGGCCCAGATCCTATATTGGCCCCCAGTCCCCTTGGTGTTAAGGAGTAACGCACCCCAGCTGGTTAGCTTCCTTCAGTGTCCTCTCTTTCCAATGGGCTGGAATCCGAAGTCTCTTGCACCAAAACAGATGCTGTTACAGATCAGTCAGGAAAATTTCCAATTATTCAATACTGTCAGTGTTTCCCTAAAAGTCAAAAGGTGAGTGGGAGGTTTCTGTAGGCCTGTGGAAAAGTAGTGCTTATTGACATAAAATCCACCTTTTGAACTCAGTCACTGTGAGCACGAAAGCCTCCTAATGGGCTTCAATATCATTGCTTACCAGAGACCCGAATTACAGAAAAATGAATTCTCTTTTGTTCAAGCCATAATTTCTGAGTTTGCGGGCATGTAATATAAAAACTTTCTGCTCCTGATTTTGATTAGGTTCCTTGGAAATAAACCTGATACGTCATTTAACTTCTGCTAAGGTGACTGAAGCCTCTTTTTAGATGCCTGATCTCAACGTGACTATCTCTCAAATTTTATGTATAATATGTGCTCTTCAAATGACCTAATAATTTTTCCAAATGCTAGAAATAACAATTGTAGTTCCAGAACATCCCCCTTAGAAAATTAGGAGAGTCATAATTATCTGCCCAAGACAGCTCCTTCAGCAAAATGACAACTACTGACACATACATTATTCAATAACAACAGCTTTAAATTTATGCAGGGAAGAATATTAATGAAATATTTCCATTTTATGGTGGAAACTACTATAAGGTTATTTCTAAAATGAGGGGAAAATGAAAGGTGAAATAAATATTGCCTATAACAAACAGAACTGATTTTGCATCAGAGTGAGTGTTAAATCGACATTCAACAGTGGCAAATAAGGGGAACATCCATGAGAACCAGGTGTCAGGAACTGGAGACAACCGAGATATGGAATTATTTCATGAGGTTCACACGGCTTTTCATGGCTATCGGGAAACCAGTTTGATCTGTAAAATGATTTTAAAATGTATTTAATTCTTAGGAATTGTATTCCTTTTTATTAATTTTTGAGCTAATCTCTACTACCAAAGAGGTCAAAACTAAATAAATGCATGGCATAGGTAACAAGCTTTTGCTGTTATTCTAAGACTTTTAACATCTAGGTCTAATATCTCCAGATGAAATATTTCTATTGAGGTTCTGTTGATTTGGTTTCTTGTGGATTAGCTGTCCAGAACTCCCTTCTCTGATGAAGGGCACTGGGTAGAACACTTAAATGTTTATGCAGAGTTCAAGTCCAAGGACTCTCAGCTTGGTGCTCACCCAAACTTTCCTTAGAGTTGAATACTTAGCTCCCATTCCTTCTTCCCCGGGGAAATGGTTAGAATCTGACTTGCCACCTGTTTTTCTATTCTATTTAGATTCTAAGTTGCCACCTTTTTTGTTTTTCTTTTAATTTTTTAAAAGTTCACAATAATTTAGTAAACAGCGTTTTTACAAAGCAGATGAAACCTCCATTGACCCAACATAATATATGTGGGCAACACGGTGTTTTAGAGGGTGACATGAGTTTGAACACAGGTTTAAGTACAGAATGTTTGCCAAATCAGTTTTATTTGTTTCTTAAGTTGCTAGTTTTAATCTCTAAATTGCTCTCCCTATACTAAAGCATAGAGAGTTGCAGGACTGCGTTCACATCTTGTTATGTAGCCTTTAATGAGTTAACAAAATACACTGGATGGGGGCAAGTTGGTATTCATTTACTTTCAACTAATCGACAGTGAAAAATGAATCCCAAGGTTCAAAAAAATTAATCTCATGGTCACATTTCTTTTAAAAAATTTTTTTTATCCTATGGAAAGCTCTTTAGTCAAGGTACTCTTTCACTGGATGACAGAAAATATTAAATTATACATAAAGTAAAAATATACTCATCGTATTCATTTTCCTTTTACTTCTGATTACAACAGATTTAGGAATATTTATTGAAGTTCAAGAAAAAGGCAAACTTCCCTACTGCAGAGGCCCTAGCTTGCCTGTTTTGGCCACTTAGAAAGGTATGGGTCTGATCCCTAGAGGAGTAAGAAGGATTCCGTCAGAAAGCTACTTACGCTCTCCCTGTACATTCTCCTAGACCATGGTGGGATGCCATGGGTGTGAATGACACTGGAGGAGGCAAAAAAGAAAGGATAAAGTCAAAAAGTTAAAAAGAGTAAATTTATCACGTTTCCTCCCTTTTTTTTAAGATTCAGAATTTACGACGTCAAATTCTATTAGAATAAAAAACTTCAAACCACGAGACGATTATGTGAGGAAGCCAATTTGAACCTGAAGATAGTTTTTAATGGAATGCATTTGACAAGCAGCCCCCACTTTTATTGACTGAACTTGAGTATGGTTTGGTTTATGAATCCCCAATTCCTAAGAAAATGACTTAAACAAATCGTGGGACATGTGTACACAAATTTATGACTTGGCTCTGGCAGGGAAGATGGTCTCTCCGAACGAATAAAATCCTAGGGGTTATAAATGGGTCCAAAAGTATTAGATTTTTTATTTATACTTCAGAAAGGTAATCAAGTGAATGAAATGGTTTCATATACATTTTTACATCCAACAGCAGCGACACACTGTTCATACATTAATTCTATAGGAAAATGTACATCCTTTTCTTTCTTTTTTTTTTTTTTTTGGCTAAGTAAGATTCGCCAAGTGTTCATGGACAAAAAACCCTTTCATTGCAACCTGAACTAGTGAAATAACAAGGGTAAGCCATGTTCCTTTCAACAGCTTTATGGCATTAATAAAGCTATTGTCCGAATGCATGTTAATATTGGCATATGTAGGATGAAGTCTCACAAATTCCCCAAAACGTGAATGTCCAATTTGAAAACTTTACAAAATACTCTAATGGATTTTGTGACTGAATCTGCCCAGGGATGTTAAAGTCCAGGATGGTTTATTTTACGTGTACTTCTGTAGCTCTATTCCTAGCTGACTATTCTTCGATTCCCTAATCACAAAGAAATGCATTCTCATGAAGTTAAGCAGTTGTAGACACAGAATGCTGATGACATTTTCTCCATATCTGATTTATCTAAAGAAAACCCAGTTAGTGGTAATTCTACCAAATACTTGTAACATTCACATGAAATTTTAATTGATTTTCAAACAGTACAACTGTGCCATGAATCCAACCACATAGAATATAAGCCTTAAAACCCACTAGGTTTAAGCAATTGTGTCTTTGTAGACTAAAACTATGTAAAATAAAATCTGATAACTCCCTGGTGTTAGAGGTAGACAGTTTTCTTTCAAATCCTAGGTTTGGTCCTTTATTTTATTCAGCAGTGAAAGCCATGAATACAGAACGAATAACAGCTGTTACAATTTTCAACCATGACTTCTAACGTCAGAGAATTCAAAGTATGAACATAGTACACAGTAATGAAAAGTATCAAAAATTAGTTTACCTCAAAAAAGATAAATAAAACAGGTATATTCCACCAATACATAAACAGATGTTTGTGCTACAGTTAAAATTTGCTGTATACAAAAGATCATAGTCCCCATAATCAGCTTATGATAGAAGCAAGAATACATGAGCCATTTAATTGTCAGACATTATGCTTTATAAGGTATGCACAGAAGTTCAAGCAATAAATACATACATTAGTTCAAAGCCTTACAATAGCTACGCAAAGCAGATGCAGAAAAGCAATTTGCTATTACTAGCAAGCAATGATATAAGAGTAAAAATTCATGAAATGCATTAAAGCAACATTTTTCTTAGAAAAAGTCTGGTCATTTATGGGTCCACCAACATTTTTACATAATATGCACAATTATCAAAATACAGACCAAGCATTTCAGAAAACTCCAAAAAACCTAAAATCTATTTTCAAAGCAATTGCAGTTTTGGAGGTTTTTCTGGTATAATGTGCAAGCAGCTATTTTTTAAAATTGTATTCATATAAAACCCATGCAAAACTCTACAGGTATATGCATTCTGTGGCTGAGACTTCCTTTCAAAAGTTTGGTAACTGAGGTATGCATACTTTAGCATTGTAGTCTTAGGCCACCCTCCTGATGGTACAGCTCTCACGATTACTTTCAGTCCATCAAAGCCTTTGAACATGCACCTGAAAGACCCATTTTCCCTTCAGATAGTCCTTCCAGTAGGATCCTAGATGACTGAAAACCATCCTTCCCAATCCCAATCTTTCTTTTGATACCATATCGTAAACTGGTCCCATTCACTGATCATGACCCAAAGACAAACAGAATGAAAAGTAGCAGTTACTGTGACGTTCTCACATTTCATGCAATCTGCCATAATTGTTCTAAATGTTTTTCTTTTTTTTTCTTTTTTTTCTTTTTTTTTTTTTTTTTGCAGAGGTAGAAGCTTTCAGAAAGCCTTTTGGGTAAGTGGGAAAACCCTTTTGAAAGCCGTTATGTCGTTTTATTTGGTGTGATAGATGACTGGGTATCTCTCTAACTCTATTTGCTGACTTCAGCAAAGAATAAATGATGAGCTTAGTTTGCAAGAACCAGCTCCATTGCATGGAACTGGCACATACGTTAAGCTCTAGCAGCCACCTTCTGTCGAAACTGTTTGTAAAGCAATAACCATCATCAGGTTATGAGGTCCCTTGGTTGGGGGAAAAGTGTTATCCAGACTTGGCACAGCACATGAAAAGCAACACGTAAAGTTTCTAGGTTTTAAGCAAACACCTGACTATGCTATTTTCAACTACACCATAACGCGTTATCCTAGTTTTGGGGTTTGGAGTCGTCTCGAAAACCAGCATTCCAACAATTTGGCCTGTGCAAGTCTTTGAAAGGGAGTGTATTGTTAGTGTTAATATCCCGTATCGGCAGAGGCAGAATTATATGTAACTTTGGTTTGACTGAAAATAAATACCATGGACTACAATTGCTATAATCTTTGCTTTCAGTGTAAAAACTCAGCTAGATCACTTTAAAATCAATATGAAATTAATTTTTGGCTTTACTAGACCTTTTATGTTTGGTTCCTACTTTTTGTTTTTTTCATTATAACTTAAGACTATAAAAAATAGTACACAACAAAGATTCAGACCATACAAGACATCTTCTAACAACATGTATTCACCACCGAAAATAAGTGACTGGATGGGGAAAACAAAAACACAATGTCCTATATATATAACAATATGCAATCTGCATTTGCATCAAGTACGTAATCGTTTTGGTCAGTGATCCACATTTGTTGCTTTCTAGCATATCATAACTTCCACTGCAGATTTTGTCCTCACCTCTGTCTTTAATGAAAGCAAATCTTCATTGCATTTAGATGGACTTTTGGCCTCAGAAGATTACTCTGTGTCTAAATTAGGTTTTTACTTGTGGTTTTTGTCATATTTGATTCTTGCTTTAGGGCTAAATGAAAAGATCCCAGAGGTCATCAGAAAACAGCAGGTAGTTCATGGAAAAGGTTCCTTTGTACTAATTGAAGTTACAGAAGGCTGACCAAAGCATGTGGCTGCTTCTGTCCTTGAGCTCTTGGCCATGGTTAGAGTTGGCTTTGGTTTGCAGCTGTAGCCTTTGACTGTGTTTGCAG